>NC_047030.1:1200000-1573570 GCF_902652985.1 Pecten maximus
TTGACGGAGAAATTAACACAAGATTTCGAGAGTTGCTGGTTGATGAAGACAATGAGAAAGTGTTAAGGTCGATATCATGGTAGTATTTAGAAATATTATATCCCCTTATGTTTTATGACGTCATACATGTTTCATGTTTATTGATATTCCTAGTGGTTCACCACCCTCACTCTTCTTTGAGATTTTGACTAAACCCACATTTGACTTGAATTTGTATGGCGGGTGTCGTCGTGACCTAGATTTGTATAGCGGGTGTCGTCGTGACATAAATTTGCATGGCGGGTGTCGTCGTGACCTAGATATGTATGGCGGGTGTCGTCGTGACCTGAATTTGTATGGCGGGTGTCGTCGTGACCTAGATTTGTATGAAGGGTGTCGTCGTGACCTGAATTTGTATGAAGGGTCGTCGTGACCTAGATTTGTATGAAGGGTGTCGTCGTGACCTGAATTTGTATGAAGGGTGTCGTCGTGACCTAGATTTGTATGAAGGGTGTCGTCGATGAAGCAGAAGACGCTTGCCCTCTCGGGTCACCTGGTCCTGTTCTCCCTGTACTTTTTTGTAGGAGTTTAAAAGCAAATCCTCGTTTCATCAATTTTGAGATTGAATTGTAGTTACTATGTCGGAATGTTTTTTTTATATGTAACGTAAGAACCGTAATTAATGCTTTGTTTTGCCATCAATACATTTTCATGTTTTAAGGATAACATTCATCATAGCAGATGGTAAATGAAATACATTTCATACTTTCCAAAATTTACACGTGTTCTATCATAGCATAAAACATAATTTCCACACAATATGTCAAATTATTTTGTTTTGACCTCAATATGCTTATCAAATTATACCGCAAGACAAGCCTTATAAATGATCTGCATACAATATTGAGTTGTAACAGTTTGGTTTGTTTTTTGTTTAACGTCCTATTAACAGCCAGGGTCATTTAAGGACGTGCCAGGTTTTAAAGGTGGAGGAAAGCCGGAGTACCCGGAGAAAAACCACCGGCCTACGGTCAGTACCTGGCAACTGCCCCACGTAGGTTTCGAACTCGCAACCCAGAGGTGGAGGGCTAGTGTTAAAGTGTCTTATAACAGACACTTTCGATTACTTGAAATAAAATACACCAAAATTCTTCAAAAACGAATGTTAAAAAATATCGGCTATACCAGGTTTCCAAAAAGGTATAGGTCGTTTTTCTTCTTTTTAAACATGTTTTTCTTTTAAATATTCTCAACACTGCCTCACCTATGACCTTTAACGAAGTATTTGCACCTGCGAGGAAGCTCACGTGATCTATCACCTAGCCGAGACGTCTTTAAATGTCTAAAAGGTGTTTACTGCTCACTGTATGGTGGTGAGGACTGGTTGTCAGTATGATGTGATCGGGTATCTTCTAGGGCCCCTTCTAGTAAACTTTAGTTAATTATGTCAATTATCCATTAATTGTAGTTATGAATATGATGAAGATTACATGCCGAGAGTTATAAAGTAACTGGACTGTTGATATGGTACCTCTGACGAAATGACATATTGAAGGTTGTAGTGACTTTTTCATAGACTTTGGTGATAATTTCGAGATGATATTTCGCTATATTTGAACTGTAATTACTGTGAGATCAAATAGTATAATAAACAGGTGCTTCATCCTCTCCAATTTATGTTTCTTTTTAAAAATTCCATTTTTGTTGGTGTTGTGTTCATTAGAATGATTGTGTAAGAACAATTTAAAAATAAATGGAGAATGAGAAATGCTAAAATATTGAACATAAACTATTATTGATGTTTCTGATACTTTCCTTTTGTCGTTCATCACAGAATAATCGCGTGGGAGTGACGGTTATTTAATTTGAATACAGAGAGCATGACGAACACAACAGGAAATACACATCAATGATATGCATGTGATCTAAATTCAGCACTTATTGCTATCTGGCATGCGTGACTATAAAAGCCTGAACCGTAATCTGTCCGAACACAACGTGACTTAAGCATGTTGGCCTTATATCTGACTTCTCTTTCCTTCCTGGGGAACATACATGCTTCGTCTATTTCACTTCAAGCCAGAGGTATGTTCAGCATATTTAACAACTATATTCATACAAACAAAAACGCCAGAATTTGCATTGATTACTTTATTAGTTAATTATTATTGTTGCAATTGTAAATATCATCTTTGTTGTCTCAGGGTATAATTTGTACTTGTTTTATAATCATTTCCACCTATGTTACAATAATACGAATCAAATATTATGATAACATTATAAAACTCACTCTCATGTGTCTGATTGGAAGCGCGTCTCGGTCCCAATGTGATTAAAAACCGAAGGGTAAATGCACGTGGTCCAGCACGTGGTTTGTTTTTTTTTTCAATTTTTATTTTACATTCATTTATTTATCCGTTTCCTGTTTTAGACTAAGTAATTTCAGAGAGTCGTAGTAGGTGTAGCGAGACATGAAATTCCGCATCCCAGACTTCCATTTCAGTGCATACACATAAAAATGTTAAAACATTCTGTCCTATTTCCATTTAAGCATTGATGTAATTTTTTTTAGTTTCATCGAGGTATGAACGAAATTTTGTTTGCAAACTGTATGAATCCAGAAGTTTGCAAACAAAATTTGTTTCATACCCCTATGAAACTAAAGAATAATTGACATCAACGCTTATAATTAATTTTTGAAAATAATTTTCTAATTTAAAACATGTTTTATGTAGAATTTTACTGGTTTTATATGGGATTCTTTTTCTCAAATCAATACGCAACGTCAATTGTCGTATTGTGACGTCACATTTTTCGCGCCATTCTCGGAATATTTTTCATTTAAGCATTGACGTCATTTTTTTTTTAGTTTCATCGGGGTATGAAACAAATTTTGTTTGCAAACTGTATGAATCCGCGTAGCGGATTCTTACAGAAGTTTGCAAACAAAATTCTCGGAATTTCTTTCATAGAAGAATGAAAAGAATTTTTCGACCAATCACAGTATTTACCATGAAAACAAAGAAAAATTAATTATAGTGGTATGAAAAAGAAATTTCAACCAATCAGAAAGCCGCATTCTGCGTACAAACAATAGAAAATTAATTATTTGCATGTATTTCCCTATTCAGTTTTGTTAACGAATAGATCAGACGAAAACACAGTTTGAAGCACTACCTAAATTTCTAGATTCTCCACATTTCCTGCCTGGAACTGCTTTGGGTCACGTGAATGCTCTGGATGAAACTTCCGGTTTATGCGCGAGCAGAGTAAACCCCAACATCCTGTACAGTCACAACGATAAGGGGGACGGACCCAAAGTTTATGCGATCAGTGCTCTCACTGGAGAGTTAAAGGTAAACTGCTGCAATAGCCACTGATCGTCATAATATAAAAATGTTATAATAAAAAAAATCAGCTTCAGATCCTTCAGGTCATGCGAAACTCAGCTCGCCACATTCAAACACGACCTTGCACAAAATAACAACAATAGCAAACAGACAAATATCATCATCATTGACTTCACCAAAGCTTTCGACAAAGTTCCACATTAACGCTTGCAGTACAAATACGTATATTATGGCATAACAGGTAACACACAGGTAATACACAGACATGGAACACAGACTTTCTCTCACAACGCACACAAACAGTAGTACATAAGGGTAAAACATCAGACACAATACGCGTAACATCAGGAGTCCCTCAAGGAACCTGTTTGGGACCTATCCTTTTTCTTATCTATATCAACGACTTCCATGAATGCATACAACACAGTATACTCAGACTATTCGCAGACGACAGTATCATATACAAAACAATTCACAAAAAGGACGACACAATAACACTACAAGAAGACGTCAAGGCAGAAGAACAGTATGAATCGAGTTGGCTCACGAAGCTCCACCCAGACCAATGCAACATCATAAACATAACGCGAAAACGAAATACAATACCCAACAATCACACACTCCAACAAGTAGACTATAACAAATATTTAGGCCTTACACTACAAAACAACCTACAATTGGACAAACACACCAACAACATCACCTCCAATACAATATATCACTCGGATCTTTTTGAAACGCAATCTCAAAATTAGCTCACCACATATAAAACATGCATACAAAGCCCTAGTGAGACCCAAACTAGAATACTTCTATATGGGACCCCTATAACACAAACCAAATTCAACAGACAGAAAAAACACAACGCAGAGTAGCACGATATGTCAACAACAAATACCACAACACTAGTTCTGTCACAGACATGATATACAATACGTACAAACTTCAATGTCCAACACTACAAACACGACGGCTGCAATCCAAACTAATACTATTCTACAAAATAATACATCAAATAGTTGCCGTTGATTGCATGACCATTCTCAACCCAGTAGACACCAGAACTAGACATGCGCATACACACTCATTCAGAAATATCTCTGCTACGAAGGACACATACATCAGGAGTCCCTCGTTGAACCTGTTTGGGACCTATCCTTTTCCTCATCTATATCAATGACTTACACGAATGCATACACCACAGTGCACTCAGACTATTCGCAGACGACAGTATAATCTACAACAGTGGAACATCTTCATGTAGCAGCAGTACAATGCACTACACTTGAGGATTTCAAGACACATATCCCCTATGTAGCCCTTGAAGTCCTCACACACTAATCATCCAAATCGTTTATCTTATCAGGAAAAATATCACCAATCTCTGTAAATAACACTCTCACGCCTCTGTCATTTCACCAAACAGAAAGCTAAAGTAATCGTCATGACTGACGGAATTGGTCAAACTAATTGTGCTGGTTGCCTCGTCAGTACCAAAAAGGGTAAAGTGCAGGTGTAAATTGGCAAAACAGTTTTGTGTACCATTTCTATAGAAAACTTTACAATGCGTGACTTCAATAAGGTAAAATGACGATTTGGGTTTTCATAGAACTCTCACACATTCGTAACAGCAATATCCTGTTAAGTGGCCGGATGGTTAATGTGTCCCGATACTTTATCACCAGCCCTCCATCACTGGGTTGAGAATTCAAAACCTACGTGGGGAAGTTGCCAGGTACTGACCGTAGGCCGGTGGTTTTTCTCCGTGTACTCCGCTTTCCTCCACCTCTAAAATCTGGCACGTCCTTAAATGACCATGGCTGTTAATAGGAAGTTAAACAAAAACAAACAAACAAAAGTAGCGTATGTATGTAGCATTACTGTTAATGCCACCTTATGATGTATATGTAGTGCGTTGATAATATTTGTAAAACTTGTGTCCAATCCTTTTGCAATATATGGTAATAAAATATGTTTAAACTAAAAATATGTATTGTTGTGGAGAATATCTGGTCACTGTGTTTATTGTTTTATCCAGTCATCCTTTTGGTTGTTTCCTAGAGCCAGTTGACCACCTATCTATTCCTATACGATTCTATTTCCTGTCTTGTTACTTGTTGGCTGGTATATATTTTTATCAACAGACAACCATTCATGTCCATGGTGCCCATAACTATGACTGGGAGGACATCGCGTGTGGGCCTTGTGACGACAACGGGGGACACTGCATATATATAGGTAGGTGTGATTGTAATCAATATCAAATGTGTTTTCCGCCAGTAAGCCAGTAATCGTACCGATAGTCATTACAAACACAAAATCACATTTCTTGTGTAACATTGAGGATAAAAGAAACTTCATCAAACATTATAGAGATTTAACAATTAAATCAATGTTGTTTATTGTATATCATATGTGTTTAAGGAAAGGAAAATATAACAAACAGGGCACTTGTGTAGATAAATAAATAGATAAATAAATAAATAAATCCATTATGAATTGTAATCTTGCTTGTCTATGAAAGAAGTTCTTAATTGTAGACTTGTTTTCGTTTTCCATTCCTAGACAAAATTTCTTTCACATGTAAATTGTTTGAACAGCAAGTCTGTTTTAACTAAATAAATATGTGTGAGAGGAAACGATCTCCTAACAATAACTATTCTCTTATACCCGTACAGTTCTATCCTATATCATAGAGAGGGCTCTTTATGGGTTTTTTTTAACAATAGTCATTCATAAAGACAGCAAAATCAAGTTTCTTCAAATTCTGACCGAATTGTCTTCCTTGTCCGCTTTTAGGTGATATTGGTGATCATTCCGGAGATGGAGCACATAATATTATTTACAAAATTCGAGAGCCAGTCATCAGAGATTCCCAAGAAATTACGGTCGACGTCGAAGCGAAGCTTACTTTCCGGTATTATTATTTATACGTAATATGTACTAAGTATGTAGGTTTTTATAGCTATTTATAATGCATATTGACTATTTTAATTATAGAAAATATGTACTAAGTATATTTTCTTGTTTTTTTTTGTGTTGTTTTTTTTCTTTTTGAATTATATTTAAATGTACTGAGTATATTGGTTATTTATACTTATATGTATTGTGTACTAAGTATATTTTCTTGTTTTTGTTTTTTTGTTTTTGTTTTTGTTTAATTATATTTAACATGTACTGAGTATATTGGTTATTTATACTTCTATGTATTGTGTACTAAGTATATTTGTTTCTATGATGACATGTTTTTTTATAATCATATATAATGTGTGCTAATTATATTGGGATTTTTTTATAATTATATAAAATATGTACTACGTGTATTGGTTTTTATAATTATAAATAAACAATTCGATAATTTTTCTATAGTTTAAACCGATTGGTACGATCTAGTAATATACATTATATTTAAAACTAAATTAAAACAAAAATGATACTTATTAATCCTATAAAATAGCTTAAGGAAATACGAGTATACTACAGAGCACAGAGTATTATAATATTAATTATCTCAGAACCTTTACTACATAAAATGAAATTTAAATCAATTTTTTTTATCATAATTATGTTTTTAATTTAGGTGGAATCCTCAACAACAAGACTGTGAAACACTTATGGTGGACCCACAACGTAACATTTACGTCATATCTAAGGTAATACATTACACAACTTATGGTGGACCCACAACGTAACATTTACGTCATAGCTAAGGTAAATACAAAATTGTACATTACACAACTTATGGTGGACCCACAACGTAACATTTACGTAATATCTAAGGTAATACATTACACAACTTATGGTGGACCCCCAACGTAACATTTACGTAATATCTAAGGTAATACATTACACAACTTATGGTGGACCCCCAACGTAACATTTACGTTATATCTCAGGTAAATACATTACACAGCTCAGAATGTTTACCATATAGAATACTCTGTATAGTGTGTATAAATACATTACACAGCTCAGAATGTTTACCATATAGAATACTCTGTATAGTGTGTATAAATACATTACACAGCTCAGAATGTTTACCATATAGAATACTCTGTATAGATAGTGTGTATAAATACATTACACAGCTCACAATGTTTACCATATAGAATACTCTGTATAGTGTGTATAAGTACATTACACAGCTCAGAATGTTTACCATATAGAATACTCTGTATAGTGTGTATAAATACATTACACAGCTCAGAATGTTTACCATATAGAATACTCTGTATAGATAGTGTGTATGAATACATTATACATCTCAGAATGTTTACCATATAGAATACTCTGTATAGTGTGTATAAATACATTACACAGCTCAGAATGTTTACCATATAGAATACTCAGTATAGATAGTGTATAAATACATTATACAGCTCAGAATGTTTACCATATAGAATACTCTGTATAGTGTGTATAAATACATTACACAGCTCAGAATGTTTACCATATAGAATACTCTGTATAGTGTGTATAAATACATTATACAGCTCAGAATGTTTACCATATAGAATACTCAGTATAGATAGTGTGTATAAATACATTACACAGCTCAGAATGTTTACCATATAGAATACTCTGTATAGTGTATATAAATACATTACACAGCTCAGAATGTTTACCATATAGAATACTCTGTATAGTGTGTATAATGCATTACACAGCTCAGAATGTTTACCATATAGAATACTCAGTATAGATAGTTTGTATAAATACATTATACAGCTCAGAATGTTTACCATATAGAATACTCTGTATAGTTTGTATAAATGCATTACACAACTCAGAATGTTTACCATATAGAATACCCTGTATAGATAGTGTGTATAAATACATTACACAACTCAGAATGTTTACCGTATAGAATACTCTGTATAGTGTATATAAATACATTACACAGCTCAGAATGTTTACCATATAGAATACTCTGTATAGTGTGTATAAATACATTACACAGCTCAGAATGTTTACCATATAGAATACTCAGTATAGATAGTGTATATAAATACATTACACGGCTCAGAATGTTTACCGTATAGAATACTCTGTATAGATAGTGTGTATAAATACATTACACAACTCAGAATGTTTACCATATAGAATACTCTGTATAGATAGTGTGTATAAATACATTATACAGCTCAGAATGTTTACCATATAGAATACTCTGTATAGTGTGTATAAATACATTACACAGCTCAGAATGTTTACCATATAGAATACTCTGTATAGTGTGTATAAATACATTACACAGCTCAGAATGTTTACCATATAGAATATTCTGTATAGTGTGTATAAATACATTACACAGCTCAGAATGTTTACCATATAGAATACTCTGTATAGTGTGTATAAATACATTACACAACTCAGAATGTTTACCATATAGAATACTCTGTATAGATAGTGTGTATAAATACATTATACAGCTCAGAATGTTTACCATATAGAATACTCTGTATAGTGTGTATAAATACATTACACAGCTCAGAATGTTTACCATATAGAATACTCTGTATAGTGTGTATAAATACATTACACAGCTCAGAATGTTTACCATATAGAATACTCAGTATAGTGTATGTAAATACATTACACAGCTCAGAATGTTTACCATATAGAATACCCAGTATAGATAGTGTGTATAAATACATTATACAGCTCAGAATGTTTACCATATAGAATACTCTGTATAGTGTGTATAAAAACATTACGCAGCTCAGATTGTTTACCATATAGAATACTCTGTATAGTGTGTATATAAATACATTACACAGCTCAGAATGTTTACCATATAGAATACTCTGTATAGTGTGTATAAATACATTACACAGCTCAGAATGTTTACCATATAGAATACTCTGTATAGTGTGTATAAATACATTACACAGCTCAGAATGTTTACCATATAGAATACTCTGTATAGTGTGTATAAATACATTACACAGCTCAGAATGTTTACCATACAGAATACTCAGTATAGATAGTGTGTATAAATACATTACACAGCTCAGAATGTTTACCATACAGAATACTCAGTATAAATAGTGTGTATCAATACATTACACAGCTCAGAATGTTTACCATATAGAATACTCAGTATAGATAGTGTGTATAAATACATTACACAGCTCAGAATGTTTACCATATAGAATACTCTGTATAGTGTGTATAAATACATTATACACCTCAGAATGTTTACCATATAGAATACTCTGTATAGTGTGTATAAATACATTACACAGTTCAGAATGTTTACCATATAGAATACTCTGTATAGTGTGTATAAATACATTACACAGCTCAGAATGTTTACCATATAGAATACTCTGTATAGATAGTGTGTATAAATACATTACACAGCTCAGAATGTTTACCGTATAGAATACTCTGTATAGATAGTGTGTATAAATACATTATACACCTCAGAATGTTTACCATATAGAATACTCTGTATAGTGTGTATAAATACATTACACAGCTCAGAATGTTTACCATATAGAATACTCTGTATAGTGTGTATAATACATTATACAGCTCAGAATGTTTACCATATAGAATACTCTGTATAGTGTGTATAAATACATTACACAGCTCAGAATGTTTACCATATAGAATACTCTGTATAGTGTGTATAAATACATTACACAGCTCAGAATGTTTACCATATAGAATACTCTGTATAGTGTGTATAAATACATTACACAACTCAGAATGTTTACCATATAGAATACTCTGTATAGTGTGTATAAATACATTACACAGCTCAGAATGTTTACCATATAGAATACTCTGTATAGTGTGTATAAATACATTACGCAGCTCACAATGTTTACCATATAGAATACTCTGTATAGTGTGTATAAATACATTACGCAGCTCACAATGTTTACCATATAGAATACTCTGTATAGTGTGTATAAATACATTACACAGCTCAGAATGTTTACCATATAGAATACTCTGTATAGATAGTGTGTATAAATACATTACACAGCTCAGAATGTTTACCATATAGAATACTCTGTATAGATAGTGTGTATAAATACATTATACACCTCAGAATGTTTACCATATAGAATACTCTGTATAGTGTGTATAAATACATTACACAGCTCAGAATGTTTACCGTATAGAATACTCTGTATAGTGTGTATAAATACATTACACAGCTCAGAATGTTTACCGTATAGAATACTCTGTATAGTGTGTATAAATACATTACACAGCTCAGAATGTTTACCATATAGAATACTCTGTATAGATAGTGTGTATAAATACATTATACAGCTCAGAATGTTTACCATATAGAATACTCTGTATAGTGTGTATAATTACATTACACAGCTCACAATGTTTACCATATAGAATACTCTGTATTGTGTGTATAAATACATTACACAGCTCAGAATGTTTACCATATAGAATACTCTGTATAGTGTGTATAAATACATTACACAGCTCAGAATGCTTACCATATAGAATACTCTGTATAGATAGTGTGTATAAATACATTATATAGCTCAGAATGTTTACCATATAGAATACCCAGTATAGATAGTGTATAAATACATTACACAGCTCAGAATGTTTACCATATAGAATACTCTGTATAGTGTGTATAAATACATTACACAGCTCAGAATGTTTACCATATAGAATACTCTGTATAGTGTGTATAAATACATTACACAGCTCAGAATGTTTACCATATAGAATACTCTGTATAGTGTGTATAAATACATTATACAGCTCAGAATGTTTACCATATAGAATACTCAGTATAGATAGTGTGTATAAATACATTATACAGCTCAGAATGTTTACCATGTAGAATACTCTGTATAGTGTGTATAAATACATTATACAGCTCAGAATGTTTACCATATAGAATACTCAGTATAGTGTGTATAAATACATTACACAGCTCAGAATGTTTACCATATAGAATACTCTGTATAGTGTATATAAATACATTACACAGCTCAGAATGTTTACCATATAGAATACTCTGTATAGTGTGTATAAATACATTACACAGCTCAGAATGTTTACCATATAGAATACTCTGTATAGTGTGTATAAATACATTACACAGCTCAGAATGTTTACCGTATAGAATACTCTGTATAGTGTGTATAAATACATTATACAGCTCAGAATGTTAACCATATAGAATACTCTGTATAGTGTGTATAAATACATTACACAGCTCAGAATGTTTACCATATAGAATACTCTGTATAGTGTGTATAAATACATTACACAGCTCAGAATGTTTACCATATAGAATACTCTGTATAGATAGTGTGTATAAATACATTACACAGCTCAGAATGTTTACCATACAGAATACTCAGTATAGTGTGTATATGAATACATTATACAACTCAGAATGTTTACCATATAGAATACTCTGTATAGTGTGTATAAATACATTATACAACTCAGAATGTTTACCATACAGAATACTCAGTATAGTGTGTATAAATACATTACACAGCTCAGAATGTTTACCATATAGAATACTCTGTATAGTGTGTATAAATACATTATACAGCTCAGAATGTTTACCATATAGAATACTCTGTATAGTGTGTATAAATACATTATACAGCTCAGAATGTTTACCATATAGAATACTCTGTATAGTGTGTATAAATAAAGTACACAGCTCAGAACGTTTACCATATAGAATACTCTGTATAGTGTGTATAAATACATTACACAGCTCAGAATGTTTACCATATAGAATACTCTGTATAGATAGTGTATATAAATACATTACACAGCTCAGAATGTTTACCATATAGAATACTCTGTATAGTGTGTATAAATACATTACACAGCTCAGAATGTTTACCATATAGAATACTCTGTATAGATAGTGTGTATAAATACATTACACAGCTCAGAATGTTTACCATATAGAATACTCTGTATAGATAGTGTGTATAAATACATTACACAGCTCAGAATGTTTACCATATAGAATACTCTGTATAGTGTGTATAAATACATTACACAGCTCAGAATGTTTACCATATAGAATAATCTGTATAGATAGTGTGTATAAATACATTACACAGCTCAGAATGTTTACCATATAGAATACTCTGTATGGTGGGTATAAATACATTATATAGCTCAGAATGTTTACCATATAGAATACTCTGTATAGTGTGTATAAATACATTATACAGCTCAGAATGTTTACCATATAGAATACTCTGTATCGTGTGTATAAATACATTACACAGCTCAGAATGTTTACCATATAGAATACTCTGTATGGTGGGTATAAATACATTATATAGCTCAGAATTACACACTCAGAATGGTTTCCATATAAATACTCTGTAGGGATAATACCATAGACTCAATGTTATTACCCTTATACTCGTTTCAGGAAGGTGTAAAATCTTATACTCAGACAGTTACCATATCACCACTACCATGTCATGCATATGTGATACAGACATACACGCTCAGAAGTTTCCTATATAGAAATCTGTATAGGTTATAATCATTACACAGTCAGAATGTTTACCTATAGATACCCTGTATAGATAGTCAGTATACATACATAGACACAGTCAGATGTTTCCGATATGGAGAATGACCGGATAGAAGTGGTATAATAATACCAGCTCAGAAGGATACCATGAATATTCAGTATGTGGTATTACATTACAGCCAGAAATTATACCAAGAATACTTGTATATGTCGTATAATACAGTCATACACTCAGAATTTGTTACTATGACACTCAGTATAGTGGTATAAATACATTATACAGCTCAGAATGTTTACCAATAATAATACTCAATATACATGTAGATAGCTAGTTTGTATGTGTATCTATCTACAGGTAGACGACGGTCAAGGTCAACTCGGGGTAATCAGCAGTTCTGCTTGGAATACTCCCACAGTGACAGTTAATGTTAGTCACCTCGTCACACTTCCGCTTTCAACCGGAAGTAATGACCCCACGGGCGGAGACATATCCCCTAATGGTCAGGACATTTTGATACAGACCCACCATCAGGTTTTCTATTGGCAGAAAGCGGACGGGTTAAGTATCAGAGAATCATTGCTTCAGAGCCCTGTAGGTGTCCAGTTCCACTATAATAAACATGCGGAGGCCGTGGCGTGGGACGCGGACGGCAGGGGTTATTATACCGTTTCCGAGGGACACCATGAAAATCTGTATTACTACGCAAGGCAATGATCACTACAATACCTCATTTTCTGTCGTATATCTGTCGATACACCGAATATACGTTACTTTGTTAGACCAATTTTCTTATTATTAAAATTTTTTACTATTACTATATTTCGTTTTCCTGTAGTATGTACCTGTATGGTACCTTCAAATAAGATACACTGTTTGTAACAGTATCGTACAGTTAAAGTCAGCCGCTCGTATTGGAAGGACAACCAGGAAATACCGAAACTGTATGTCAAACTCAGAATTACTAAAACGAGAACAAACTATGGACGTACTATATACCATACGACCACACCTGAAAAACTAACCAAAAGAGATACCTGGGTAGTGACGACAGAACAACATATAGCGTATCAGTGAGCACGGATGTCAGTTTATAGGGATAAACAGGACGCCACATCGATGAAAACAGTAACGAATTTAAATGGAAACGCGGATAAATAAAACCTTTTTTTGCGCTTTTTTTTTCATTTTATTTTCCCTCTTTCTATCATTGAGGTATAGATTTCGATAAAACTCATCTCTGGTCAAATCTTGGCCGTATTATCAACATATATACACAATACTTTTGGGTACTCGTGTCCTGCATTGACTCAGTAATTCCATAACAGAATGGCATACAAATGTAGTGAAAAATTAAAAAAAAAAAAAATAAAAAAAGTGGAAAATAAAGCACTTCAAGAAAGTCGGAGGAGGATTCTGAGAAATGTTTTAAACGTATTAATTAAATCTTGTACAAAAGACACAGATATTACATTGTAGTATCGTTCAATACGTTAATCGTTAATTGAGAGTAAGATAAAATAGACCCAAAATGAATTAAACTGTACCATACAGGTGTTTCGTCCTACTGGGACTCGTCAGTGATGATAAGAACCGAAAGTGATACATATAGGTAATCAAGAAATAAAAGTAAAAGGTTGAAAAGTGTCAAACCCAAGTATATTTATAGTGTCGTTCCATTTATAGTATAATCAATGCAGATTTCTTTTCCATGCTATTATACATGTGTATATACAAAAAAGGCGTTCCGTACCAATTTGGGAAACGTTACATCGATTGCCAAATAAAGTACATACAGCCCAGGCGGTCGGGTAGTACATTGGTAGCACACCTTTAACATAATCATCAGGTACCCTGGTGTCCCCCATCTTCGCTAACCAAGGGTTACTCTACGCTAAGCTCCATGTGAAATGGAGCTTAGCGTAGAGTAACCCTTGGTTAGCGAAGATGGGTGTCCCCCAACAGTAAGATCCTTCACGCGCTTCCACTCTAAGGCAAACATGTGTGTTATAAGGAGAGTTTACGACATTGAAGCAGCGACGCGTGGGCAAGTGTTTTATCTGAGTTAAGAGAGACAACCTGTAAACAATGACTTTAAAGTAGTCGTATACAAACGCGCCCACGAGATCTGACATGGAAGGCCATAAATGGACGGTAATGTTGGGGTTGTATTTCCTTGTTGTCTATTCTGGGACTGAGGATAATCCCGTCACACATTTTAATGATATATACTCGTGAAAATGTGAACATGTTATTTTAGATAATGTTTGTTTCATCGCTTAATCATTTATTAAAATCTCTTTCTAAAATTACTGATTTTTTTTTCTTTATCGAAAGTATTACGATTAAATGTACAATAATGTTATCTATTCATTTTTAAGGTATCCAGTCATCGAGATTTCTTTTCCATTTCTGTTCAAAATTGACAAGTAAGTATCTTAAACAGCTGACGTTAGCATGGAATCCATCCCGAGTGACTCATGATGAGGGTTCTGTGTAGAAAGTTTTGGGCCTGGATGGATGATCTCGTTCAAATAGGACAATGAAATTAACAGCTTTTACTGTTGTTATACAGAACATATTTAAATTTGTTTATTTATAACGTCTTTGTCTTTTTCTTTATTTGTTTTACATTTCGTTGGTGATATAGTTTGAATAATACAAAAGATGATAAATTAGGAAGATGACCAAGATGTGTAATTAGTACAGTACTGATGTGACCTATATGAATATCTCTGAAAAGTAATCGCTACTATCACTAAAATCAGCCAGTGAAAGTTACCTGTCCAGAAAAATTCTCCAATATTTTTAGCCTCGTAAAGGGCCAGTGATGCCATGTCTTTGTTTTTCTCCAACCTGTTAGAATTTTGGTTTACAGTATTGTTTCCGTAAATTCACCTTATTTACTTATTATAACTGTAAGTTTAACATCCACCTTAATATATACGTGGGACTGAGAATTCGGGGAAAGGTGTCGGAACCTACATACAGTCACGATATCATAATCCAATTGTCTAAATGGTCGTCTATGATAGTATATATCGGTCAAGGTGTAAGGGTTGTTTACAGTTACGGTAGATAAATAAAGATCGAAAGGATTCCGTATGATTCCAGTGTTAAACATTCTACTCATTTGTAAGCTGCGGTGATTTCCACAAAACACGAAAAATGATTTTTGTGTTTTTTTCTTTTGCGCCAAGAAATTTGTTATTGCTATCTATAACTATAATGAGATTTCTTTCACGCGGATTGTATCAAGAAGATTTTGAGATTTGGGTTAGATTAATTTAAAGATTAAATTCACAGAGAACCCCATTGGTCAAATGTATTCTTAAATCTTGCATTGTCTTTTATTTAAAATGTATATAAATTAAATTATCGATTTAAACATTGAAATCGTATAATTCAATTAGAAATACCATTCTCGATATTGTATCGAAAACCGGAAACTGGTGGTAATTATGGGTTCGCCAAGTACATCATTAGCACTAAAATTGAATTTGACCACCCAAGAATAGGGAATATGAATAGCATATTTATTCTGATAAGGAGATACTGTCAAGGTCATCATAATCAAGAGGTTTTGTTTTTCGCAAATTTCGAGAATAGAGATTGAGATTGGGAAATAGAAAAATGTCGTCGCTGAAGACGCTGTCCCTCTCGGAACTCCTGGTCTTGTTCTCCTTGTACCTTTCACAGTTGATAGTTTGTTTACATGTTTGTATTCTCAGAAGTTCTTGAAAGTAAACAAAAATTAATGTGATTTGAAAATTGCAGTCCGTCAACAAAGGATTGTAGAAAAGACACACAGGAACAAACTAAAGGTTAGATACAGTCGAGCCAAATTAATCTTAGACATGTGTTTCCTCCTCAATGAAGATAATGCTCGGGGACTGAAAAATTCCACCACCAATGTCTACAACCGGCAATCTCAAAAGATTGTAGAAAAGACACACCGGGTATACACACCTTTCAAAAAATATTAAAGGTTAGATACAGTCGAGCCAAATTAATAATAAGACAAGTGTTTCCTCCTCAATGACTCGGTAGTGGAGTTCAATGGGGACGTACAAAAGACACATAAAGCGATACAATTGATAATGTTCAACATTGGATTTCAAAGGAACATTAAGAACGTGTGTATGAAGTCAGTTATCACAAGCATGTTAAGATAAAGCTCGAGGACTGAAATGTCCACCACCAATACCTACTACCTGCAATCTCAAAAGATTGTACAAAAGATACACAAGGTATTACCGCTTTTCAGAACAAAGTGAAAGTAAGATACAGAAGAACATACATGAATTAAACTGCATCGTACAGATGTTCAATTCAATTCAAAACAACAACAAAAAACAACATCATCATCAACAAAAACAATATCATCATCAACAAAAAACAATATCATCATCATCATCAAATAAATTTACATATATTATGTCTATATACAAATGTACATATTTGACATCTCTCGTGTCGCCCTTCTAGGACTCGACTGTGATGATAAGGTAGCAGTGTACAGTAAAAATGCCAAATTCTGAAAAATATGGCACATGTTTTAGATATGTAAACATTGCCAGTTAACCCTACATATTACCTCTAATAAAGTATATATATATTTGTAATCTTTACAACATTTACAATTTTATTACAGCTCTGAAGGATAAGTAACTTATTTTTGCTGTGATTTTTAGAGCTGTGAATACCATGGTAACAACTTAAAAATTGCTTTAAAATTGCAACAAATATTATGATATTTGACCCAAAATGACAATTCTCTACACAATTTTTTTTTTCTGAAACCTATTTGAAGTTAAATATCTCTATCCCAAAGACAGAATTAATCTTGTTTTGACATATGTTGTACTTTAAGTTTTCCCGCTATCTTACCTTTACTATGAGCTTCCATTTTTCGCTGTAGGCAAAACTAAATTTCCTGTCACACTTTCGGAAAATCCGGAAATTTAAAATCCGGAACCAATTTATTTATTTTAGTTTTAACAAATGCGAAGCCTGTATGTACTACTTCATACTGAATATACTAATTATAGTGTACATTTATTTTTTCATTTTTATGCATTTCATAATACAGGAGTTATTTGCATAACAAAAGGAATCGACCATGGCCAGGCGGTCCTACTGTAGTGTGCTACCTAAGGACCGAAAGTTTTGATCATACATGTCGGAGGCGATTAAACTTCAAACGTTTGGTAAAACCGCGGAGGTATCAAGCATAAACAAACATCCCTTTAATGTAATTTGCTCGTTATATTCATCAATGAGGACAGGCATTCTAAATATAGTTAGGTATTGTTATCTGACTCTCCCACGCGCCTATAAAACTGTCTTTATCTAACCTCACACATAGACCTGGTCATGTTGACATTACTTCTCGGTTGTCTTTGCTTTCTGGGGGAGATATTAGATTCCTCCTCCTCATTACAAACTAAAGGTAAACAAAGCTTTTGCATGTTAATAGCGCGTTTATTTGTACAGTGTTAGAATGTGTTTTTTTTTTAATTTGTGTTTTAGATTTTGTTATTCGTGAAAAAAATAGCTCTAGTGTATATATATCTGTAATACATTTCAATGTCACCATTTTGATGGCAATTTTTATTCAAAACGTTGTTTGAGTTTTCTTGTTATGAATGTAGAGCATGAATACGATTCATTAATTGTTTATGGATTAGCAGCATGATCTATATATATTAATATATATTATTTAGTTTTAATAACAGAGGTTTTGTTTTAATTTCGGACTATATAATCCCACTGTTTGTGGACTAGAAATATTTACGAAGCGTGTTTTATGTAGGTGCCTTACTAGTCAGGTTTCAATATATCAGAAATGACATTTTGTAAACATTGTCTATAATTTATTCATAAAAAAGTGCAGGAGCGGGATATATAACTTACCTGGTTGATCGTACTCTGTGTCGTAAGAGCCGACGACCTGTTGTGGCACCTGTATAACTGAGTTGATATTCCGACAATTTATCTTTACTTTAATTCTAGCATCTCCACATTTTCTTCCTGGGACTCCATTGGGTCACGTGAATGCTCTTGACGAGACTTCCGGTTTATGCGCGAGCAGAATACACCAAAATATCCTGTATGCGCACAATGACAAGGGATACGGGCCAAAAATATATGCCATCAGCGCCCTTAATGGGGAATTAAAAGTATGTCCAGTTACCAATGTATACTTTATAATAGAATGTCCATGGTTATAGACAAGCCTGGCGTTAAGACTGTTCGGGATTCACCTGTGTTGTGTTTCCTATGTACACCCTGTGCACATTTTTGAAATCCTTTGAGATTGCAGGTAATCGTTGGTGGACTTTAGTCCCCAGGTAATCGTTGGTGGACTTTAGTCCCCAGGTAATCGTTGGTGGACTTTAGTCCCCAGGTAATCGTTGGTGGACTTTAGTCCCCAGGTAATCGTTGGTGGACTTTAGTCCCCAGGTAATCGTTGGTGGACTTTAGTCCCCAGGTAATCGTTGGTGGACTTTAGTCCCCAGATAATCTTTGGTGGACTTTAGTCCCCAGGTAATCGTTGGTGGACTTTAGTCCCCAGGTAATCGTTGGTGCACTTTAGTCCCCAGATAATCTTTGGTGGACTTTAGTCCCCAGGTAATCGTTGGTGGACTTTAGTCCCCAGGTAATCTTTGGTGGACTTTAGTCCCCAGGTAATCGTTGGTGGACTTTAGTCCCCAGGTAATCGTTGGTGGACTTTAGTCCCCAGGTAATCTTTGGTGGACTTTAGTCCCCAGGTAATCGTTGGTGGACTTTAGTCCCCAGGTAATCATTGGTGGACTTTAGTCCCCAGGTAATCATTGGTGGACTTTAGTCCCCAGGTAATCGTTGGTGCACTTTAGTCCCCAGATAATCTTTGGTGGACTTTAGTCCCCAGGTAATCTTTGGTGGACTTCAGTCCCCAGGTAATCTTTGGTGGACTTTAGTCGTCAGGTAATCGTTGGTGGACTTTAGTCCCCAGGTAATCGTTGGTGGACTTTAGTCCCCAGGTAATCTTTGGTGGACTTTAGTCCCCAGATAATCTTTGGTGGACTTTAGTCCCCAGATAATCTTTGGTGGACTTTAGTCGTCAGGTAATCGTTGGTGGACTTTAGTCCCCAGGTAATCGTTGGTGGACTTTAGTCCCCAGGTAATCTTTGGTGGACTTTAGTCCCCAGATAATCTTTGGTGGACTTTAGTCCCAAGGTAATCTTTGGTGGACTTTAGTCCCCAGGTAATCTTTGGTGGACTTTAGTCGTCAGGTAATCGTTGGTGGACTTTAGTCCCCAGGTAATCGTTGGTGGACTTTAGTCCCCAGGTAATCGTTGGTGCACTTTAGTCCCCAGATAATCTTTGGTGGACTTTAGTCCCCAGATAATCTTTGGTGGACTTTAGTCCCAAGGTAATCTTTGGTGGACTTTAGTCGTCAGGTAATCGTTGGTGGACTTTAGTCCCCAGGTAATCTTTGGTGGACTTTAGTCCCCAGGTAATCTTTGGTGGACTTTAGTCCCCAGGTAATCGTTGGTGGACTTTAGTCCCCAGGTAATCTTTGGTGGACTTTAGTCCCCAGGTAATCGTTGGTGGACTTTAGTCCCCAGGTAATCTTTGGTGGACTTTAGTCCCCAGGTAATCATTGGTGGACTTTAGTCCCCAGGTAATCATTGGTGGACTTTAGTCCCCAGGTAATCTTCGGTGGACTTTAGTCCCCAGGTAATCTTTGGTGGACTTTAGTCACCAGGTAATCGTTGGTGGACTTTAGTCCCCAGGTAATCTTTGGTGGACTTTAGTCACCAGGTAATCTTTGGTGGACTTTAGTCACCAGGTTTATCGTTTTCTGCATGTACCGTTTTGATTCATTTGAATTGTGACACAATGTTCAGAAAATGACAAAATTTATTGAGTTATGTGTTTATTGTACACCCCAATCCAGATATTGACATTTCTTTGATTCTATTTTGAGTTTCATTCGTCTCCTACTATAGGTATCAATACTGCTGGCTTAGCATTAATATTATTGACGAGTCCTAGAAGGACTGCAAATAAAACTTTTTTGCCACTTTCCTATCTAACTCTCATCTTTTTTGGACGGTGCAATCCTTCCAGTATGAATTATAACTTTGTCCTGGTATCACTGTTTTAGACCACTGACTACATAGTACTGTAGCGGTAGTGATAGTGCTCTATATGAGATCCTGTTTTTATTACACGATGTTAAAGTTAACATTTGTTTAAACCTCTCACAGAAAATAATAAGCATCCATGGCGCTCACAACTACGACTGGGAGGATGTGGCCTGTGGTCCTTGTGATGAAAATGGAGGACATTGCATTTACATCGGTAAAGTCATGTTCATTTAATCATATTATATACATTGTATGTGTATGTTGTATTTCATCGTTTGGTTTTCACTCTAAACCAAATCATGAAAGAAAGAGAAAAAAAGAGATATTTCATTGTATTTAGATTTGACCTAGATTTACATGTACGGTGTCGTCGTGACCTAGATTTACATGGCGGATGTCATCGTGACCTAGATTTTCATGGCGGGTGTCGTCGTGACCTAGATTTACATGGCGGGCGCCGTCGTGACCTAGATTTACATGGCGGGTGTCGTCGTGACCTAGATTTACATGGCTGGTGACACCGTGATCAAGATTTACATGGCGATTGTCGTCGTGACCTAGATTTGTATGGCGGGTGTCGTCGTGACCTAGATTTACATGGCGGGTGTCATCGTGACCTAGATTCACATGGCGAATGTCGTCGTGACCTAGATTAACATGGCGGGCGTCGTCGTGTCCTAGATTTATATGGCGGGTGTCGTCGTGACCTAGATTGGTATGGCGAGTGCCGTCGTGACCTAGATTTGTATGTCGGATATCGTCGTGACCTAGATTTACATGGCGGGTGTCGCCGTGACCTAGATTTACATGGCGGGTGTCATCGTGACCTAGATTTCCATGGCTGGTGTCGTCGTGACCTAGATTTACATGGCTGGTGTCATCGTGACCTAGATTTACATGGCTGGTGTCGTCGTAACCTAGATTTACATGGCGGGTGTCGTCGAGAACCAAGATTTACATGGCGGGTGTCGTCGTGACTTAGATTTACATGGTGGTTGTCGTCGTGACCTAGATTTACATGGCGGGTGTCGTCGTAACCTAGATTTACATGGCTGGTGTCGTGACCTAGATTTACATGGCGGGTTCGTCAATGAAGCAGAAGAGCCTTTCCCTACCGCAACACCTGGTCCTATTGCCAACGCACTTTTTTTATTGGTCCCCATTCCTCCTATATTTTGCCCTTGGTTTATTGATTTTGAATTGTTATTACGGTCTCGTTTCCATGCGGTATTCTTTGTTTTCCTTGATGAATAGCTTATATGACAGCTTGACAATGAATTTTAGATTGTTGAAACTTACACCAGTCAATCTTATCAGGAGAGTATTTTGAGTTGATCTTGAGTAATCAATTAATTATAAATCACTGTTCAATGTTTGTTGATTCTGTTCTCCGACCAAGTCAGATAATGAACTTCCTTGATGAAATAAGCAAGATCAAATCCCTTAAGTAATACAAAAACAATAATGATAGTGAAATGTTTGGATTATCATTGTCCTACCTGCAACTTCTTAACTTTTATAACCCCCCCCCCCCCCCCCCCCCCCCCCCCCCCCCCTTTATTTTGAATAGTATCTATATGGTTTATGAATGCAGTTGTCCTCTAAGTACCTTCCTGTAAAACATTATACGTATCAATGAGGGACCATGGCGGCGCTGGTTCAGACTATACCTTTACCACCTCTTCTAACCATTAACATTTATTTAAGTCTTGATTCCCTCAACTTCCCCTCTGGACTTCCACACGCTTGTCCCAAAGCAATACAGACGATTTCTAGAAGGACGGGCCAACTGTTTGATGTCCCCTAATATAACTGACACGTCCTATAGGAACGAAACAGCTGTATAATGTCATTGGCATCACTGGCAACACCTAAAAAGTAGGAAACAACAGTATGATGTCCCTAACATCACTGGCGATCCCTCGAAACAGCTGCAAGATGTTCCTAGTATCACTGACGAGTCCAAGAGGAACGAAACAGCTGTATGATGTCCCTAGTATCACTGACAAGTCCAAGACGAACGAAACAGCTGTATGATGTCCTTAGCATCACTGACGAGTCATACAGGAACGAAACAGTTGTATGATGTCACCAACATCACTGACGAGTCCTAGAAGGAACGAAACAGCTGTATGATATCCCTAACATCACTGACGAGTCCTAGAGGAACGAAACAGCTGTATGATGTCATTAGCATCACTGACGAGTCCTAGAAGAACGAAACAGTTGTATGATGTCCCTAGCATCACTGGCGAGTCCTAGAGGAACGAAACAGCTGTATGATGTCTTTAAAATCACTGGCGACTCCTAAAAAATAGGAAACAACAGTATCATGTCCCTAAAATCACTGGCGATCCCTCGAAACAGCTGTATGATGTCCCTAGAGCATCACTGATGAGTTCTAGAGGAACGAAACAGCTGTATGATGTCACCAACATCACTGACGAGTTATACAGGAACAAAACAGCTGTATGATGACCCTACCATCACTGATGAGTTCTAGAGGAACGAAACATCTGTATGATGTCCCTAGCCTCACTGACGTGTCCTACAGGAACGAAACAGCTGTATGATGTCCCTACCATCACTGACGAGTCCTAGAGGAACGAAACAGCTGTATGATGTCCCTAGCAACACTGACGAGTCCTAAAAAACAAAACAGCTATAGGGTGTCCCTAGAATCACTGACGAGTCCTAAAAAAACAAAACAGCTATATGATGTCCCTAGCCTCACTGACGAGTCATACGGGAACGAAACAGCTGTATGATGTCCCTAGCATCACTGACGAGTCCTAAAAAACAAAACAGCTATAGGATGTCCCTAGCATCACTAACGAGTCCTAAAAACCCCAGCTATAGGATGTCCCTAGCATCACTGACGAGTCCTAAAAAACAAAACAGCTATAGGATGTCCCTAGCATCACTGACGAGTCCTAGAAAAAGGAAACAGCAACATATGGTCTATTGTTGTATTCAATCTATTACAATCTATTACAAGTACTGATTTCATATATAATTCCCTGGTACGTCTTTCGTTTTGTCATTTCACCTTGAAATTCTCTCGTATAGTTAAGAACACCGGTAAGGACAACTAATACGATAAACGATTTTGATGAAAGAACTATTTTATTTTCCTGGTTCTTTTTAAGGAGATACAGGGGACCACGCCGGAGACGGTGCACGTAATATCATTTACAAAGTGCGGGAACCAGCCACATTGAATTCACATGGAGATTTGAGGGTAGATGTCGAGGCACAGATTCGTTTTGTGTACGTGAATATTAAAACAGAGACTATATTATCATTTAGATACACGTGCGTTATTCATCGCGGGAGTTATTCTAAATATTTGGTGCCGATCATTGGAGGGTTTTTTTTTATCGATATGCGAAAGGAATTTATTTTCTTGTGCAATATAAAGTTAGACAGGTTCGCTGCTTGTTAATATACCTGGTGGTTACGTTGTCATCACCACAGTCTTCATTTTGAGAGCGTGTCATCACCTACATTTGACCAAGATTTGAATATAATTGTACTATCAAAGAAATAAAGAAAGGTTTTTACATAAAGACAGAACTGGGGGGAAATCAGCATTGTTGGTCATTCGTGCCAGTTTGGGTTCAAAAGTACTTGCCTAAAGGTGAAACATAGTGGTCCAATTATACTAAATTAGTTGTATCTTAACTTACTCTATGGAAAAGTAAGAAATTACGAGAAAATTGCGAAAATTATGCACTTGGCAATTGGACAAGTAGTCCCCAATATTAACTCGACTTGAATTGTCTTGACAGAACAAGAATTCAGTCGAGGTAAAATAAAGCCAACTTATTAGGAAGATTAAGAGTTTACTGCTTCATTGAAGAAACTCGTCATATAAATATAGTGAAACACTAGACAATGCCACGTTCTCTAAATGAGGACAGGGATGGCGACAACCCAACAACCAAAACATATTAACGAGCATCGAATGACTTAATTCATAGCGCACAAGAAAATATAATTCAGTCCGACGCGTGGCGCACAGGGAAAGGAATTCAGGCGGACACGTGGCGCAAAGGAAATCAGAAGTCGGTCAAACGTGATAACAAAATCGGTGTGTAAAGGACGTTTTATCTACAATATATTCAGTACTATCTTACCTTACCGGTATGGCCTTTTATCTCTTGTGCGTACGATTTTGTTTTTTGTTGTTGTTTTTTTCTTCACATTTTTGTTTTGTTACAAATCCGTTTTCGTTCATTCTAAAGTCAGTGCTTGAAGTAAATTAGTTTTGAGTACTTATATAATACCGATTTGTTCATAAATGCACAAACGTTTTCTAATATCCAAGTCCATGAATACATTGTATGACTCCTGGTAATACTTCAGTTCCCACTTTCACAACTCATTTTTTGTTCATAAATTCAGTTGGAGCCCTCATCAACAAGACAGCGAGACCTTAATGGTGGACCCACAACGTAACCTTTATCTTATCTCAAAAGTAACTAATACGGCTAGTATTGTAATCAACATATATTAATGAGAATCGGTAACCAGGGGAAACTGTGTATGTGAAATATAAAATGTAATAAGGAGAACAAGCCGAGTCTAATTTACATAATAAAACATCAGTAACGACATAACATGTAACCCATGTTAACGTGTAGCGAATCGAGGCAGATTTCAATGTAGCACCGCTGTTCTAACTTCCTGTTTTTGGTATCTACCATCAATATTGATAGTCCAAGAAAAACGAAACACAAGTATGATGCAATTGTAATAATTATTGTCTCTTTGACACTGTACATGTATACCAAGTCGATCACTGAATGCAGGTTTACATATAAATGCGCTGTTTTGATGTACACATGTGTATTAGTTTTGTAAAATCTTTATAAGGGCAGACGTGTTCTGTACCCATAACGAAAACTTTCCATCTCTCCTTTGTTCCTATTTTACAATTTAAATATGCGATTTTATTAACAGGTAGCAGATGGTCAAGGCCGAGTTGGCATGATTCATAGTTCTGCTTGGAATCATTCATCATTACCAATGGTATCGGACCTCATCATCCTTCCGCTCTCGACCGGAAGTGATGACCCCACAGGCGGGGACATCTCCCCCGACGGTCAGGAGATTTTAATACAGGCCCATCATCAAATTTTCTACTGGCAAAAAGATGACAGGACAAGCGTCAAAGAGACGCTTATTCAAAGTCCGATAGGTGTTTCGTTCCACCACGAGAAAGATGCGGAAGCCGTGGCGTGGGACGCGGACGGGAGAGGTTATTACACCGTTTCCGAGGGACACCACGAGACTCTGTATTACTACACCAGACAATGACCACTACATCACTACCGTCTTATATTTATCATTCCGCGGAGAATAGCGAGAATTAGTGTAAACAAACACGAAAATATATATAATTTAACAATTACGACACTCGTGTTGTAGAGTTTGTATCTAAATATCTGCATGCAAAACGCCAGGTACTATTAATAGTAATCAGAAAATAACATTTGCCTATTTTAATGCTATTGGGTGAAATCAACAGTTTATCTGTAACTAAATTAGACAGTTAGCATGTCATTACGACTATACATATTCGACCTGAGCGAAATAACGACACATTTTATATATCAATGTTGTTATCCCGCAGAGCGAAATAACGACACATTTTATATATCAATGTTGTTATCCCGCAGAGCGAAATAACGACACATTTTATATATCAATGTTGTTATCCCACAGAGCGAAATAACGACATATTTTATATATCAATGTTGTTATCCCACAGAGCGAAATAACGACACATTTTATATATCAATGTTGTTATCCCGCAGAGCGAAATAACGACACATTTTATATATCAATGTTATTCCGCAGAGCGAAATAACGACATATTTTATATATCAATGTTGTTATCCCACAGAGCGAAATAACGACACATTTTATATATCAATGTTGTTATCCCGCAGAGCGAAATAACGACACATTTTATATATCAATGTTGTTATCCCACAGAGCGAAATAACGACACATTTTATATATCAATGTTGTTATCCCACAGAGCGAAATAACGACACATTTTATATATCAATGTTGTTATCCCGCAGAGCGAAATAACGACACATTTTATATATCAATGTTGTTATCCCGCAGAGCGAAATAACGACACATTTTATATATCAATGTTGTTATCCCGCAGAGCGAAATAACGACACATTTTATATATCAATGTTGTTATCCCACAGAGCGAAATAACGACACATTTTATATATCAATGTTGTTATCCCGCAGAGCGAAATAACGACACATTTTATATATCAATGTTGTTATCCCACAGAGCGAAATAACGACACATTTTATATATCAATGTTGTTATCCCACAGAGCGAAATAACGACACATTTTATATATCAATGTTGTTATCCCACAGAGCGAAATAACGACACATTTTATATATCAATGTTGTTATCCCGCAGAGCGAAATAACGACACATTTTATATATCAATGTTGTTATCCCACAGAGCGAAATAACGACACATTTTATATATCAATGTTGTTATCCCACAGAGCGAAATAACGACACATTTTATATATCAATGTTGTTATCCCACAGAGCGAAATAACGACACATTTTATATATCAATGTTGTTATCCCGCAGAGCGAAATAACGACACATTTTATATATCAATGTTGTTATCCCGCAGAGCGAAATAACGACACATTTTATATATCAATGTTGTTATCCCACAGAGCGAAATAACGACACATTTTATATATCAATGTTATTCCGCAGAGCGAAATAACGACATATTTTATATATCAATGTTGTTATCCCGTAGAGCGAAATAACGACACATTTTATATATCAATGTTGTTATCCCGCAGAGCGAAATAACGACACATTTTATACATCAATGTTGTTATCCCGCAGAGCGAAATAACGACATATTTTATATATCAATGTTGTTATCCCGCAGAGCGAAATAACGACACATTTTATATATCAATGTTGTTATCCCACAGAGCGAAATAACGACATATTTTATATATCAATGTTGTTATCCCGCAGAGCGAAATAACGACACATTTTATATATCAATGTTGTTATCCCGCAGAGCGAAATAACGACATATTTTATATATCAATGTTGTTATCCCACAGAGCGAAATAACGACACATTTTATATATCAATGTTGTTATCCCGCAGAGCGAAATAACGACACATTTTATATATCGATGTTGTTATCCCACAGAGCGAAATAACGACACATTTTATATATCAATATTGTTATCCCGCAGAGCGAAATACATGTAATGATAACGTTCTCTGTATCCGGCGGGGCGACACAGCAAAAATATCATTATTTCGCCCAGATACCGGAACGACTTCCGGTGTCCAGCGTCAAGTTACTTAATGTCTTCGGTACTGTATGGTTGTTAATATTTGTGGGGATTTAACACCTAGATATTCGCCGTCATTAAATGTAGCGCGAAAATATCCATCGAATATTTATATACACGCACGAATGTTTACAAGTGTTTATGGCAGAATATTTTCAAGAAATGGGTACGCGAAATTTAATATCACGAATTAGGTCTAACTTTGGTAACCGCGAAATATTAGCACCGTGAAATTAACAACTATGCAGTATATCACGACTTGAGGACATTCTCCACATCCTTCCTCACAGTGGCGAACTATCAATTTGAAAGGTCAAAGAGCGGCAGGTGTCCGGGAGACATTGGGTAGAAATGGATATCCCGAAATATTGTCGCCAAAATACATGTTACGAATCATTGTTATGTGGAGATCAGATACAATCCTTACATTGTTATTGCTAAGGAGGAAGTCTCGCCTATATGTAAAGAACGACAACTCCATGTAGATAATGGTTCGCAGAGATGAAACCTTAAACAGAATCATGTCCATCTTCGCTAACCAAGGGTTACGCTACGCTAAGCTCCATTTCACGAGCTTAGCATAATGTAACCCTTGGTTAGCGAAGATGAGTCATGTCATGATAATAAAATACTTCAACACTAAAGAAATCTGTTTACGCCATACCAACATCCTGTGTCTAGAGGAGAAAAGTCAAACCAACATACCCAGATTTGGGCTAAATGGACCAAGGGAGCTAACCCTGTTGTCCTTAAACACGACTATTCCACATGGTCTTTAAAAAGAACGTTTCGCGGGGTAAGTGATGGTCTGACAGATCAATAAATGTAATGAAAGTTTCAAACCTGAAAGAGTAAGTAAGGTATTTAATATCTAATATCGGTATCTCATTAAGATATAATGTCTTGTATTTATATCGAGAGTATTTCTCTGAATTTAGGGACACCAAAATATTTTGTCACTTTTCTCATCATAAAATTAATGGTCTTCTAATTAATAAAACGTATAAAACGTACGTTTCCATCTATGAAGCTTGCCTATTAAATTAATTCTACGAATCCTTTACGGCCGTTGAGTATTTCCTTTTCCTATATAATAAGTTTCTGTTAATCTGTCAAACAAAATGGTCGGATACATATGCTCATACGATGCAATTAATGTCCTGTAGCATAAGATAACCATACTTTTCTGCACTACGCTATTAAACACCCCCCCCCCCCCCCCCCCCCCCCCCCCCCCCCCGCCATTTTTATTTTGCTATCATTGTCTTGGTACGCTTAGCAGTTTTTGTTTTTTATATGAAATAAGTGAACGAGTATTGACTTGATAAATACTTTTCTTAGATTCACAGAAGCCGAATGCAATTACTGTCCCGTTGAAGTGCATTTAAAACAATTCCCGCTATCAGTATCCTGCGTTTTGTTATAATATTGACTTGGTAAATACTTTTCGAATGTAATTTTCGAGAAACAGAAAAAAAATAACAAAAACCTCCTGTCCAACGAAAGGACGAATATATTGGTAATGTATATATATGTGTGTTTTGTGATCATGTCAGGGTGTCGGACCGACCATTACTACGCCATTGAAACGAACGTGGATGTGACGCACTGGTATAAGTTGCAGGTGTTTTTGGCTAGGCGATTACAATATAGGTATCGTAGATCGTGGGTTCGAAGCCCGGTCAGGGCACGAGTCGTCATTTGTGTCACAATATCATATGTTTGTGAAAGTTATCGTCGTTGGATGTTTTAATGAACACGTGATTAAATTATCATTTCTTGACATTCAACGGAGCAAGCACACACATATAAACCATAACATCTCGTCGTACGTGTGTTCAGCGACGCGGAAAATATAGGTCACTACGACATAGTTGTGGTATGTATTGTTGATTCAACGCTAAGCAATTCACTTTTGATTAAAATATTCTAACTAGACCATTCTGAAGTTGCGTGCATTAGACTACCATTTATAATTGAGAGGGAAAAGGAGGATTAAAAAGAGGATTTTTGGTACATTTTAAAGCAATCTTTTCATATCGACCGTAAAAATCATTAGCCTGAATGCAGATCTAATAAAGTTGAGTGAAAGTATGGATCAGACATGTTGCCCGGGCAACCTAGGTACAACGTTAAAATACCCCCTTTTCAAGCGGGGATTACGATACCGAAAAATGGTGAGGAATCTGTGACATATATATATATATATATATATATATATATATATATATATATATTCGTTTGACTATTTACTACTAAAAGGAATTTTCATTTCACTTACTAATAAACCTCTAAGGGAGAATTTCAACTGAAGTCCCCTAGGATATTGTAATAAAAGGTTTGGTAAGGTTCAGGGAGGCGGTGTCAGGGAGGCGGTAGGGAGGCGGTGTCAGGGAGGCGGTAGGGAGGCGGTGTCAGGGAGGAGGCGGTGTCAGGGAGGCGGTGTCAGGTAGGCGGTAGGGAGGCGGTGTCAGGTAGGCGGTGTCAGGGAGGCGGTGTCAGGGAGGAGGCGGTGTCAGGGAGGCGGTGTCAGGGAGGAGGCGGTGTCCGGGAAGGACGGTGTCATGTAGCGGTGTCAGGGAGGGCGGTGTCAGGGAGAGGCGGTGTCAGGGAGGGGCGGTGTAGGGAGGCGGGTCAGGGTACGAGGCGGTGTCAGGGAGGAGGCGGTGTCAGGGAGGAGGCGGTGTCAGGGAGGAGGCGGTGTCAGGGAGGCGGTGTCAGGGAGGAGGCGGTGTCAGGGAGGCGGTGTCAGGGAGGCGGTAGGGAGGCGGTGTCAGGGAGGCGGTAGGGAGGCGGTGTCAGGGAGGAGGCGGTGTCAGGGAGGAGGCGGTGTCAGGGAGGAGGCGGTGTCAGGGAGGCGGTAGGGAGGCGGTGTCAGGGAGGAGGTAGGGAGGCGGTGTCAGGGAGGAGGTAGGGAGGCGGTGTCAGGGAGGCGGTAGGGAGGCGGTGTCAGGGAGGCGGTAGGGAGGCGGTGTCAGGGAGGCGGTAGGGAGGCGGTGTCAGGGAGGAGGCGGTGTCAGGGAGGCGGTGTCAGGGAGGAGGCGGTGTCAGGTCATAATCAGATTGTCTGTAAAACATGGACTTTTAAATTTCCAAACGGTCTCAAAAGGATGGACCGATTGATTGATAAAGAACCCACGATCCGTCACTGTCTTTACCGTTTTCCATACCACGGCTTAAACTTAAAACAATCACAAGTGGACAAGGCATATTTTTCGGAGAGAATATTTTATTTGTTGTATTACATCGATAGATTAAATTTAACATACGAAATATCTTAAGAAACAATATCTATTAAATTCTGCTCTATATACCAGCTGCCCTGCCCTCCCCATAATATAGCAGTGTTGTCCACTTGTTTGATTTTCTTTCTTTCAACATATATCTACTCCACGCCTGTAGGAGCGTCAATGCTTTCAGGGGATCCACTTCCTTGAGATGAGAGTGGCCTACGTGTAAATCAAGTTTACTATACCTCAGAATGTGTCATATGTACGGAGTGTAGCTTCCGACGGAAGTTTGCTCCTCGAGATAATATTAGGGTATTATTTAAATAACACACACACAATAATCTACTCTATAGTGTCGCGCGTACAGATATTAGTCAGAGGAAAGTCTAATCAAATTCTGTGTCATCCACTATGGTCACCCTCTAGTACGATCAATGTTGTCTCTCATTAGCGAGCATTATACTAGATTGGTCTTATATCGTTCACGTGTCCACTCAGTTCGATACATAAAGGACATTTCTGGAGAGTTTTCTTCATATCAATATCGGACAATGTAATTATTTTACAATTCGATTACTTCGTAACTTATTAATTGTGAATAAATTAAAAAAACTGATGCATAAAACGATTGTCTAATTATTGCTTGTAATAATTACTAGCAAAGTTCGTGAAAAATCCATAAGGATAGGGAACATATCGATCTATTTATGTTATGAGAAAATCGTGTCATTCGCTTGAATATTTCCTATCCCAGCATCTGAAACTACACGCATGCACTATCACTCTAGCGCTTGTAAAACAATGATAACCGTCGAGACAAGCGTTTGCGCGCAATACACAATGTCTACGGAATGTTTGATAGGGGACACGCCCTCATCCTTATCAAATCCTTTGTTTACAAGCGTTTGAGAGACCTAGCAGCGCACCTGTGAAAATTAACCCTGTGAGTCAACTCGGCCATCTGGTGAATCCATTACGGATGTGGATTTTATCGTTGGATGTGAGTACTGTATATTGTGACAGTTTCGACAAATTATTGAGTGGATTTTTAAGAACCTCTTTGGTAAGTGTGAGCCACTTTTGTAACGATAATCCCGATACTGTCCCCGTGTTTGATATCACTCGACAGAAAATGTCTCCATCGATGTCATTTTTCAGATGACATTTTTATGTCATGGAATTGTTGCCCTCTTGACATGCAACAATATTTTAAACCATATATATTATATTGCTACAAAAGACTGATATTACCATGACGTCACTCTATTTTGTCAATATTATGTATTTACAATCGTAGGCCGCTGTCTTTGGGGTCCTAGACAGCGAGCCCTGCGCTGTGAGTGTGTATTCATCGAGTACGTGAAAACCACCTTGCAGTAGTGGCCGGTGGCGAGTAGGAAATAACTGTACGGATGTTTTAAAGTTTGCTCACAGTGACAAATATGTATGGATGCAAAATATATAATTTACTTTTAAATAATAAATTGTCGATTATGACAAAATAGCAATGAACAGCTTAATACATTAGTTGATTACAAAGCCTCATTCATCCCCGTGGCCTTTGTTGATTTTCTGTATATATAAATCAGATACTATGCTTTATGATGTATATCGCTTCCTGTGTATTGAGTTAACTTTGATTTGACTCCTGTTATTATTTATGTTTGGGTGGACTGTTGACATTCCACACATCATGAATGATAACTGCTAATCATATTATCTAGATGGAATTTAACCATTTATATATTGGTCAATGATTAAAAAACACACTTTAATTTGTAATTTTTGTAAATTTCTGGCAAAGTTAATTTTTTTGCACAAACGAAGTACATATTTGTGTTTACAAATCGGTCATCAGTCAATATCTGACATGGATCGTTTATCAGTTATATCAGAATTGAATTTGACCTTTACCTGCCTGTGATTTATAGATATAATGCTATCTGGTATATCCCCATGTCACATCACTTTGTTGTATCAATGAGGTATGCATGTATTATATAACTCATATTTGGGCCTCCAAAATGTTTTCTTCTTCCGTTTAGGGAATAGACTCTTATAGGAAAGAGTGTATAACAGCCCTCCTGGGCGCATGTGCAGAAAAGTATATATACAATGTATTAACTTTTTATTTTGTTGTGTGTGTGTGGGGGGGGGGGGGTTGGTTCTTATATATAAAAAATCAACGTGTACAATTTTTTTCGTCACAGTGAAGTGATAAGGTCGGTTAAGTCTAACAATCAATTATCATTATTCAGAGTTTAAATGTTTATAATGGTTACAAGTTTCAGCCTCCTCCTTACCAAAGCGGACCAGTCACTCAAATTTAATTTACAGACTGAGGTTTGGGGAGGGGGTTGGGGGTGGGGGTGGAAAGGGGGCTGGAAGTTGTGTTATAGTAATAAAGGGCTTTGAATGATGTATATGTGACATTTAAATTGAAATTTAATGATATATCCATTCAATTATGTCGATAAGCATTTTTTGGTACATTATAACACTAAGCCGTGACGTTTGTACATGACTGCTTGGCTATCAATGTAATCTTTGTTTGCAATCTGAGTCACTCATTTAGTTTCACAAACCATGGGGTATCTTTTTTTATTATAAATCCCCCAATTTAATCAGAAGTAGCTACCATAGCTTTATGTAATGCTTGTTAATTTAGGTTGATGATTATAAACCGATCCTGATGGTATTTTTACAGACCCTTCTGTCTAGTAATCCCAGTACCTGTATAATCAGCCCTGGACCCTCGGGTCTGCTTTAGCCCCTATTAGTGTTGCGTTCCACGTTGCTTGTGAATTTGAATGGATCACAAGAGAATTTGAATGGTTGATTTTGTCCCTCTATTTCATACTCTCCAGACATAAGGTTCTTAAGACCTGTTTCCACATTTTGATCGGAGTCCTGATCATGAGCTGTTTAGTAATCTTATGTAAAGTATTCATGTAATAAGTAGCAATCTGTCCAGATTGACATCCCAGTGCTAAATCTGACCTGAGGGCTGATCAGGCTATATGTCCAGTTTGACCCCAAAATGACCGTGACCAACACATACCATACAAATATATGACATCTATGTTTAAACATGTACATCTCATCAATTATGATTTTTTTTTTATTCTATTGATATAAGTATAGAAGTAGTTTCCGGACCGTGCTCATCACACCCAAGCTTTTCTTTCTATTTAATCCACCTTGCAGGTTATGCTTTCTCCAGTAATTTCAGCTGGAAAGTGCATACTTACATTAAACTTATAACACGGAATCAAGAACCCATATTTCTTGAATATAAGCTATAGATATTTTATCCTAACAGCATGAATGTGGTCATCTCTCTGTGCTCAGCAGTGTTTGTATGTTGCTGTTTTGGAGTCGAGAACTCTGCATGTAAAGTTAGGAAATGAATGTTCATGAATATATCTGTAATTTATTAAAAAAACAAAACAAAAATAAAGTAAAAAAATCTGTTTTTGCAATGTCAATTAAAAATGTACCAGGAAAATTAAAGTAAAAATAAAATGTCCTGACTAGGACTCAAACCCTGGACCTCCAAACTCTAGACGGACACCGTAGACATTTGGACTTCCTGGCCATGGGCATTCAGCCCAGTCTAGTTCCACTACATTCTTCCCTCCTTTAATAAAGTCTTTGAGTCCAAAGACTCACTCAAGACCTATACTACCTCTCTGTGAGTATTTAGTTTGGCTCGAAATGTAACAGGAGAGGAAGAATGCCACGACCAAACCGGGACTCGAACCTGTGACCTCCGAACTTTAGGTATAGACACTAACCATTTGAGCTACCTGGCAGCCAGCATTCAGCCTAGTCCAGTTCTGATACAAATATGAAGAGAATTCAGAATTAGCCATTTCACAATTTGTAGACAGGATATGGAAGTTTGAATGTAAATACATTTATTCCAGCTCCACACACCTAATTTATAGACACAGTTAACGTTCCCAAAATAAAGATTGTAACACCTACTGCTGACACCATTACAATAATCGTTATTATCACACAGATATTATTACCACACAGTATTGCTGTATAGAAGGGCTGGCGACTACCTATATGTGGTAATAGACTCATACGTGACATTTTATGGAAGTCCCTTGTCATCGGACACCACAGTGCTGACTTGGACCTTCTAGAGAATGTTACCTGTAAAATGTGTATGTGTACAAGAGTTTGGGGCACCTGTATGGGATCAAATACCTGTTCAGGTGTTTAGGTCCAACAGTAGGTACTTTGTTTTGGTTATAAATACCCTTTAGAACTAGTCCATAATACCATTCATATACTGTATATCTGTTTTTAATAGCATTTTAGCTGACACAATTTCATTTATAGTAGATCAAGAAAATTGTGTTTGATCATTATAATGTGGTCAAGTCCCCAAACCTTCTTCTTTTTTGTTTTTGTAATTATCTTTTTATTCAGTTTTTCAATGCAATATACATTATATTTTCATATTATGCATGCTCACACGTGCACATATACATGAAATATAGAAACAAAATACTTACAAATCATCTAATTCACACACACACAAAACACCCAGCTCACAAAAGCTATATTGAAGTACACACATGAAACAGCATCATACACACATACACCAGACACACACAGACCCACCCTCCCATGCATGTACCCCTATATATATATTTCAAAAAGCATGTATAGCATGTATATTCGAACACGCACCCCCCCCCCCCCCCCCCCCCCACCCCCCCCACCCCACCCCCCCCCCCCCCCCCCCCCCCCCCACCCCCCCCCCCCCCCCCCCCCCCCCCCCCACCCCCCACAAAACACCCTCACACACCACACACCCTCACACACATTGATATAAGCATGTATATTTTCACAATCAAGATTGTTTACATATGTATCATAGTACAAAAATGGTCATTTTAATAATTAGTGATATTTCAAGTATAGGTAAATTGTAGGAATATTTCAACATGAGACTATGGAATTTATATTGTTTATATTTCATTACTAGACATTTGAATTAGCTTGGCAGTCAGTTTTATTAGAATCTTATTGTATTTTAGATGCTTTGATGTTTTTATTACTCAGCCAGGTAAACTGGATTAGCCTTAATTGAGTTGACACATATCTACCTGTGAACCCTCCAGCTGACAGGTGGTCACTCAACAGGCTCAATTAAAGTAATTGTAGGATAAACACTTTGAGACAGAATAGGACTTTGTATGATTTACTACTGACCATAGCTGTTCGGTAACTGGTGTCAACATATCTTAATTACTATAGGCACCATCTAATAATTAAACTCCACCTCTTACTATTTTATTAACCAATGAAATTGAATGTTATAGTTTTGACTGTTTTGTAAAATGTATACATAAATAGTTTTTAGAGAGAGAGGGAGTAAGAGTGCAGAAGGAGAGAGCTAGATTAGGACCCAAGTGAGTGTGAGGGTGCTGGCCTTTTACAAGGACCCGTAGACTCTGACCAACTTTGAAGTAGGGGTCAGCACCAGAGTGGACAAGTTATAAAGAACTTCTGTATTGGTTGAACCTTAGTGAAATATTGATTCCAGTGAGTAAAAATAAATATCTAAGAAGAAGAGACTGTCTCCATATTGTTTCAAAGGAAATTACAGTTCACCACGAGGTTTATTTAAAAGGGGTTTCATCAGGGTGTGGCTTATTCTACCAATGCTAATTCCCCAAACCAATAACTGTGTAGCCACATCCTGACGGACACACCCCACACAAGAAACACACACACCCCACAATCCTCGTGGTGAAAAATGGTCATTTTTGTACTATGATACATACAAATACCTAACCTACACAAACACTTTTTACCAGCAAATTTTACAAGTTACAACATACAGACATTAATGGATCGAAACCTTCTTCTTAGAGTGTAGGGATAATATTGAAATTTCATGATCAATGATTGATGATTATTGGTAAGTGCCAACCGATTATAAGTAACTAAAGTTTATTGAAATATATTTTTCGGGATAAATCATAAATAAGGGCTGTTTTACTATGATAATTCTGTAGTTTACTATACACTGTAGCTGCTAAAATTATCTTCTCACAGAATGTGTTCCTCCCTGAATCTTATAAACTCCTCCAACTTTACCTAATTCATACTTTTCCACGATGAATTTCCCCTATTTCAAAAGAAATTCCTTTATGACATTTCAGTTTTGTTGGTTTTGTTTAAAAAATATCAATTGGTGCTGAAAATCTTAAAGTCATTTTCAACACAGGAGGCTTTGTCTCCCTCAAACTTCCAATCAGGGTGCAGCCCTGAGTCTGGGACCTGAATCAACGTCGATAAATTGCAATTCATCGTAATTGGGATGAAATTCACTACTTGTATGTATGGCATATAAAATCTATCATCAGCTGGCTGGTCAACAAAGGTCGTTTTAAAATCGGCAAATAATTCAAATTATGTCCACATCAGTATGTGATGTTCTTCCTTTCCAAATATATGTCTTACCAAATAAGTTCAAATAGCCACACACTTTTAATTTATCTTGTTTAATTTGTGATCTTGAACAAGTCTTGATGTTGTATAAATAAGTCAATAACTGGTGATTATAATAAATAAGTATTTATTACACTCCAATAAAAAAAAAATGTTGTCCTGTACGATACCCTCCCACTTTTATGTGTTGGAACTCTGGGTCTTATCATAATATGACAAATACAGTATGTGACCCAACTATTCTAAAAAGGCATGTCTGATGAACATTCCCTACGTTTGTGCATAATATTCCATAATAAATCTTTTGTACCTCCTACTGCAAAAAGGAGTTCTAAAGTATTTTATTGACCGTCACAAGATTTTCTATATTCTGATTTTTCATGGGTAAAGTTACATGCAGATGATATAAAGTCAGGCGCAGGTAATATAAATTTGTATCCATAGATCAGTGACATGTCCGATCCCACTGTAATGGTGGAATATGTCCAGTTTGTCTGACATATGACATCTGATAATCAACATTTCTACAAAAGAAAATCAGCCACCAACCTGTCAATACCAATCAAGTTTAACTGGTGTGTTGACAGTTATTCAATTTTTACTAGTTTTCATTTAATATAAGTTTTGCAGTATGACAAAGACATTATTTAGGTATTAGGCCGGTAATTTACTTTCAAACTTAGAAAATATGAAATCCAGTCAGATGATTTAACCATTATATATTATATCATAATTACATGCCTAAAACTAAATACATGTACTGTATATAAATATATACATATTCCTGTAAATTGTGGTCAATTATGTCAAATTTTACGATTACTTAACTTATCCATATTGTACCGTATATATAAATGACTTAAATGTTGGTTGCATTTAGTTATTTAATTTTTTGGGGGAATGAAAACAATGATTAAAATAAAGTGAGTATATAGAGTTATTATGGTAACAGTTGTAAAATGATATAAGTTATAATTCTGATTGGGAATTCATGTTCACATCCATTAATATGACATTGAGACAGAATCAGATTTGATATATTGGCCATTCTAGCTTAGAAACCAGGAATTCTAATTTTATCCACCCATTCAGACATAAATGATTTTGATTGGTTGGCTATATGACATGTCCAACTTCTATACATGTACACATTACCATTATAAATATAGCGTATACTTGAATGGATGTCGTGCTGAGAAAACATGATCTCTGCTTGAATCCTGTTATCAAAATAAACTTATAAATGATAAAATTACATCTACAAAGAGTTTTATGAGGGTAAAAAACATTAAAAAAATCTACAGCATTTCACATAAAATGTGTCGAAATGATTACATGTATCTTGTTTAAAGATGCCCGAGGTTGTGATCATTACACATACATAGCCTGGCCACACCACAGGAAGTTTATAATCAGACAAAAGAAACAGAAGCCATCCTCCCCGTTACTGGGCATGGCAGCTATAGTTTTAGGGGGCCTTTCACCTGTACATGAGATCAGAGTCAGATCTGATAGAGCTGCCTTGTTAAAGTCCCATTTAACTGGGGTTTTTTTTACTTGTTTTCTTGTCTTCTATCATTGAAACCATGTGTTTTTATCAGAAGAATGCACAGAATTTGCTCAGGGTTATGGATAACTATTGTCAAATGAAAGAAAGGCTTATACTGTACTTAAATACTTCAATCAGACATATACACAGCATATAGTTTCAAAAATGTCAAAAATGCATATATTTTATTTTAAGTTTAAGTATTATTTACAATAGCTATATAGTCTGTCATATTGTGTAATTACTATGCTTTATAAAACAGCTTCATATCAACAAAGTTAGGCTGTTGCTATCTGTCTTTAAAACTTAATAATTCCTCTCCTTTTGTATATTTTTGTCTTTAATAATCATCTCACCTATATCTGAAAATTTGTAGATAATTATTCTCCTTGTTCTGAAAATCTGTAGTTAAATATGATTATCCCCCCTGTCTGCAAATTTGAAGATAATTAACGCCTCTTTCCAAAAATTTGTTCCTTCCCCCCCCCCCCCCCCCCCCCCCCATTCCAGTCCTTAAAATCTGTAGTTACTTATCCACCCACTGAGCTTGCTGCCAAAATATTTGTCAATAATGTCCCCCCTCCCTTCTCCCCCTTAAAACCTGTGGTTAATTATCCTCCCAGTCCAAAAAATATGTACATAGTTATCCCCCCTTTCAGAAGATTTGTTGATAGTTATCTCCCTTTCAGAAGATTTGTAAATAGTTATCCCCCTTTCATAAGATTTGTTGATAGTTATCTCCCTTTCAGAAGATTTGTAAATAGTTATCTCCCTTTCATAAGATTTGTTGATAGTTATCTCCCTTTCAGAAGATTTGTAAATAGTTATCCCCCCTTTCATAAGATTTGTAGATAGTTATCCCCCCTTTCAGAAGATTTGTAGATAGTTATCCTCCCTTTCAGAAGATTTGTAGATAGTTATCCTCCCTTTCAGAAGATTTGTAGATAGTTATCCTCCCTCATAAGATTTGTAGATAGTTATCCTCCTTTCATAAGATTTGTAGATAGTTATCCTCCTTTCAGAAGATTTGTATATAGTTATCCTCCTTTCATAAGATTTGTAGATAGTTATCTCCTCCTTTCATAAGATTTGTTGATAGTTATCTCCCTTTCATAATATTTGTTGATAGTTATCTCCTCCTTTCATAAGATTTGTAGATAGTTATCTCCCTTTCATAAGATTTGTTGATAGTTATCCCCCCTTTCATAAGATTTGTAGATAGTTATCCCCCCTTTCATAAGATTTGTAGATAGTTATCTCCCTTTCAGAAGATTTGTAAATAGTTATCCCCCCTTTCAGAAGATTTGTAAATAGTTATCCCCCCTTTCAGAAGATTTGTAGATAGTTATCTCCCCTTTCAGAAGATTTGTAAATAGTTATCCCCCCTTTCAGAAGATTTGTAGATAGTTATCTCCCCTTTCAGAAGATTTGTAGATAGTTATCCCCCCTTTCAGAAGATTTGTAGATAGTTATCCCCCCTTTCATAAGATTTGTAGATTGTTATCTCCCCTTTCATAAGATTTGTAGATAGTTATCCCCCCTTTTAGAAGATTTGTAGATAGTTATCCCCCCTTTCATAATATTTGTTGATAGTTATCCCCCCTTTCAGAAGATTTGTAGATAGTTATCTCCCCTTTCAGAAGATTTGTAGATAGTTATCTCCCTTTCATAATATTTGTTGATAGTTATCTCCCTTTCATAAGATTTGTTGATAGTTATCCCCCCTATTAGAAGATTTGTAAATAGTTATCCCCCTTTCAGAAGATTTGTACATACTTATCCCCCTTTGCTTATTACTGATTTCTTCCCATGTGATTTACTTGAGGAATATAGTGACTGGATACAATTCTGTATAGGGTAACTATGACATTTCTGGGGGATGGCACTATATAAGATGGCATTAATTGACTCTGTAGATTCTAAATAAAAGTTCAGGGATCAATCTGAGGTGAGATTTATCTTGTGTTTTTACTGAAAATCTCATTCAATTTCTCATAATGTGCTAGTATATCATGTTTGAAAATTCCATCCACTTTCTCAAAAAATTCAAATTAATTGTTTTGTAACATTTATTGACCAAGAATTATCACAATGCATGTATGTAACTCAAGATGTTTGCTGTACAAATGTAGTTATACTATAGTCTGACTAAAATCTGAATAGAGTTGGTATGTTGTTGTATTAAAACTCTACGGTTAAAATATTTTTTTATAACTGTTATTGCCAACCCCTTACATGGCCCCTAAAACAGCTTTATAGGCTAAATATATATGGTGTTCTCCTGACGTAACTATCCACTGTACTTCCTGACAAACCTGACACCTACTTACACGTCCTATTATCCTGTATCTGTCAGGTAAATACAGGTAAACGTGTACTAGACCCTGTTACCTGTGTTAATACACATCCAGGCATTTCAAAATATCCGGTTGTTATATCTTCTGACTATGAAAAACAATTGCTGTGTTTGGACGAAAACCGACACCCCCATATCCTACATGTATAGTAAGCTTTGCCCCAGATGTCCTCTTTAGTATAAGTTCTAGATCTGTTAGGTATATGTCCAGGAATGTGGAATTTAATCTGATCCTCTTGACCCAGGAGGTGGTAGACGGGAACAGAGCAAACAATTGTATACAAAGCAATAGCCTACTGTGTAAATAGTGGTTGTGTAAATATCTAAGTCCCTGCCATCACAGTTTGTCAACACTGGGATAACCTCGTCCATCGGTAGACCTTAAAGTCCCTGTCCATCGTTAGTCCTATTTGACTTCTTCCATATCTTGCCTGGAAGTTTACCTGTCTCTTGTTATTGGATTTCTAAAATTTATAACTTTATGCAAGATTCTACTTTCATTTGAACTTATAGCTATACTTATAACGAAGTTGTATCCTACCAGGATCCCGTGATACCGTGATTTTGTTAGTGGTAGACTAGACATGACAATTCACTTATAGTGTTAACTACTGCTTACTGTACATGTATACGTAGTACCCCAATAATATCTACTGTACTATAACTTTGTCAATTCATCATATCAACACTACAATTGGAAATATCCATGTTTTACAAAACATTACAATTCAGTATCTGTTCCCCCAGTAGTGTAAAATAGTTTTCTAGTTTTCATCAACATGATCAGATTGAATCTTTAAAGACACTATACCTCACTAGTATACTTCTGTTGGGTGTCACTCAGAACTGCTAACATGAAGTGTTGCCCATATATCAGACCTTCACTGTCACTAGCACATCGCATACCTCAGTGTCCCTATTAGCACCCTGTGTACCTGTCCCTATAAGTACACTGCGTACCTGTCCTTATAAGACACCGCATACCTGTCCCTATTAGCACCCTGCGTACCTGTCCCTATAATCACACCGCTTCCCTCTCCCTTAATCACAACGCGTCCCTGTCCCTATTAGCACACTGTATACCTGTCCCTACAAACACAACGCGTCCCTGTCCCTATAATCACACTGCGTACCTGTCCCTATAATCACACTGCGTACCTGTCCCTATAATCACACCTCGTACCTGTCCCTATAATCACACTGTATACCTGTCCCTATAATCACACCTCTACCTGTCCCTATAATCACACTGCGTACCTGTCCCTATAATCACACCGCGTCCCTGTCCCTATAAGCACGCCGCTTACCTGTCCCTATAAACACACCTCGTACCTGTCCCTATAAGTACACTGCGTACCTATCCCTATAAACACACCTCGTACCTGTCCCTGACTCCCTATTATGAATCACACCTCGTACCTGTCCCTATAAGCATGCCGCTTACCTGTCCCTATAAACACACCTCGTACCTGTCCCTATAAGCATATTGCGTACCTGTCCCTATAAACACACCTCGTACCTGTCCCTATAAGCACACTGCGTACCTGTCCCTATAATCACGCTGCGTACCTGTCCCTATAAGCATGCTGTGTACCTGTCCCTATAAGTACACTGCATACCTGTCCCTATAAGCATGCTGTGTACCTGTCCCTGTAAGTACACTGCGTACCTGTCCTTATAAGACACCGCGTACCTGTCCCTATAAGCACACCATGTACATGTCCCTATAAGACACTGTGTACCTGTCCCTATAAGCACGCTGTGTACCTGTCCCTATAAGCACACCAGGTACATGTACCTGTCCCTATAAGCACACCAGGTACATGTACCTGTCCCTATAAGCACACCAGACCGATACCTTTTTCAGTAAAAAAAGGGTGCTCTAATTCAAACGTATAAAAAGTTCATACACGCTCACTGACATATCATATACTCTCACTGACATATCATACACTCTCACTGACATATCATACACTCTCACTGACATATCATACACTCTCACTGACATATCATACACTCTCACTGACATATAATTTTCTGTCTTTAACCAATGTATGAGTAAATGAAGCAAAAAAAATTTCTCAGAATTTTTCTCTGTAAATGGTTTTATTAAGCACATAGGGTACCCCTTCTGTGTTTTGATATAGTAAGCACACAGTGTGCTCATTAGGTTGAATGAGTACATTTGTATGTATGTCTAGCATTGCAGCCACCCAGACAGATGAGCTCAGTCATATATTATATATATGTAAAGCTAGGTGACATGAGACACGTATCAAACCGACAGACATAAACAAAAAAAATGATGTTACATAAAGTTGTGGTATATTTAGTTACAGCCCTTGTCCACTTTAAAACTTTTGAGATCACAAGTTTATATCTGCGACAAAAATGTAAAAAATGTAAGTTGTTTTACAGAAATTTGATATTTCAGAGTGTCAATATGATCTGTTTAAGATTGTTTTTACCCTGGGACATGGTATACACTGACCAGCTGACGAAGGGTGTGGGTTTCCTGTAGTAAAGGGTGAGACTTCCTTTCTCATTACTCATCACTTTACGAGTCCTTGAAGGATAACTTTTTCTCATCATACATAACAAACGTATGTGATACTAAGATGTCTTACAAGTTATATTAACTGACATTTAGTTGATAACCTTTCTTTACAAAGGCTGAATTTTGTTAGTAATACTTACAAAAAGTTTAATTTCTTTACTACTGTTTACAAAAGTTTAATTTCTTTTCTACTGTTTACAAAAGTTTAATTTCTTTACTATTGTTTACAAAAGTTTAATTTCTTTCCTATTGTTTACAAAAGTTTAATTTCATTACTATTGTTTACAAAAGTTTAATTTCTTTACTACTGTTTACAAAAGTTTAATTTCTTTACTACTGTTTACAAAAGTTTAATTTCTTTACTATTGTTTACAAAAGTTTAATTTCTTTACTACTGTTTACAAAAGTTTAATTCCATATGCATTATTGATGATTAATGACATAATGGGTCAAAATTTACAAAGCAATGTATATGGTATTATATTTTTCATACCAGTATATATATGGAAGATGTCTATTTTACAATGATAAATTGCTGCAGAAAATATTGGTGTACCGTTCAAGGAAGGGAAGATAACAGGTCTTTACAGGCAGATGACCTTGATATACAGGTGACCTTGATATACAGGTGACCATTTACAGGCAGGTGACCTTAATATACAGATGACCTTTATAGACAGATGACCTTTATGGCCAAGTAGTTTTCAGGGAAGGTTCAAATGTAAACGTGCTGCTAAAAATCAGTAATATTATGAAGTTCTACATGTGCTGAAATAAACAATATCATATTCTATTCTAAAACCTTTTTTAGAGGTCTGGTACAACTTGGTTTATGATAGAGAGTTGATGAGTCTACCTGCATGTGAACCTCAGTATATATTACAATCACACTGACAGTATAATGTTGTAGACTGAAAGTCGGACCAGGATGATGGACTGCAATCAGACTTTAACACAAATGATACATATATACATTGTATATATAACCATGGTCATGTAACCATAATACTTCAGATATATATGATTTTTAGGACTGGGCCGATCAAGTTTCACTGGTTAGGCACGTCATATACACCAGTCATTGTCAGCGGTGAACTATCCACAAATTTTACTACCTATTGTAAAAGGTCAATAATCCAGAATCAAAAACTGACGCCCCACTGGCACTTCCGGCCAATGAAATGTTTGCGTTGATATGTCTTTACATAATTGGGTATACAGAATGAGATAAAGTTGATACCTGTCGGGGGTGATTATACCTGTCCTGTATAAGGTCGGGGGTGATTATACCTGTCCTGTATAAGGTCGGGGGTGATCATACCTGTCCTGTATAAGGTCAGGGTTGATCATACCTGTCCTGTATAAGGTCATGGGTGATCATACCTGTCCTGTATAAGGTCATGGGTGATCATACCTGTCCTGTATAAGGTCGAGGGTGATTATACCTGTCCTGTATAAGGTCATGGGTGATCATACCTGTCCTGTATAAGGTCGGGGGTGATCATACCTGTCCTGTATAAGGTCGGGGGTGATCATACCTGTCCTGTATAAGGTCGGGGGTGATCATACCTGTCCTGTATAAGGTCGGGGGTGATCATACCTGTCCTGTATAAGGTCGGGGGTGATCATACCTGTCCTGTATAAGGTCGGGGGTGATTATACCTGTCCTGTATAAGGTCGGGGGTGATCATACCTGTCCTGTATAAGGTCGGGGTGATTATACCTGTCCTGTATAAGGTCGGGGGTGATTATACCTGTCCTGTATAAGGTCGGGGGTGATCATACCTGTCCTGTATAAGGTCGGGGGTGATCATACCTGTCCTGTATAAGGTCATGGGTGATCATACCTGTCCTGTATAAGGTCGGGGTGATTATACCTGTCCTGTATAAGGTCGGGGGTGATTATACCTGTCCTGTATAAGGTCGGGGGTGATCATACCTGTCCTGTATAAGGTCGGGGGTGATCATACCTGTCCTGTATAAGGTCATGGGTGATCATACCTGTCCTGTATAAGGTCGGGGTGATTATACCTGTCCTGTATAAGGTCGGGGGTCATTATACCTGTCCTGTATAAGGTCATGGGTCATTATACCTGTCCTGTATCAGGTCGGGGGTGATTATACCTGTCCTGTATAAGTTCGGGGGTGATCATACCTGTCCTGTATAAGGTTGGGGGTGATCATACCTGTCCTGTATAAGGTCGGGGGTGATTATACCTGTCCTGTATAAGGTCGGGGGTGATTATACCTGTCCTGTATAAGGTCATGGAAGATCATACCTGTCCTGTATAAGGTCGGGGGTGATTATACCTGTCCTGTATAAGGTCGGGGGTGATCATACCTGTCCTGTATAAGGTCGGGGGTGATTATACCTGTCCTGTATAAGGTCGGGGGTGATTATACCTGTCCTGTATAAGGTCGGGGGTGATCATACCTGTCCTGTATAAGGTCGGGGGTGATTATACCTGGCCTGTATAAGGTCGGGGGTGATTATACCTATAGTGTTATTGTACTGTATAGTTGTTAAATTTTGTGGGGCTAATATTTCCCGGTTGACAGACCCAGTTGCAGTAAACGCTACTGTATATTTCAGTGTATAGATAACTATTTGTTGGGCATGTATTTTTGTGCTATATAAAGACTGCAATTAAAGCAAAACTGGCCCCAAATATTATCATTGGTCAACAGATTTCCCCTGACATTGATATCACATGGTATACTTCCTTTTACGATGTTAGATCGATATTCTTGAGTGAAATAAAGTCCTGGAGACGCTCTTATCTAAGTGGCCAAACTTTTATCTGACTCTGATGTGTACTGGCTATAAGAATAAAATAAATTGGAGACATCTAGTACATGTATTTGCGAATATGTACTGAACATTGTGACATGTATAAAGTACAATAACACCGCATGCGCACCTCAATGTAGATAAGTATACAGAAGCTTTGTGACGGAAGTTTGTACAGCTAGGTATCGGGAAAGTTTCATCTTTACACATGTAGTGTCATGATCAGTATGAATTCGATATGTCCGTCAGAGAGTAAAGGGAATTATGAGGAAGTGTTCACAGTGTAAGGAAATATTTAAACTTGAGAACCACTTCATGATTCATGTTTTTTGTTCCTGTTTAAAAATCCTGTCTTAACAATGATTTATTAAACAGATAAAGGGTTCATTATCATTGTCTTATGGTGTTAAACAGATAAAGGGTTCATTATCATTGTCTTATGGTGATAAACAGATAAATGGTTCATTATCATTGTCTTATGGTGTCAAACAGATAAAGGGTTCATTATCATTGTCTTATGGTGATAAACAGATAAAGGGTTCATTATCATTGTCTTATGGTGATAAACAGATAAAGGGTTCATTATCATTGTCTTATGGTGGTAAACAGATAAAGGGTTCATTATCATTGTCTTATGGTGTCAAACAGATAAAGGGTTCATTATCATTGTCTTATGGTGTTAAACAGATAAAGGGTTCATTATCATTGTCTTATGGTGATAAACAGATAAAGGGTTCATTATCATTGTCTTATTGTGTTAAACAGATAAAGGGTTCATTATCATTGTCATATTGTGTTAAATAGATAAAGGGTTCATTATCATTGTCTTAAGGTGTTAAATAGATAGTGGGTTCATTATCATTGTCTTATTGTGTTAAACAGATAAAGGGTTCATTATTATTGTCTTAAGGTGATAAACAGATAAAGGGTTCATTATCATTGTCTTATGGTGTTAAACAGATAAAGGGTTCATTATCATTGTCTTATTGTGTTAAACAGATAAAGAGTTCATTATCATTGTCTTATTGTGTTAAACAGATAAAGGGTTCATTATCATTGTCTTATGGTGTTAAACAGATAAAGGGTTCATTATCATTGTCTTATTGTGTTAAACAGATAAAGGGCTCATTATCATTGTCTTATTGTGTTAAACAGATAAAGGGTTCATTATCGTCTTATCGTAGGCGTATTGATAGAATTCTTATTTTTGAATCACTCTCCTGGAGGATTTATTTGAAACATGAATGAAAGTCAAAGTTTATGTTCTTAAATTTAAATTGTTTTACTAGACCCTTTAATGGGTTGTCACTAATTATTAATCACAGATACTGAGTCTGCATGCAGATAGCTAAAAGGCTATATATAATCAAAGTTCTCAAGTTATTGTTTATTTCAATTTCCAATATTATACTGATGATACTGGTATTCCAAAGAATGTTTGTTGTTGTTAATTACTTACATATGTATGATATTAGTTATCACAGATTTAGATAAAAAAAAACACCTAACGTTATTCCCCCCCACCCCCCACCCAAAAAAAAATAACAACTCAACATGGATTGTGATATCTTAATTGTAAATTACAAAAACTGCTGAGTTATGCAGATACATATTAAATGTTAGCCTTAGAGATTTAAGACGATGCTCTGAAGCGGTATCGGAAGTGATTCAGACTGAAGTAGGGTTATAATATAGGGGCCTGGAGCAAGGCTCCTCTTGACGATTTTCATACAGGATCTACTTGACTTCTTTCATGCTACATGTACTTGCTATTAAATATAAATGATATACTTTAGCCTACAAAGCCGTCCATCATGTTAAATAACTGTTATAATGCTCTTTATAAAGAAATGAAGTTCAAGGGTTTCAAATGAGCCAGATCCTCCGAAATGACTTTGATAACTTTCATATATACAATAGTGTTGTTATCATTTATAAGAATTGTGTAGAAATCACTTAACTTGTATATGATAAATTCCACGGGACAATTGGAGATAGTTAGATATATCTGCCAGCATTCGTTATAGGTCTTAAAATCCATAAGGTTGAGGCAAATTCAGGGATTTTTATTTACATGTAATCATAGCTGAAATTAGTATTTAGTCTGTTTGTCTTAAGAGAATTTTACTGTAACTGTTTTTGCTGGCAGGAACTAAATGACAGTGTTAGATCACAGATTTTGTAGTGTTGTCTGACTGAAATGTTACATCACAGATTTTGTAGTGTTGTCTAACTGAAATGTTATGTAACAGATTATATAGTGTTGTGTCAAAGAAATGTTATATCACATATTTTAAAGTGTTGTCTCATTAAAATGTTACATCATATATTTTATAGTGTTGCCCCACTGAAATCTTACATCATATATTTTATAGTGTTGCCCCACTGAAATCTTACATCATATATTTTATAGTGTTGCCCCACTGAAATCTTACATCACAGACCAATGTTATTGTGTAATCACTGCTAATACATTCCGCTAGCCTTGACTCACTCAAACATGTAAGACCGGTTTGAAATGACTTTATAGCATATCACCTTATATATTACATGTACAGTGTATGATAAAAATAATTACTTAACTGACAGTGAGTGTTGTAGTCGGGTAAAACTCTTGTCATTTTATCTCTTTAATGAAGTGGTTTATCTAACATCTAGTTACAACAGTATAATTATAATTTAATAAACTACATTGTGTAAACACACACTGGCAATGTAAAGTGATATCACTTTTATCTGTGTTTGTAATTTGATGACCTAGTCTTCCTGCAGGCTGAGTTGTCTCCCTTGTGAGCCCCTCTCCTGCCGATATGTGTAGTCAACAGCATGTCATAGCCTTGTTTTACTCTTTAATTCATTACTACATAGACTAGTTCTCAACCGACCATGTATCTATTGTGGATCATTTCTATGGAGAAGGGAGTTTTAAATTTCATCTCTTTTCTAATATTAATATGGTGTTACGTACTCTTGAGTGATTTATATCTTATATATATACATGTTTATCTGTAATATGTGAAAAAATTTCAATAGAATGTAAGTTAAACATGCACACACGCCAAGGATGTGTGGTGTTTTATAATAGTGTGTGGTATACGTTCAACTTTACTGGTTACTTGTTGATAAGATTGTGTTCTTTGTATAGTTTGAATTTTTATGCTTTGAAAGTCTATGGGGACAGTTTCAATGTAAAATCTATTCATTGCAAAACAAAAAAATGCATGCAAGCGTTGCTGATATGTTTTACTGTCATAATAAAGAAAGAACATAAATATACCAGTATACATAAAAATGTACGTTTGTATATGAAATATGCAAATACAATTTACCTAAGGGATCTGAAGACATTATATGACCTTTGACCCCCGAATATGTCACCAGTGTGCTTTACCTTGAAATTTCCCTATATCTGAAAACGATATATCTATATAGTTAATGATGGATCAGGTGGACCTGGGTGTAGACGGTGAGATTTATGTGACATTGGACATATGTTTAACATGACTGAGTGTGACCATAGCCGAAATCACACCTGTAAAATATCATACACCTTGACAAGATATACCACACTCGCTTGTGTCAATTGTCCAGTATGATGATCAGTGAACTCCACAATCATTGTATTGACATGTACACACATTTACATGTTTTTATTGACCTATGGTTGACTGGAAATGTCAAATTTGTAACACTATACAGATCTGTTCAACATTACCTTCGCTTGATGGAGTACCTGTCTCCAGGTGGTGAAATTAAAAAAGAAATGACAGGCTACTTCTAGTTATTTATGGGACTTGAATTTATCTTAAATTGACAGAATTTTATCTGCTACCTAACACGTACGCTCATGGATTCATTAGTTAGTACATTTTGGTGAATTCCATTATTAGGACACGTTTGTAACCTCCATTGTAGGTCCAGGTTTTCAATTCCAGTTTAGCCATTTTCCTATATATATATAACCTGCTGCAGGACTGTGCAGGGTTACAATAGTTTGTACTCCTGCATGAAATATTATCGCTGTAGGAGAAGTCAAAGTGTCTCATTGACGGGCATGGGGATGCACGTAATGTTTGTTATATTATAGTAATACAGTCTCTGGCTACAGTCATTAAAACTAATTTAAATCATATACAATTTAGGTCATTTGAGGACAGTGTGACCTAGAAATTAAATTATATACAATTTAGGTCATTTGAGGACAGTGTGACCTAGAAATTAAATTATATACAATTTAGGTCATTTGAGGACAGTGTGACCTAGAAATTAAATTATATACAATTTAGGTCATTTGAGGACAGTGTTACCTAGAAATTAAATTATATACAATTTAGGTCATTTGAGTTCAGTGTGACCTTGAATTTATGACACATAATATGTAATCATAAGTATTGTAATGTCATTTTAAAAATATTGGTCTTTTTAATTTGCAGCAAAACAAAAATTAGGACATTAAAATAATACCTTTAGCTTTTTGTAACAGTATATCAATTATACATACCTTACAAATAGTTCATCAGATGTGGTTTTGCCCGTCTTGTTTGGAAATACATTCTGATTCCTTATGGAATTCTGTGCTCATGCTATCGATCGCATTTTGCGCATTTCGCGAAATGTAATCACTAATTGCGAAAATATAATTAAGGATTTTCGCAACTTTTGCGAAACTGTTTTTAACGTAAGACATAATATATATAGACTGCATAAATATCCCTCTGTCTTCAATCTATAATTCAACCACTTACGTTTTCACTAATTACGATGTCATTGCATCTAACTTATCCTGTGATCGAACTACATGATTAGCACATGTCATGTATGTTACGGAAACATAAGTACTTAAATAAATCTGAACCATTTGAGCGTTTGTTTGATGGGCAATGCTTTGTAAAGCGTTTAGATAACTTGGGCAAAAACATGGCAGCTGTGACCCTATGGCAGACGAATGTTCTGCCTGTGCCGCAAGCTTACGTTGCTCTAAAAACAAAATGACAATTGTCTGTTCAATGTTATTTCAACTTTCATTAATTGTATGTACAATATTATTTAGTATTTAACAAGTATGTATCATTCAATGTCTTGTATCACGAACATATTACATAAGGTACAATTCACGGTAAACTCCACGTTGTGACAGGGCTGCAAAATTATTTGTTCAGGGTGATTTATGTATGATGCATCTGTTTGGAAATGCTGTGAATAGGTTATGCAGCAGATATTCTCCAAATCCAATAACTTATAATTATCACCAATATGATCTAAAGGAATAGGAACAGTCAATTCAATTTTCGCAAAAAAAAAAAAATAAAAAAAAAATAAAAAAAAGTCCCGGGAACGATAAGATTAAAACATAAGTTGTGGTTTGAAAATCAAGTTTACAATAACATTATTTCAGTATAATCTCAAGTGTGTTCTTTTTCAATATGAAAATAATAGCAGCTAAAACACAACTGTTTTGGTGTAATACAATGCTTTTTAGTTTGTTGAATATTTTTTGTTTACACTGAGGTAATAAATGATATTTGGCAGTATTTTGTAATTTATAAATTCTTAAATAATGAACACTTTTGATGCCTGCCTTTACTAATAAAATAGTTTAACACATTGTATTAATATATATATCAAACAAATATGTGTGTGCTATATTTAGTTATTAAATTCTAAGCAATAACATTGTCTTGCTAAAACCATTTCTTATTTGCTAAAGAGAAAAAAGGTATTTTAGCAACTTTTGCTAAAGGATTTTTACGCCTAGAGTGAGCAGAGGAATTATATATTACATGTGAATAAGGTCAAAGGTCAATATATTAATTTTACATGGCAGCTACATGTATATATCAGCACAAACTTCAAATGTCAAAGGTCAACTCACTAAAAATAAAGCATGTTAATTTAGCAACACTCATATATATACCTTCAACATCATCACTGGTTTAATTGGGATAGATATATGTCGTGGAGGTAAACCTGTTGAGCAACATACGACATCATCATCGCTGATTTGGGCTTAGATTTAGGTCAAAGAGGTAAGACTTGCTGAACAACGACGTCGATAACATCACTGATTTGTGCTTATAGCTTTAGGCTGTAGAGGTAAAACTTACTGAGATATACATATATAGTATATACTGGGTTTTGTTTTTGTATTTTACATACTGTACCAGACAGAAAAATTGACCTCAGAAAAATGGGAATTACCAAACACGGATTAGATAATTCAATAATCACAAACACATGTAGCTATGTGGTATATATTCTGGAGTTTGTCCTTCAGAATTTCACATCTATATAGTCCCTCTATATAAATTTATGATCCCTCTATATAAATCTATAGTCCCTCTATATAAATCTATAGTCCCTCGATATAAATCTATATAGTCCCTCTATATAAATATATAGTCCCTATATATAGTCCCTCTATATAAATCTATAGTCCCTCGATATCAATCTATAGTCCCTCTATATAAATCTATAGTCCCTCTATATAAATATATTGTCCCTCTATATAAATCTAGTCCCTCTATATAAATCCATAGTCCCTCTATATAAATCTATAGTCCCTCTATATAAATCTATAGCCCTCGATATCAATCTATAGTCCCTCTATATAAATCTATAGTCCCTCGATATCAATCTATAGTCCCTCTATATAAATCTATAGTCCCTCTATATAAATCTATTGTCCCTCTATATAAATCTATAGCCCTCTATTTAAATCTATAGTCCCTCTATATAAATCTATAGTCCTCTATATAAATCTGTAGTCCCTCTATATAAATCTATGGTCCCTCTATATAAATATATAGTCCCTCTATATAAATCTGTATAGTACCTCTATATAAATCTATAGTCCCTCTATATAAATCTATAGTCCCTCTATATAAATATATAGTCCCTCTATATAAATATATAGTCCCTCTATATAAATATATAGTCCCTCTATATAAATCTATAGTCCCTCTATATAAATCTATAGCCCTCTATATAAATCTATAGCCCTCAATATAAATCTATAGTCCCTCAATATAAATCTATAGTCCCTCTATATAAATCTATAGTCCCTCGATATAAATCTATAGTCCCTCTATATAAATCTATAGTCCCTCTATATAAATCTATAGTCCCTCTATATAAATATATAGTCCCTCTATATAAATCTATAGTCCCTCTATATAAATCTATGGTCCCTCTATATAAATATATAGTCCCTCTATATAAATCTGTATAGTCCCTCTATATAAATCTATAGTCCCTCTATATAAATCTATAGTCCCTCTATATAAATCTATAGTCCCTCTATATAAATCTGTATAGTCCCTCTATATAAATCTATAGTCCCCCTATATAAATCTATAATGCCCTCGATATAAATCTATAGTCCCTCGATATAAATCTATAGCCCTCTATATAAATTTATATAGTCCCTCTATATAAATCTATAGTCCCTCTATGTAAATCTGTAGTCCCTCTATATCAATCTATAGTCCCTCTATATAAATCTATAGTCCCTCGATATAAATCTATAGTCCCTCTATGTAAATCTGTAGTCCCTCTATATCAATCTATAGTCCCTCTATATAAATCTATAGTCCCTCGATATAAATCTATAGTCCCTCTTTATAAATCTATAGCCCTCTATATAAATCTATAGTCCCTCTATATAAATCTATTATGCCTTCTATATAAATCTATAGTCCCTCTTTATAAATCTATAGCCCTCTATATAAATATATAGTCCCTCTATATCAATCTATTATGCCCTCTATATAAATATATAGTCCCTCTATATAAATCTATAGTCCCTCTATATAAATCTACAGCCCGTCTGTCCGTCCGTCAGGCATCAACTTTTTCATTCAAACAACTTCTTCTCAATAACCAAGAGGCCCAGGGACTTGATATTGGGCCTGTAGTATGCTGGGGTGAAGGGCAACAAAGTTTGTTCAAATAAATTACCTTGACCTTCATTCAATGTCACATGGGTCAAATAGGCTATTATCTTCAAACAACTTCTTCTCAATAATCAAAAGTTGCTGTAGAGCCAGGTGAGTGATACAGGCCCATTGGGCCTCTTGTTGTACAGGTGACATAGCTTTACGCTTGGATGATTTTCTACGCAGAGCTCAAGGTAGATCAATATTTGGATGTTTTTATTATGTCACATTCATGATACTTATGGTTTGGTTTGGAATAAAAGCATGACTGATTTCTACTCACTTTGTGTTCCTATTGTGTATGGTATGAACATTTGGATAGTTTGATTCTAAAAAGGATTATAAAGAAGATTGCATGGCCCTGACACCCCTTCTCCCCCACCCCCTGCGAAAAAAAAAAAGAATTCATTGAATACCAATCTTGTTCTGTTATGAAGCTCGAACACCCTGCACAGTCTTGAGATGCTATTAACAAATTAGAGAGGTTGTATGTATCTTTGTTATCCCATGTATATACACGTAAAGCAGGAATAGTTCAATTTACTCCAACCAATGAAATACTAATCATATAATGCAATTCATCTGGACCTCATTAGGGAATGCTCTCAGACTTCGATACTGGAATATCTCCTCTAGAACTGAACATAGCCAAATATTACAGGTTAAAAATTGTTACATTCTGCAAATACTCAAAAATAAAATGTTTCATGTGAGAAAATTTAATCTGTGTATTAAATGGAGAGGTTTGTATTGTGTATTGTAGCTAGTTTATTAGTTGTTAGACGAACATTGACCTAGTTTTGTGGTTTAATGAACTGTGTAGTAGTTTATGTGTACAATAGGGGTCTGAGGAGGCACAGGTTGTAAAACACATGTGTTACACATTTATGTGTATAAATACTGGCCCCATCAGTCCATCATAGTCTGGTTAGAGACTTGGATGTTTACATTAATTGTCTTCAGCCATGTTTTACGACTGCTTCATCAAAGTGTCAGCGGATTTGTAAGTCATTTTGAATTGTCTTTAAGTGAAAATTGTTTGATGCTTAAAACATATTTCTGTTAATATCTTAAGTATATACATGTATATAGCTCAAAGCTTTGAATGCGACATATAAATATGATGGTTTGACACTTTCAAGGTCATTTAATTATTTTTTTGTCTGTTTATAATTAAGTAATTAAGACTATATTCGTTTCCCCATAATGATGCTGTATGATACAAACCTGTATATGTCCATTGGTTGGCCGTCTGTGTCACATGATGTCATTATGTGGAAAAGAGTTCTAAAGAGATATTGTGAGATAGAAATTTGTGCATTTAATGTTAATGAACAAAATATAAGACATTATAATTAACATCCCTTTCTTTCAAATTTGGCCTTAAAGACTTTAAGTACAAAATTAGTGTGAAATTGTAATAAGATAATTCTACATTTCATTTCTGCACTATACATTGTATTTTGTGTTAACCAGTAACCATTAAGAAAGCTTGTGTTGTGATATTGACTACACATACATTGTATTTTGTGTTAACCAGTAACCATTAAGAAAGCTTGTGTTGTGATATTGACTACACATACATTGTATTTTGTATGTTAACCAGTAACCATTAAGGAGCCTTGTGTTTTAATATTGACTACACTGCATTGTATTTTGTACGTTAACCAGTAACCATTAAGGAGCCTCGTGTTGTAATATTGACTACACATACATTGTATTTTGTATGTTAACCAGTAACCATTAAGGAGGCTCGTGTTGTAATATTGACTACACATACATTGTATTTTGTATGTTAACCAGTAACCATTAAGGAGGCTCGTGTTGTAATATTGACTACACATACATTGTATTTTGTATGTTAACCAGTAACCATTAAGGAGGCTCGTGTTGTAATATTGACTACACATACATTGTATTTTGTATGTTAACCAGTAACCATTAAGGAGGCTCGTGTTGTAATATTGACTACACATACATTGTATTTTGTATGTTAACCAGTAACCATTAAGGAAGCTTGTGTTGTAATATTGACTACACATACATTGTATTTTGTACGTTAACCAGTAACCATTAAGGAGCCTCGTGTTGTAATATTGACTACACATACATTGTATTTTGTATGTTAACCAGTAACCGTTAAGGAGGCTCGTGTTGTAATATTGACTACACTACATTGTATTTTGTACGTTAACCAGTAACCATTAAGGAAGCTTGTGTTGTGATATTGACTACACATACATTGTATTTTGTATGTTAACCAGTAACCATTAAGGAGCCTGGTGTTGTAATATTGACTACACATACATTGTATTTTGTACGTTTACCAGTAACCATTAAGGATAATGATCGAGCCTCGTGTTGTGATATTGACTACACATACATTGTATTTTGTGTTAACCAGTAACCATTAAGGAGTCTCGTGTTGTGATATTGACTACACTACATTGTATTTTGTATGTTAACCAGTAACCATCAAGGAGTCTCGTGTTGTGATATTGACTACACTACATTGTATTTTGTATGTTAACCAGTAACCATTAAGGAGCCTCGTGTTGTAATATTGACTACACATACCCGAGAGTGTTGAAATTCGCATTGAATGATTAGTTAGAAGGTCCTGACTAGATATTTGTATGTATTCCATTAAGGAAGCTCGTGTTGTGATAATTTGAAAACACTTCCTGTTTTTTATCTTCTGTAAGCAGGATCTAGAATCAGAATGTTTTAAAAATGTCTACAGGTCACACTTGTTGATTTCAGGAAGAGTTTAGTAAAATATCATTAAGGATGTAAATTATTTGTTTGAGCTTGTTTTGGGGGGGTGGAGGGGACGTCCTTGACCTTTATATAATAGTCAAGGTTACAGGGGTTAAATTTGTTGTCAAACATGTACAATAAAATAACTTCCTCTTATCAACCAACAGACCTAATGATAATTGGATGGTATATTCCTGAGTTGATATCTGACAAAGTTTGTCTAAAGATTTAAATAACCTCGAGCTCCTCCCATATTCAAAGTCACAAGGATGATAACTTTTTAAAAATAATTAGAGACTTCTTCATGTTGACCAAAACACCTAGAAAATTTATCATTTTGACCAAAACACCTAGAAAATTTATCATTTTGACCAAAACACCTAGAAAATTTATCATTTTGACCAAAACACCCTCTCTATGGGCTCTTAGCCCTTACCTTATAGTTTCAGCTCGTCCCTCGCGGAGGACACCCAGTATAGACTCCCTAGGGATCTCTGGATATTGCTTGACAGGACTAGTCTGTATTTGTTACACTGGTTTCATTTGTCATAGCAAACAAACTTCACAATTTACAATCAATATAAAAGTTGTATCTAAAAGAGGACTTCTTCTATTTTCTACTGATATAGAAATTACATAAAACCATTATCAAGTATAAATATTACCTTAGAAATACAGACTTCTATTTACTGTACATTACAGTAAAAGCTACCCAGCTTCTAAACTATGTTGTCTATTGAATTATAAAACAATGTATAAATTCTAGACCACTTACTGCATCTAATGGTATGGATATTATAGTCCACATTAAAATAGTTATTAAGTTATTTATTGTTTTAAATATAAAACAAACACAACCTCTTAAACTATCTTTAGCTTAGGATGTCTCCTGTACCATATGGTCACCATGGGGGACAGACCCTTCCCTTCAGTTAGGGGTTTATGGGCCCAGCATGGCACCTTTACCTATACAGTGGACAGCCTTATCCTGTTATTTATATATATGTTATACTTATTTACATAACAAAATTAAGACTATTTCTATCTGTCATATATATATCAGGTGAGTGATGCAGGCCCATTGGGCCTCTTGTTTACAAGTCTTCATACAGAAACTGGTTACACGATTTGACAACATGCTGCTGTGATTTGAGGATAGATAGAATGTTACAGAAGTATTTGGTTAAGAAGTATGATTGACATATAAAGGCCATGTTTTGAGGGGAATGTGTAAAAGTAAGCATTGTTTAGATATAGTCCCAGCAGTCTGTATGCTGTATCTCAGAATACTTCAGTGATAAAATCTATTTAAGGAGGATTGTGCTGTTTTAACAATGACAGAATATGTACTTGCATAACCTTGTTATTTTTAACTTGTATGCTACGTTTATCACCAATCACAATTGGATGTATTCATATACATCTCGGAGATGTTTAAAGCGATAATCTTTTCATCCAGACATTTACTTTGTTGTATTGAAATGTATGAGAGATACTACATATACACAAATGTATCAGTACGTATCACAGACAAAAGAGGAGTTTTGTTGGCTGAAAAAAATAACGACCTTTGTGGGTTTGGAGTCTTCAATGTGGGATATATATATATATAGCTATATAGTCTGGTTAGATTCTGCAGGCCATGGTTTCTGAATAAAAAAATGCAACATTCCTGAACTTTTCCATAGGAAACCATTATTGCATTGAAGGAAAAAAACACTTATAGTTAAGGAACACACATGGTTCACAATCTAGTGTAGCTGTTGTTGAAATACAGACATAGAGAATTTTTGTTTTGCTCATATATATACTTTGTACGATTGAACATGATCAGAAAAAAAATAATTATCCAATGGTAAAAAACTGACATCTCTAGGTCATCTGACCTTCAACTGAGTCAGCGTATATATATATAATTAATTTTTCTTTGTTTTCATGGTAAATACTCAAATCTGATTGGTCGAAAAATTCTTTTCATTCTTCTATGAAAGAAATTCCGAGAATGGCGCGAAAAATGTGACATCACAATACGACAATTGACGTTGCGTATTGATTTGAGAAAAAGAATCCCATTTAAAACCAGTAAAATTGTACATAAAACATGTTTTAAATTAGAAAATCATTTTCAAAAATTAATTATAAGCGTTGATGTCAATTATTTTTTAGTTTCATCGGGGTATGAAACTAAAAAAAAATGACATCAATGCTTAAATGAACTTCAGTTCAAGAAATCTTTGACAGGTTTGGTTCTGTTTGAGAGTTTTGAGATGTCCCCTTAGGTGTTAGCTGTAGTGGAACAGGACACGCTGAATGCTGGTGGCCAGTAGGTTAGATGTGTCTTATAGAGTTCCTAGAGGTCCTATAGTTAGGAGGTTCGGATTTCCAGTCCTACAGACTGGTCATTCCACTTCCCTCTTCTGTTACATTAGACACGTACCCATCTGAGTACCCATCGAGGTAGTGTATAGGGTCTCATGTGTGTCTTTGGACTCGAAGACTTCATTGAAGGAGGGAGGCAGTAGAGGAACTGGACTGGGCTGAATGCTAGTGGCCTGGCCGGTAGCTCAGATGGTTTAGAGCATTGGTCTAGAGTACTAGTTCTCTAGAGTTCGGAGGTGCCCCTTTCGAGTCCTGGTCTGGAAGTTACATTTTCCTTCTCCTGTTGAATAAGCTAACAGTACTTTATACTCCTATACACACAGCTGTTCTGCTCGCTAACCTGGATCTCTACCATTGTTTGCATTCCTGGAACAGAGAGGTTTGTTGTGTTGTACTAGTTAAGAAATGTTAATAAATACATGTAACAAAGTTTTTCAAAAGTCTGTCAGTAATCAGTAAAACTTCCTCCCCGCCAAGTTAGATATTTCACATCCATGAAATAAGCTATCGTCAGACCTCAATATGTGTTGTGTTCATTGTTTCAATTTAGAATTTATAAAAGGAATATGATTTTATCAAAAACAATAGGTGTACAGTCAAACCTGTCACGTCATGTGACCTTCCAGGGAGGCAGTAATAAAGGTCACATATGACAGGTGGTCTCTTAATCCATAAATTACTATATCATATGATAAATAGCATTGGGAGGGGATAATATGGTCATTAGGAGAGGGAGTCACTTGACTAAGTTGGTCTCTAAGGCAGGTTTGACTGTATACTCACAACATTTTTTACTTTATTTTGTTATACCTTACTTTTAAGTTGGCCCCTAACTAAGGCAGGTTTGACTGTACTTATAACTGTTTTACTGTAATTAAATAAGTTAAGTTTATTTTCCGATACAGGATCAAACAAGATCCTCTTCATTGGTCTCAAAAACATGAAATTTAAATATTTGAAATACAGATAATTATGACATTACTTGTATTATTAATGTATCTCAGATCTATAATTGTATAGGAGTTCCTGGTTCTCCCGGTGCTTATCCAGTCTATTTTTAAATGTATTTACATTTGGCGCTAAAACTACATTTTCAGGAAGATTGTTCCATATGTTTACAATGCGCAAGGCGAAGAAATTCTTGCGAACATCTATTCTAGAATGTTGTGGAAACAATTTCAACGTGTGACCTCTCATTCCCTGTGAGTGGTCTTTCCACATCTTGACACAATCCGTTGCACAATCATCGTAAATACTGTGTGTTATCTTGTATACTTCAATCATGTCGCCTCTTTGTCTTCTGTAGCTAAGAGGTGGCAATTTGAGCCTCTTTGTCTTCTGTAGCTAAGAGTTGGCAATTTGAGCCTCTTTGTCTTCTGTAGCTAAGAGTTGGCAATTTGAGCTTCTTTAGTCGATCCGGATATGATAACTCGCGAAATCAAGGTATCTGTTTCGTAGCCCTCCTTTGCACTGCCTCAATCATATCGATATGTTTAAGTTTGAAGGGATGCCATACAGTATTTGCATATTCAAGATGAACTCGTACTAGCGTTTTGTATAACAGTGAAAAATTATGTTCGTTTAGAAATTGAAAAGATCGCCTTATGACTGCAAACATAGAGTTTGCTTTCTTTACTTGGCTACTAATTTGATCTTCAAATGCCAGAAATCTGTCTACCATTAAATGTTACCATACTTCTAAGTTGGTTCCTACCTATAAATAGTTTTACTGTAAATTGTTACCATACTTAATTATAAGTTGGTCGCTAATATACTTTGAAGTTGGTCGCTAAGGCAGGTTTGACTGTACCTATAAATAGTTTTACTGTAAATTGTTACCATACTTAATTATAAGTTGGTCGCTAATATACTTTGAAGTTGGTCGCTAAGGCAGGTTTGACTGTACCTATAAATAGTTTTACTGTAAATTGTTACCATACTTAATTATAAGTTGGTCGCTAATATACTTTGAAGTTGGTCGCTAAGGCAGGTTTGACTGTACCTATAAATAGTTTTACTGTAATTTGTTACCATACTTGTACAGGTGGTTTGGACATGCACACAAAACAGGCATGTTTAAAACAAAAAGTTACTTATATCACTCTGAACATCTGGAACGTGCCATACCTAGAACAGTAGGGATATTACAGAACATACCAGGCCGAGTAGAGGAATTGTATTGTAGTAATACTTGTACCGATATATCGATAATGTCTACATTTCTGAAATAAACCTACAAATGGGATAGAATTGTGACATTCAAACGATACCATGATTCTAACTCGAATTGACAAAACGGGGGCAAAAATTACCAATATTAATATTTAGATTTACATGGAGACTCATGAAATGGACAAGGAGAAGGGGACCAAGTTTTTATACAGCTCATTTGGTAGAGCATCAGATTAATGCAATCCTCAGATAAAGATCTGAAGTGTGTGGTTCGATCCAAACATGGGGAAGGGGCTGCGACAGCTTAGTTGGTTGGAGTGTCAGCCACGCCATGTAGGTTTGATCCAAACATGGGGCAGGGGCTGCGATAGCTCATTCGGTTAGAGCGCCAGCCCCAAAATCTCCGGTGATGGTCTGAAGTTTGTGGTTTGATCCAAACATGAGGCAGGGGACTGTGATAGCTTAGTTGGTTAGAGCTCAGCCATGTAACCGAAGGTGAAGATTGGAAGTGTTTAGTTCGATTCCAACATGGGGAAGGGGCCATGACAGCTTAGTTGGTTGGAGTGCCAGCCACGCCACGTAGGTTCGATCCAAACGTGGGTCAGGGGCTGCGATAGCTCGGTTGGTTAGAGCTAGCCATGTAATTACCTAAGGCGAAGATCAGAGATGTGGTTCTATGCTCCCAACCAGTGTCAGTTTGTTTCTCGAGAAGGTCAGAAAGAGACTAGTCTGCGTTGTTATGGTTACGTCCTTTGATAAGACACTTTACCTAATTTCTCTGGCTGGCATGTAAAGGCCTCCATATGTTGATGAGTGACTACAAGGAGAAGCTGCCTCAATATGACCCTGGCTGTTCACGGGGCTATAAACTCAGTAATAAACAAACTCAACAGTGGCCAGATTGTGTGCCCAGGAAGCTTGAGATTATGCACATGTGTCATATTGTGTTGTTGTGAGTTTTATAATGGGTAAGGCTTCAACCAAATGTTCTAGTTTTTGGGCCTTCTGTATGTTGGTCAATGATTTAGCCACCTTCTACTACAAAACACTTTAAATTACATTGGAGCTGAATCGGCGAACATTATATTTTGATGTCAAATTAAAATTTTGACAGAAATTGTCAACTGATTTATCTATCTCACCAGACGAAACAAAATGAATCGAGTCCAGACTTTTTCCTTCAGAAATGGATGTAATGTACGTATATGCCTAAAATTTGCTTAACTTACCAGTTATCATACCATCAGCTCAAAACAGGAAATTTTAGTTTTAACTACATTTTGTAGGGTGACAAATTTGTCATGTATACGTTTAATTTTCTGCAAGCTCATGGTATGCATTATTAAAGCGTATACGTACCTGCTTGTAAGTAACATGGTTTAAAGCTCAGATCCTTCAATAAGTTATGTTCTATATAAACACGGATTCTTTTACTTATTGTGGTATGTTTACATATCCTATTTCCAGAAATCCTATACGTGTATATCTTTAGCTACATGTATAGAATTTTAAATGACTTTTTATCTCAAATTGATTTATAAAACAAGTCTAAGAAGTTTTGATTAAAACTTCATAAAGTTTCATAAATTGAGAACAAATTTGACTGTTAAGGACATTGGGCTTCTTGTTGATATTCCAATATATAATTCCTGCTGTCAAATCTGATCAGGTTATAGGTTAAGTATTGTTTAACATCCTGTCAATTGCTATAGTCATTTTAGGACATACAGTCTACTCCTTTAAATATGTACAACCTAATCTACCAAACACTGTATTAAAAGTTCATGAATGTGTTGATCCTTCCTGTTTCATCCTAAAATGCTTTAAAAAGCTATATTAGGAAGACAAGTCATACAGGTTGGAGTACGATATCCTGATTTTCAGATATGCTAAGTGTAAAGGGCAGAACCATCATAAGCTCATGAGTTGTTCATGAACTCAGATCAATCACGGTGAGAGTATTCACTGTCCGTGAAAAGAGAAAAAATATGTAATTTTCCTCTCAGTAAGAGCCATTGTGTGACAGATTGAGGGTTGATATCAGTCTTAGAGGGCACATGTCGAAAGTTTCTTAAAAGTTTGGGGTTTTGTTTAGCACTGGTCAAAAGTTTCTTAAAAGTTTGGGGTTTTGTTTAGCACTGATGCTTTTTGAGACAAGTTTGAGACAAATCTCATGAAATAGATAGTTTTTATCACACAACTCAGATAATGACATTTTGGCACGCAGGTTTTAAAGTTGAAATACAAAAGACAAAATGAAATAGCTATGGAAGGTTTACATTATCAAGGTTTGGATATGGAAGGTTTACATTATCAAGGTTTGGATATGGAAGGTTTACATTATCAATGTTTGGATATGGAAGGTTTACATTATTAATGTTTGGATATGGAAGGTTTACATTATCAATGTTTGGATATTGAAGGTTTACATTATCAATGTTTGGATATGGAAGGTTTACATTATCAATGTTTGGATATGGAAGGTTTACATTATCAAGGTTTGTATATGGAAGGTTTACATTATCAAGGTTTGGATACGGAAGGTTTACAATATCAAGGTTTGGATACGGAAGGTTTACATTATCAAGGTTTGGATATGGAAGGTTTACATTATCAAGGTTTGGATACGGAAGGTTTACATTATCAAGGTTTGGATACGGAAGGTTTACATTATCAAGGTTTGGATACGGAAGGTTTACATTATCAAGGTTTGGATACGGAAGGTTTACATTATCAAGGTTTGGATACGGAAGGTTTACATTACTAAGGTTTGGATATGGAAGATTTACATTATCAAGGTTTGGATATGGAAGGTTTACATTATAAAGGTTTGGATACGGAAGGTTTACATTATCAAGGTTTGGATACGGAAGGTTTACATTATCAAGGTTTGGATATGGAAGGTTTACGTTACTAAGGTTTGGATATGGAAGGTTTACATTATCAAGGTTTGGATACGGAAGGTTTACATTATCAAGGTTTGGATATGGAAGGTTTACATTAATATTATCAAGGTTTGGATATGGAAGGTTTACATTAATATTATCAAGGTTTGGATATGGAAGGTTTACATTATCAAGGTTTGGATACGGAAGGTTTACATTATCAATGTTTGGATATGGAAGGTTTACATTATCAAGGTTTGGATACGGAAGGTTTACTTTATCAAGGTTTGGATATGGAAGGTTTACATTATCAAGGTTTGGATATGGAAGGTTTACATTATCAAGGTTTGGATATGGAAGGTTTACATTATCAAGGTTTGGATATGGAAGGTTTACATTATCAAGGTTTGGATACGGAAGGTTTACATTATCAAGGTTTGGATAGGGAAGGTTTACATTATCAAGGTTTGGATACGGAAGGTTTACATTATCAAGGTTTGGATATGGAAGGTTTACATTATCAAGGTTTGGATACGGAAGGTTTACATTATCAAGGTTTGGATATGGAAGGTTTACATTATCAATGTTTGGATATGGAAGGTTTACATTATCAAGGTTTGGATACGGAAGGTTTACATTATCAAGGTTTGGATATGGAAGGTTTACATTATCAAGGTTTGGATACGGAAGGTTTACATTATCAATGTTTGGATATGGAAGGTTTACATTATCAAGGTTTGGATATTGAAGGTTTACATTATCAAGGTTTGGATACGGAAGGTTTACATTATCAAGGTTTGGATACGGAAGGTTTACATTATCAAGGTTTGGATATGGAAGGTTTACATTATCAAGGTTTGGATACGGAAGGTTTACATTATCAAGGTTTGGATCATAATTGAAGGTTTACATTATCAAGGTTTGAATATGGAAGGTTTACATTATCAAGGTTTGGATACAGAAGGTTTACATTATCAAGGTTTGGATATGGAAGGTTTTACATTATCAAGGTTTGGATACGGAAGGTTTACATTATCAATGTTTGGATACGGAAGGTTTACATTATCAAGGTTTGGATACGGAAGGTTTACATTATCAATGTTTGGATACGGAAGGTTTACATTACCAAGGTTTGGATATGGAAGGTTTTCATTATCAATGTTTGGATATGGAAGGTTTACATTATCAAGGTTTGGATACGGAAGGTTTACATTATCAAGGTTTGGATATGGAAGGTTTACATTATCAATGTTGGATATGGAAGGTTTACATTATCAAGGTTTGGATATGGAAGGTTTACATTATCAAGGTTTGGATATGGAAGGTTTACATTATCAAGGTTTGGATACGGAAGGTTTACTTTATCAAGGTTTGGATATGGAAGGTTTACATTATCAAGGTTTGGATATGGAAGGTTTACATTATCAAGGTTTGGATACGGAAGGTTTCCATTATCGAGGTTTGGATATGGAAGGTTTACATTATCAAGGTTTGGATACGGAAGGTTTACATTATCAAGGTTTGGATACGGAAAGTTTACATTATCAAGGTTTGGATACGGAAGGTTTACATTATCAAGGTTTTGATATGGAAGGTTTACATTATCAAGGTTTGGATATGGAAGGTTTACATTATCAAGGTTTGGATACGGAAGGTTTACATTATCATTGTTTGGATATGGAAGGTTTACATTATCAAGGTTTGGATACGGAAGGTTTACATTATCAAGGTTTGGATATGGAAGGTTTACATTATCAATGTTTGGATATGGAAGGTTTACATTATCAAGGTTTGGATACGGAAGGTTTACATTATCAAGGTTTGGATACGGAAGGTTTACATTATCAAGGTTTAGATACGGAAGGTTTACATTATAAAGGTTTGGATATGGAAGGTTTACATTATCAAGGTTTGGATATGGAAGGTTTACATTATCAAGGTTTGGATACGGAAGGTTTACATTATCAAGGTTTGGATATGGAAGGTTTACATTACTAAGGTTTGGATATTGAAGGTTTACATCACTAAGGTTTGGATACGGAAGGTTTACATTATCAAGGTTTGGATGTTAAAGGTTTACATTATCAAGGTTTGGATACGGAAGGTTTACATTATAAAGGTTTGGATACGGAAGGTTTACATCACTAAGGTTTGGATATGGAAGGTTTACATTATCAAGGTTTGGATATGGAAGGTTTACATTATCAAGGTTTGGATATGGAAGGTTTACATTACCAAGGTTTGGATATGGAAGGTTTACATTATCAAGGTTTGGATATGGAAGGTTTACATTACTAAGGTTTGGATATGGACGGTTTACATTATCAAGGTTTGGATATGGAAGGTTTACATTATCAAGGTTTGGATACGGAAGGTTTACATTATCAAGGTTTGGATATGGAAGGTTTACATTATCAAGGTTTGGATACGGAAGGTTTACATTATCAAGGTTTGGATACGGAAGGTTTACATTATCAAGGTTTGGATATGGAAGGTTTACATTATCAAGGTTTGGATACGGAAGGTTTACATTATCAATGTTTGGATATGGAAGGTTTACATTATCAAGGTTTGGATACGGAAGGTTTACATTATCAAGGTTTGGATACGGAAGGTTTACATTATCAAGGTTTGGATATGGAAGGTTTACATTATCAAGGTTTGGATACGGAAGGTTTACATTATCAAGGTTTGGATGTTAAAGGTTTACATTATCAAGGTTTGGATACGGAAGGTTTACATTATCAATGTTGGATATGGAAGGTTTACATTATCAAGGTTTGGACATGGAAGGTTTACATTATCAATGTTTGGATACGGAAGGTTTACATTATCAAGGTTTGGATACGGAAGGTTTACATTATCAAGGTTTGGATACGGAAGGTTTGCATTATCAAGGTTTGGATACGGAAAGTTTACATTATCAAGGTTTGGATACGGAAGGTTTACATTATCAAGGTTTGGATACGGAAGGTTTGCATTATCAAGGTTTGGATATGGAAGGTTTACATTATCAAGGTTTGGATATGGAAGGTTTACATTATAAAGGTTTGGATATTGAAGGTTTACATTATAAAGGTTTGGATATGGAAGGTTTACATTATCAAGGTTTGGATATGGAAGGTTTACATTATAAAGGTTTGGATATGGAAGGTTTACATTATAAAGGTTTGGATATGGAAGGTTTACATTATTAAGGTTTGGATATGGAAGGTTTACATTATAAAGGTTTGGATATGGAAGGTTTACATTATCAAGGTTTGGATACGGAAGGTTTACATTATCAAGGTTTGGATACGGAAGGTTTACATTATCAAGGTTTGGATATGGAAGGTTTACATTACCAAGGTTTGGATACGGAAGGTTTACATTATCAAGGTTTGGATATGGAAGGTTTACATTATCAAGGTTTGGATACGGAAGGTTTACATTATCAAGGTTTTGATATTGAAGGTTTACATTATCAAGGTTTAGATACGGAAGGTTTACATTATCAAGGTTTGGATATATGGAAGGTTTACATTATCAATGTTTGGATATGGAAGGTTTACATTATCAATGTTTGGATATGGAAGGTTTACATTATCAAGGGTTAATTGGGTATGAGAATTTAATAAATGATTGGAATTATAAGATAATTGAAATCATGATCTTGGCTAAGAGTGATTTACACGGACCATACAGATACAAAGTTCCCCCAGATTTATTTATCCTCTATAATGACTTTCTATTTTGCTATTGTTGATATATCACTTGATGTTTGACAAACTGTAACAAGTTTTCTATTATTTTTTTCAGAATATTCCTCAGATAGTCAGTGACAGATGATCAGCTAAGATGTAACCTAGAACTCCCGACCAAATTACATCACAACTTTTACTGCGGTCTCCTCACATGAATGCGGTCTATATTCACTACAAAACTCAACATGGATATATCGGACGAATCGGAAAGTGAACCCAACATGGACCACAACAAACTCTTCAGTTCAACCTGACGATTATAACTTAGTATACACAATGACCGTAGATCGCCACGATAATAACTTTGTATACACAATGACCGTAGATCGCCACTACTAATAATCACAAATACGCAATGGAGAATAAGTTTGGTGTCACATTAAAGTCCACTGGGGCTGGAAAACCCACGGACCGTAATTTTAAGCCGTCAGCTTCAGCATCTTCTGCAGTAAAGAAGTCAAGCTTTACAGGACCCCCTCCAAAGTTCACAGACATCAAGGCCCGGTTTGATGATGAGAAAAAGGAACAGGTTTCGGAGAAAACATCAGGCTCCCCAGGAACCAAGCAGAGAGAGTTTGGAACCGATTACTCGGCGAAGAAAACATTAGGGTCCCCAGGGACCAAGCGGAGAGAATTTGGAACTGATTACTCGGCAAAGAAAAGCAACAGTGGTGTTAATGATAAAGGCAAATTAACTCAACCATTGAAAGTGGGAAAAGCTGGAGAAAGTGGTTTTCAGAGGAATGTCACAAGCCGAGGATCATTTGAGCGAAAAACAAAAATTGAGGAAAAGGGGAAGCTGGATTTACAGGATGATGACGGTGCCCAGATTGTTGTCGGGAAAGTTTTCACTCGACAAGACAGCAATACATATACAGCTACAGTGGAGAATCGCGTCCAAAGACAGGGGTCAAGTGACGATCCAGTAGACAAGGTTAGAGCTAGCAATCTACTAACAGGACAACTAGCAATGCTGAGGATCCGACCGGGAAGTGGAGGAAAGAAAGACGAACGTACAACATTCTCCAGTCGAACCGTGGAGAAATCTAACAATGGTTTCAATAAGGTGGAAACCACAACCACAACAATTAAAAGTAATTTCAACACAAAGAGCAAACCATTCTCATCAAACTCTGGGAGTAATGGATCCCCAAAACTAGGAAAAAAATTTACATCTTCATCAAGTGCACCAACAGAATTCGGTCTTTCATTTTCACCAAAGAAAAGTGACGACAATAAATCTCGGGACTTGCTAAGTAAAACATTCTCATCTCATAGTCGACAATCCAGTAGTGATTCATTAGGTAGCTCCACTAGCAGCCCTCGATCAAACGTATCCACCGATCTCGTGCAATTAGACTCTTCTTCACTTAAAAAGCTTGACTCAATCCTTGGAACAGGTAGCGTAGAACATTTAGGAAATCGTAAGGAAACAAAGACCGTAACAAAAACAGTTGAAACTGGAGCCAAACGACCAGGAAGTCCAAGAACCATTGTCACAGAAACTAAAATTGTTACAACTAGTGTTTCAAAACGACCTGGAAATAAAACTGTAAGTTCCCGCGAGGAAGTTACTTCGTTCAGTACCAGTCAATCAGAAAGTAACTCTCCCCGATCTTGGGGAGGTAAAAAGACAGACGTCATAAAGACATCTAGTGAAGATTCAAAGCCAGAATGGCTGGATAAAAGCAAAGAAATGGTGAATAAGTTCCAAACCAAAATGAAACCAACAACAAGAGATGTGTTGGTAACTAACAGTGATAAATCAGACGTAACAAAGTCTCGTCTCAGTAAACCTGTAGACAAGACAGTTAAACAACTATCGGCCAATAAAGGTAAACTGGGTAAAACCGATATAAATAGCAACAAAATGACACCTGCTTGGGAGACTAGAGTTGTCTCCTCAAGTCTTCAGCGACGATCGTCAGATCTGTCCGACACCGGAAGTGATATTAGTAGTCGGAGTTCCAGTAGTTTACCCAGTAGTATTGACTTAGTAAAGAAAAGGGAATGCACCATTAGGAAAATGGAACCCGGAAACTTCAGAAAGATTATGGGTAATTTTGAAGAAAAGAGTAAAAGTGGAAGCACAACACCCGAACGAAAAATATCAGATCCCAAATTGGAATTTAAAAAGCCTTTATCAAGAGCCAAAAGTATTGTGTTGGAACGTAAAAATTCTTTCGAGTGTCCACAATCGCCACAACTTTCACCAAGGGATGCAACTCATTTAGTTCTGAAGGAGACGGGAGCCATACCAAATGTGAAGAAGTTCGCTAAGGAGATCAATTCTGGACGAGCACGCGCATTCAGTACAGGAAGTATAAAGGATTCTGGGAGTGAACTGGAGTATCATGATGCTATATCCCGTCGCCAAGGCCAGGAATGGCCCAACAGTGATCTCAGCAGCGATGAAAGTGAGGCCCTGTATGAATTTATCGGAGATCCAGGTAAGGCATTGTGGGTAATGAAAATTGGTTATTCAGACTTAAGGATATTTATATGTATGTATGTGAGACCAGAAAAAAGATGAGATTAATCGCTATGGTCATTGACATAAATCAACTCCTTGAAATAATTTCGTATATATTCTGTTGAATATCGTGTAGATGATTTAAATTCCAGGAGAATGCATGGTATGACAAATATTCATATATTTCACTCTTGATTTGCCCTCCTGAAAATACTGCTAGCTTTTGTCATACAAGTAAAAATTTCCAGAAATCTTTGAATTATCAGTATCAGTTTGTTATAAATGACTATGGAACCAAAAAATGCTACTATATCTACAGGAATTAGTAGTGTGTAAATACCTTATAAATAAACTGTGTTGACAATTCAAAAATAATTGTCAATTAGAATATGGTTTGTTTGAATTGTTTGTTTGAATAGTTTGTTTGAATAGTTTGTTTGAATTGATTGTAAAACACTTTACGGACATTTTTGTTTTTCACTCTCTAGGTGAAGGAGATCGGGATGGAGAACCGCAGAACAGTCGCAGCATGGCTCGCAGACATGGCCAGAAAAGGTATAGTGTGATTAATAAAAAAGATAAGCACTTACTAACAGTTTCCTTGCAGATTTATATATATATATATATATAGTGTATTTTACTAATATCTCAGCTTAAATCATTTATTATTTGGGTTTTTTTGCAGCTAAATTTGCATTGTATATGAATTGTAGATAGAATCTTTGACATCCAGGTTACCAATACTTGGTTATGACATATATACAGTACTCTTGGGCTTTGGATAAGTTGTACAACTTGTGCCCAATCGTGCTGCTGAAAAGGCAATAGAATATGTTAAAATCAAAGTTGTTTTTTTTTGCGTAGGAGTAGAAGCATTTACGTGTTGGAGGCACTAAATAGCAATTCTTGTATTGTAAAGAGAGCATTATATTTACATAGTATTTATATATTAATGTGTGCTATTTTTATCTGACACTGACTGACGGAATATCCTTTTTGTATCTTTTTTTGTAAATTGGAAAAGGAAAACTTTTCTCACAAAATCATTCATAAAATTTCTTAATTGCATTTTTTAAAACCTACATTTCAGCAATTTTCAGACCAAAAGAAAAAAAATAAATATATATCCAAATATCTCATTAAATAAATGCATTTAAAACTTATTGTGAAGGATAAAAAATCCTAACAAATTTTATTCAGCTGCAAGAAACAAATAAATTACGATGAAGCTGAACTCTTTTTGTTAATTATCTATAATCAAGATGTGACTCAAAGATTATGTTACCAGATCTGTTTAGCTGTTCTATTGTTTCCAGTTTACATATTTCATGTTGTATTATCCGCTCTTTGTGAGATTGATGTATATATATTGCACAATATGCTTCTGATTTGCAGTCCTGATTTAGATAGTGGGTAAGCAAACTGGCTGTGGATCCAGAGTTATCTACCTTTCCTCCATATCACTAGTGCCTTGCTTTGCCTGACTCTAACAAAGCATTATACATATATATCTGATGTATATTAAATGATTTAAACCTTTTGGACAATATTTGTAATAAAAGCAACATTATTTTTCATAAATTATATTCATAAGCTGTAAGATAATAGATAATGGGATTCAGTTGTTTTTACAGAATGTCAAAAATTTACTATATGGATATCGAAAGATCAAGACACACATTTTCTCAAAAAATGAGCACACTTAGTGATGATGGTATGAACGTCTTAGATATTATTTTACAGAAAACCAAAAAATATGATGTGTGCCTTTCCTGTAAACTGTCAAATTCTTTGATAAAGGCTCAAAAGCAGGTGCTCATATACCAGGACGGTATACCAGGGTTTTCTTCAAGTTGTCATAAACATTGTGGTGATTATCTATTCTAAATAAGAAAAGAGAGGTTGGTACGGAAACAAGAAAAACAGTTTTTGGCCTTATAGAATTTGAACAAAGATTATTTTTAAAGAGTTTGCTGATTTCAAAAGTCTTATTTGGTATTCATTAATGAATCATTGATGAGTTATCATAGCTAATTAAGTATACTGCTAGGTTAAGAATAGCTATCGGGGCTACAGACTACATTTATAAGTGATCATGGCTAATTAAGTGTAGTGCTAGGTTTAGAATAGCTATCGGGGCTATAGACTACATTTATAAGTGATCATGGCTTATTAAGTGAACTGCTAGGTTTAGAATAGCTATCGGGGCTACAGACTATAGAATATTATATATTTATACTGTATACATATTATGCATGACCCTAACTTGTATCGAATGTCTGAAAGTTTCAGAATTTATCAAAAAACATTTTCTGCATCATTATGCAACTAGCATGTCATCATGAACAGCCATCTTGTCAGGAATTGTGAGTTGTAAATATAATAAATTATAAATATGTTATCATATTCTGTACTTCTTAAATGGTCTCTGTTATTTTGTGAGTTATTTTGTATCTTTGTAAATTCTTTAATGGACATTTTGTGAACTGCATTGTTGAAAATATCCTTGTTTTTTAACTACACACACTTAAAGCTAGTAATGAAATATTACTATTTCAGTGTTCAAATCCTTTCTGTAAAAGTCTGTTATAAACCACATTGAAAATTTGATGTTTATTTTGTTATTTAAAATTCTAGGGAAATTTTACGAAAAATTGATTACCTATACAGTGTAGAAAATTTTTGCAGCATTTTCATTTATTTGAGAAATTTTTTTTTACCTTTAATACTTAAACCCCCAAAATCAGTTTTTGTGATAACTAAATATGGATATAAATATGGACATGTATATTGAACGGTACTTAACTAAATATGGATATAAATATGGACATGTATATTGAACAGTACTAAACTAAATATGGATATAAATATGGACATGTATATTGAACGGTACTTAACTAAATATGGATATAAATATGGACATGTATATTGAACGGTACTTAACTAAATATGGATATAAAGATGGACATGTACTGTATATGAACGGTACTTAACTAAATATGGATATAAAGATGGACATGTACTGTATATGAACGGTACTACATATACAAAAGTATGTCCTCAATTGTAGGTCACTATGATCTCTACTTTTCAAATACAATTATGTATCATATTTTACCCATTAAATTGAGATATACTTACAGCATAGGTTTTATTTATATCAGAATAAGAATTATATACATGTATATTCGAGACCATATTAGTTTAAATCTATTTCTTCCACAATACCCTGTGTCATTCCACAATACCCTGTGTTATTCCACTCTCAAACCATTGTATAAATGTGCTGACTGTTGCATATATATATGTTATATTCCACTAGTGGAAAATGACCTTCCGTCTTTTGATTGGTCAGGAATTTGAACTGTGACGCGAGTTGCAATTGTTATTGACGTCATCAATAATTGTATGACGTCACATCACCGTGTCCCAGCCCTCACCTGTACACCTTAAGCTTATTTGCATACACAGAATAAGACTTGGCCACATTTCCCTTTGATTCAAGCTGATATTATTGTGGTAGAAACAGGTCACACGACTCGTGATTTTTGGATATGGAATTTATTTCACTCTCATAAGTTATTTTTTAAAAGTTACAAAAGACACTCTAAGGCTAAGGCTTGTGTCTTGTGTGACTTTTAAAAAATGACTTACTCATGTGAAATAAATTCCATATCCAACAACCTCTCGTTGTGTAACCTCTATATAGTCTTCATAACATATGTATATTCAGATGTTTAAGTTTATATGTTTTAAACCTAAATTTATAATAATTTAAGTATTTGTTATCAGTAACTTTCATATTTGTGTTCACTTGTATATCAATATCATCATTCTTTAGATCAATAAGAAGATTTGTTTTTACTTACCGTATTTGACCTAATAAGGGCGCAGGGCGCGGGTAATTGACGGTGGGGGCGCCCTTATTAAGATTAGTTATTCTGAAGTTTTATGAAAGACTATACCTTATAGCAGAATATATACCCAAGGTTGTGGAAACGGTAAAATATTCAGTCATAAAAATATTCCAGATGAAGATATCTATTCATTATCATATATTAAGCTTAAACATCACTTGAATACTCCTGTAAACTTGTAAACCATGCCAGCTGATCTTTAGACCAGAGAACGTGTGTTCCACCATTTATGTTCAAATGGAACTCTTTTGTGTTCTATTTATAGAAACAGGTGATTTCCCAGATCATATCAGACATCGTTTTCTTTGACCTAATAGTTGATTTACAATGTCTTTTACTAGCTTTCTGTTCTGAACAAAAGTTATTTATCAACAAGAATGAAGTCTTTACTTTATCTTCAAATAAAGATGGTAAGTTATTATTTGTATGTGTGTTTAGTTTTGGGTGCTCTTTGCACTGATATGTCATCTGTAGCCTGTAGGAATACACAAAATGTGGCGAAAACATGTGTTCCAGTTACTTAATTTGCTGAAGAAAATTGAACACATAAAGTAGCAAAATATTTCACATGAATTATTACTTTTGAACACCATTTTGACACCATTTTGACACTCGGTCAAAGATTTATTTCCTTGAAAAAAGGTAGGGGCGCCCTTATTAGGGCAGGCGCCCTTATTAGGTCAAATACGGTATATCTATTTATTTATTTTTTTTTTTTCGATACTAGTTGTCTTTTCTGAAAAAAAATATTCTAACACATCTGAATTATTTTCGTAAGATTGAAATTTAAATCTTTGTAAGAAGATATACATACATGATCTAAGTATATTTTGTGTTGCAACTGAAGGGAGATAACCTTTGCTCTCTTGAATAATTTCTATGGTTTATTGTTTATCAAATAAAACAAAGACCAAATGAACAATGTTAAGACATCAATTGAAAATACAGAATTACCATGGTAAGAGAATGTGATTTGCTTCATTAAGATTTTTCTGTTCCATTCAATATTTGGGATAAAATTTTGATACTCAAAAATTTCTAAAAGGAAAAAATCTTTTATAAAGACTTTCTTTTACTATATCAAGTTCATTTATATTTATGATATATGTTTTTTAAAAAAATTATGAATTTCAGAAAAATATCAACGTTCTTAAAAAAGGGGAAAAAAAAAAAATAGAAAAATTGAAAACAAATAATAAAGATATAAAATGTAGGTAAGAGGATTTAATTTTTAGAAATACTTTACCAAATTAAGGGTGTAATTCCATGAATGGACTGTTTGAACATCATACTTTCAGCCCCATATTTGACCTGGTAAAATGGATTAGCCTGATCAATTAATTTCGTCCCAGTCCATTATAAATGTGAGGTGATGCAGGTGACCATTATTTTGACACCTCAGCCAGATTTCCTACTGATGTTAAAAATGTTTAAAAGTGCTTGTAGAAGATAATCACTGTTAGAATCTTAATTAGTGTTACTGATGAAAAATTAAAGGCAAGGTTGGTTTTTTTCACTTGGGGGAAAATGTCTGAAAGATTGGCAGAAATTCCAATCAATGAAAACAGCCACTGCAGCAAGAAAGCTGATTACATGCATGGACTACGGCTGGTTTGTGGCGGTACATGTATGGACTACGGCTGGTTTGTGGGGTACATGTATGGACTACGGCTGGTTTGTGGTGGTACATGTATGGACTACGGCTGGTTTGTGGCAGTACATGCATGGACTACGGCTGGTTTGTGGGGCGGGTGGCATGTTTCCCCCACTAATATCAAAAACAACAAAAAGGCATGTTGTTGTTTAGTGTGGTGGTATTATTTGCTAAATGAATTGATAGTATTTTGATAAGTTTCCTTATATAACAGTAATTGTGTACATGCACGATCATATGTATACCATAAATAATAAGTTTGTTAATCCTTATGTAATTACATATCTTACTTATATACATATGTATTCTCTCTTTAATAAACAGGGGTTATTATCAATTTAAGGCAAAATGATGGTGTACATATTCTTAACAAATAAACCCCCATATTGTAAATATCCAAAACATCAAAGTTATTTATCCATAGGAATCCTTAATCCAGCATGCACATTAATTAATTGACAATGCTACCTTTCATTCAATATCACTCATTTTATTTTCTTCTGAAAATCATGGCAAAAACATAAGAACACAGAAAAAAATCATGTCATCTGCAAGATAATCTGCTTTGATAGGGAAACTGAATAATTTTAGTTTTTTGTTATGGTAATTGTTCATGTAGGCCTATAGGCTATGGCTCAACGACATTATAATTAAACAATAATTACCAATCCCCATGTAGGTAGCCTGAGAAATCTGCTCAAATTTGAAAAATACTTTATAATATTGCCTGTACTAATTGGTCAAAGGGAGATAACTCTGATAAGCTTAACGTTGCAATATAACAAAGCTAAGACTTATAGTACAGGGAATTCTACTGATAGAGAATTAATCTAGAGAAATTCTACTGATAGAGGATTAATATAGAGAAATTCTGCTGATAGTGAATTAATCTAGAGAAATTCTACTGATAGAGAATTAATATAGAGAAATTCTACTGATAGAGAATTAATATAGAGAAATTCTACTGATAGAGAATTAATCTAGAGAAATTCTGCTGATAGAGAATTAATCTAGAGAAATTCTACTGATAGAGAATTAATCTAGAGAAATTCTACTGATAGAGAATAAATCTAGAGAAATTCTACTGATAGAGAATTAATCTAGAGAAATTCTGCTGATAGAGAATTAATCTAGAGAAATTCTACTGATAGAGAATAAATCTAGAGAAATTCTACTGATAGAGAATTAATCTAGAGAAATTCTACTGATAGAGGATTAATCTAGAGAAATTCTACTGATAGAGAATTAATCTAGGGAAATTCTACTGATAGTGAATTAATCTAGAGAAATTCTACTGATAGAGAATTAATCTAGAGAAATTCTACTGATAGAGAATTAATCTAGAGAAATTCTACTGATAGAGGATTAATCTAGAGAAATTCTACTGATAGCGAATTAATATAGAGAAATTCTACTGATAGAGAATTAATATAGAGAAATTCTACTGATAGAGGATTAATCTAGAGAAATTCTACTGATAGCGAATTAATCTAGAGAAATTCTACTGATAGAGAATTAATGTAGAGAAATTCTACTGATAGAGAATTAATCTAGAGAAATTCTACTGATAGAGAATTAATCTAGAGAAATTCTACTGATAGAGAATTAATCTAGAGAAATTCTACTGATAGAGAATTGATCTAGAGAAATTCTACTGATAGAGAATTAATATAGAGAAATTCTACTGATAGAGAATTAATCTAGAGAAATTCGCCTGATAGAGAATTAATCTAGAGAAATTCTACTGATAGAGAATTAATCTAGAGAAATTCTACTGATAGAGAATTAATCTAGAGAAATTCTCCTGATAGAGAATTAATGTAGAGAAATTCTCCTGATAGAGAATTAATGTAGAGAAATTCTAAAGATAGAGGATTAATCTAGAGAAATTCTACTGATAGAGAATTAATCTAGAGAAATTCTACTGATAGAGAATTAATCTAGAGAAATTCTACTGATAGAGAATTAATCTAGAGAATTCTACTGATAGAGAATTAATCTAGAGAATTCTGCTGATAGAGAATTAATCTAGAGAATTCTACTGATAGAGAATTAATCTAGAGAATTCTACTGATAGAGAATTAATCTAGAGAAATTCTGCTGATAGAGAATTAATATAGAGAAATTCTACTGATAGTGAATTAAACTAGAGAAATTCTGCTGATAGAGAATTAAACTAGAGAAATTCTACTGATAGTGAATTAAACTAGAGAAATTCTACTGATAGAGAATTAATCTAGAGAAATTCTACTGATAGAGAATTAATCTAGAGAAATTCTACTGATAGCGAATTAATCTAGAGAAATTCTACTGATAGAGAATTAATATAGAGAAATTCTACTGATAGAGAATTAATCTAGAGAAATTCTACTGATAGAGAATAAATCTAGAGAAATTCTACTGATAGAGAATAAATCTAGAGAAATTCTACTGATAGAGAATTAATCTAGAGAAATTCTATTGATAGAGAATTAATCTAGAGAAAGTCTACTGATAGAGAATTAATCTAGAGAAATTCTACTGATAGAGAATTAATCTAGAGAAATTCTACTGATAGTGAATTAATATAGAGAAATTCTACTGATAGAGAATTAATCTAGAGAAATTCTACTGATAGAGAATTAATATAGAGAAATTCTACTGATAGAGAATTAATCTAGAGAAATTCTGCTGATAGGGAATTAATCTTGAGAAATTCTACTGATAGAGAATTAATCTAGAGAAATTCTACTGATAGAGAATTAATCTAGAGAAATTCTGCTGATAGGGATTTAATCTAGAGAAATTCTACTGATAGAGAATTAATCTAGAGAAATTCTACTGATAGGGAATTAATCTAGAGAAATTCTACTGATAGAGAATTAATCTAGAGACATTCTACTGATAGGGAATTAATCTAGAGACATTCTACTGATAGAGAATAAATCTAGAGAATTCTACTGATAGAGAATTAATCTAGAGAAATTCTACTGATAGGGAATTAATCTAGAGAAATTCTACTGATAGAGAATTAATCTAGAGAAATTTTACTGATAGGGAATAAATCTAGGGAAATTCTACTGATAGAGAATTAATCTAGAGAAATTCTACTGATAGGGAATAAATCTAGGGAAATTCTACTGATAGAGAATTAATCTAGAGACATTCTACTGATAGGGAATTAATCTAGAGAAATTCTACTGATAGAGAATTAATCTAGAGAAATTCTACTGATAGAGAATGAATCTAGAGAAATTCTACTGATAGAGAATTAATCTAGAGACATTCTACTGATAGAGAATTAATCTAGAGAAATTCTACTGATAGAGAATTAATCTAGAGAATTTCTACTGATAGGGAATTAATCTAGAGAAATTATACAGATAGTGAATTAATCTAGAGACATTCTACTGATAGGGAATTAATCTAGAGAATTTCTACTGATAGGGAATTAATCTAGAGAAATTCTACTGATAGAGAATTAATCTAGAGAAATTCTACTGATAGAGAATTAATCTAGAGAAATTCTACTGATAGAGAATTAATCTAGAGAAATTCTACTGATAGAGAATTAATCTAGAGAAATTCTCCTGATAGAGAATTAATGTAGAGAAATTCTCCTGATAGAGAATTAATGTAGAGAAATTCTACAGATAGAGGATTAATCTAGAGAAATTCTACTGATAGAGAATTAATCTAGAGAAATTCTACTGATAGAGAATTAATCTAGAGAAATTCTACTGATAGAGAATTAATCTAGAGAATTCTACTGATAGAGAATTAATCTAGAGAATTCTGCTGATAGAGAATTAATCTAGAGAATTCTACTGATAGAGAATTAATCTAGAGAATTCTACTGATAGAGAATTAATCTAGAGAAATTCTGCTGATAGAGAATTAATATAGAGAAATTCTACTGATAGTGAATTAAACTAGAGAAATTCTGCTGATAGAGAATTAATATAGAGAAATTCTACTGATAGTGAATTAAACTAGAGAAATTCTACTGATAGAGAATTAATCTAGAGAAATTCTACTGATAGAGAATTAATCTAGAGAAATTCTACTGATAGAGAATTAATCTAGAGAAATTCTCCTGATAGAGAATTAATGTAGAGAAATTCTCCTGATAGAGAATTAATGTAGAGAAATTCTACAGATAGAGGATTAATCTAGAGAAATTCTACTGATAGAGAATTAATCTAGAGAAATTCTACTGATAGAGAATTAATCTAGAGAAATTCTACTGATAGAGAATTAATCTAGAGAATTCTACTGATAGAGAATTAATCTAGAGAATTCTGCTGATAGAGAATTAATCTAGAGAATTCTACTGATAGAGAATTAATCTAGAGAATTCTACTGATAGAGAATTAATCTAGAGAAATTCTGCTGATAGAGAATTAATATAGAGAAATTCTACTGATAGTGAATTAAACTAGAGAAATTCTGCTGATAGAGAATTAATATAGAGAAATTCTACTGATAGTGAATTAAACTAGAGAAATTCTACTGATAGAGAATTAATCTAGAGAAATTCTACTGATAGAGAATTAATCTAGAGAAATTCTACTGATAGCGAATTAATCTAGAGAAATTCTACTGATAGAGAATTAATATAGAGAAATTCTACTGATAGAGAATTAATCTAGAGAAATTCTACTGATAGAGAATAAATCTAGAGAAATTCTACTGATAGAGAATTAATCTAGAGAAATTCTATTGATAGAGAATTAATCTAGAGAAAGTCTACTGATAGAGAATTAATCTAGAGAAATTCTACTGATAGAGAATTAATCTAGAGAAATTCTACTGATAGAGAATTAATATAGAGAAATTCTACTGATAGAGAATTAATCTAGAGAAATTCTACTGATAGAGAATTAATATAGAGAAATTCTACTGATAGAGAATTAATCTAGAGAAATTCTGCTGATAGGGAATTAATCTTGAGAAATTCTACTGATAGAGAATTAATCTAGAGAAATTCTACTGATAGAGAATTAATCTAGAGAAATTCTGCTGATAGGGATTTAATCTAGAGAAATTCTACTGATAGAGAATTAATCTAGAGACATTCTACTGATAGGGAATTAATCTAGAGACATTCTACTGATAGAGAATAAATCTAGAGAATTCTACTGATAGAGAATTAATCTAGAGAAATTCTACTGATAGGGAATTAATCTAGAGAAATTCTACTGATAGAGAATTAATCTAGAGAAATTTTACTGATAGGGAATAAATCTAGGGAAATTCTACTGATAGAGAATTAATCTAGAGAAATTCTACTGATAGGGAATAAATCTAGGGAAATTCTACTGATAGAGAATTAATCTAGAGACATTCTACTGATAGGGAATTAATCTAGAGAAATTCTACTGATAGAGAATTAATCTAGAGAAATTCTACTGATAGAGAATTAATCTAGAGAAATTCTACTGATAGAGAATTAATCTAGAGACATTCTACTGATAGAGAATTAATCTAGAGAAATTCTACTGATAGAGAATTAATCTAGAGAATTTCTACTGATAGGGAATTAATCTAGAGAAATTATACAGATAGTGAATTAATCTAGAGACATTCTACTGATAGGGAATTTTAATCTAGAGAATTTCTACTGATAGGGAATTAATCTAGAGAAATTCTACTGATAGAGAATTAATCTAGAGAAATTCTACTGATAGAGAATTAATCTAGAGAAATTCTACTGATAGGGAATTAATCTAGAGAAATTCTACTGATAGAGAATTAATCTAGAGAAATTTTACTGATAGGGAATAAATCTAGGGAAATTCTACTGATAGAGAATTAATCTAGAGAAATTCTACTGATAGGGAATAAATCTAGGGAAATTCTACTGATAGAGAATTAATCTAGAGACATTCTACTGATAGGGATTTAATCTAGAGAAATTCTACTGATAGAGAATTAATCTAGAGAAATTCTACTGATAGAGAATTAATCTAGAGACATTCTACTGATAGAGAATTAATCTAGAGAAATTCTACTGATAGAGAATTAATCTAGAGAATTTCTACTGATAGGGAATTAATCTAGAGAAATTATACAGATAGGGAATTAATCTAGAGACATTCTACTGATAGGGAATTAATCTAGAGAATTTCTACTGATAGGGAATTAATCTAGAGAAATTCTACTGATAGAGAATTAATCTAGAGAAATTCTACTGATAGAGAATTAATCTAGAGACATTCTACTGATAGAGAATTAATCTAGAGAAATTCTACTGATAGAGAATTAATCTAGAGAAATTCTACTGATAGAGAATTAATCTAGAGAAATTCTACTGATAGAGAATTAATCTAGAGAAATTCTACTGATAGAGAATTAATCTAGAGAAATTCTACTGATAGGGAATTAATATAGAGAAATTCTACTGATAGAGAATTAATCTAGAGAAATTCTACTGATAGGGAATTAATCTAGAGAAATTATACAGATAGGGAATTAATCTAGAGAAATTCTACTGATAGAGAATTAATATAGAGAAATTCTACTGATAGAGAATTAATATAGAGAAATTCTACTGATAGAGAATTAATATAGAGAAATTCTACTGATAGGGAATTAATCTAGAGAAATTCTACTGATAGAGAATTAATATAGAGAAATTCTACTGATACAGAATCAATATAGAGAAATTCTACTGATAGGGAATCAATCTAGAGAAATTCTACTGATAGAGAATTAATATAGAGAAATTCTGCTGATAGAGAATTAATCTAGAGAAATTCTGCTGATAGAGAAATAATCTAGAGAAATTCTACTGATAGAGAATTAATCTAGAGAAATTCTACTGATAGAGAATTAATCTAGAGAATTTCTACTGATAGGGAATTAATCTAGAGAAATTATACAGATAGTGAATTAATCTAGAGACATTCTACTGATAGGGAATTAATCTAGAGAATTTCTACTGATAGGGAATTAATCTAGAGAAATTCTACTGATAGAGAATTAATCTAGAGACATTCTACTGATAGGGAATTAATCTAGAGACATTCTACTGATAGAGAATAAATCTAGAGAATTCTACTGATAGAGAATTAATCTAGAGAAATTCTACTGATAGGGAATTAATCTAGAGAAATTCTACTGATAGAGAATTAATCTAGAGAAATTTTACTGATAGGGAATAAATCTAGGGAAATTCTACTGATAGAGAATTAATCTAGAGAAATTCTCCTGATAGGGAATAAATCTAGGGAAATTCTACTGATAGAGAATTAATCTAGAGACATTCTACTGATAGGGAATTAATCTAGAGAAATTCTACTGATAGAGAATTAATCTAGAGAAATTCTACTGATAGAGAATTAATCTAGAGAAATTCTACTGATAGAGAATTAATCTAGAGACATTCTACTGATAGAGAATTAATCTAGAGAAATTCTACTGATAGAGAATTAATCTAGAGAATTTCTACTGATAGGGAATTAATCTAGAGAAATTATACAGATAGGGAATTAATCTAGAGACATTCTACTGATAGGGAATTAATCTAGAGAATTTCTACTGATAGGGAATTAATCTAGAGAAATTCTACTGATAGAGAATTAATCTAGAGAAATTCTACTGATAGAGAATTAATCTAGAGACATTCTACTGATAGGGAATTAATCTAGAGACATTCTACTGATAGAGAATTAATCTAGAGAAATTCTACTGATAGAGAATTAATCTAGAGAAATTCTACTGATAGGGAATTAATCTAGAGACATTCTACTGATAGAGAATTAATCTAGAGAAATTCTACTGATAGAGAATTAATCTAGAGAAATTCTACTGATAGAGAATTAATCTAGAGAAATTCTACTGATAGGGAATTAATCTAGAGAAATTCTACTGATAGAGAATTAGTCTAGAGAAATTCTACTGATAGAGAATTAATCTAGAGAAATTCTACTGATAGAGAATTAATCTAGAGAAATTCTACTGATAGGGAATTAATATAGAGAAATTCTACTGATAGAGAAATAATCTAGAGAAATTCTACTGATAGGGAATTAATCTAGAGAAATTATACAGATAGGGAATTAATCTAGAGAAATTCTACTGATAGAGAATTAATATAGAGAAATTCTACTGATAGAGAATTAATATAGAGAAATTCTACTGATAGGGAATTAATCTAGAGAAATTCTACTGATAGAGAATTAATATAGAGAAATTCTACTGATACAGAATCAATATAGAGAAATTCTACTGATAGGGAATCAATCTAGAGAAATTCTACTGATAGAGAATTAATATAGAGAAATTCTGCTGATAGAGAATTAATCTAGAGAAATTCTACTGATAGAGAATTAATCTAGAGAAATTCTACTGATAGTGAATTAATCTAGAGACATTCTACTGATAGGGAATTAATCTAGAGACATTCTACTGATAGAGAATAAATCTAGAGAATTCTACTGATAGAGAATTAATCTAGAGAAATTCTACTGATAGGGAATTAATCTAGAGAAATTCTACTGATAGAGAATTAATCTAGAGAAATTTTACTGATAGGGAATAAATCTAGGGAAATTCTACTGATAGAGAATTAATCTAGAGAAATTCTACTGATAGGGAATAAATCTAGGGAAATTCTACTGATAGAGAATTAATCTAGAGACATTCTACTGATAGGGAATTAATCTAGAGAAATTCTACTGATAGAGAATTAATCTAGAGAAATTCTACTGATAGAGAATTAATCTAGAGAAATTCTACTGATAGAGAATTAATCTAGAGACATTCTACTGATAGAGAATTAATCTAGAGAAATTCTACTGATAGAGAATTAATCTAGAGAATTTCTACTGATAGGGAATTAATCTAGAGAAATTATACAGATAGTGAATTAATCTAGAGACATTCTACTGATAGGGAATTAATCTAGAGAATTTCTACTGATAGGGAATTAATCTAGAGAAATTCTACTGATAGAGAATTAATCTAGAGAAATTCTACTGATAGGGAATTAATCTAGAGAAATTATACAGATAGGGAATTAATCTAGAGAAATTCTACTGATAGAGAATTAATATAGAGAAATTCTACTGATAGAGAATTAATATAGAGAAATTCTACTGATAGAGAATTAATATAGAGAAATTCTACTGATAGGGAATTAATCTAGAGAAATTCTACTGATAGAGAATTAATATAGAGAAATTCTACTGATACAGAATCAATATAGAGAAATTCTACTGATAGGGAATCAATCTAGAGAAATTCTACTGATAGAGAATTAATATAGAGAAATTCTGCTGATAGAGAATTAATCTAGAGAAATTCTGCTGATAGAGAATTAATCTAGAGAAATTCTACTGATAGAGAATTAATCTAGAGAAATTCTACTGATAGTGAATTAATCTAGAGAAATTCTACTGATAGAGAATTAATCTAGAGAAATTCTACTGATAGAGAATTAATCTAGAGAAATTCTACTGATAGAGAATTAATCTAGAGAAATTCTACTGATAGAGAATTAATCTAGAGAAATTCTACTGATAGAGAATTAACCTAGAGAAATTCTACTGATAGGGAATTAACATAGAGAAATTCTACTGATAGAGAATTAATCTAGAGAAATTCTACTGATAGAGAATTAATCTAGAGAAATTCTACTGATAGTGAATTAATATAGAGAAATTCTACTGATAGGGAATAGAGAATTAATCTAGAGAAATTCTACTGATAGGGAATTAATATAGTGAAATTCTACTGATAGAGAATTAATCTAGAGAAATTCTACTGATAGGGAATAAATCTAGGGAAATTCTGCTGATGGAGAATTAATCTAGAGAAATTCTACTGATAGGGAATAAATCTAGGGAAATTCTGCTGATTGAGAATTAATCTAGAGAAATTCTACTGATAGGGAATTAATATAGAGAAATTCTACTGATAGAGAATTAATATAGAGAAATTCGCCTGATAGAGAATTAATCTAGAGAAATTCTACTGATAGGGAATAGAGAATTAATCTAGAGAAATTCTACTGATAGGGAATTAATCTAGAGAAATTATACAGATAGGGAATTAATCTAGAGAAATTCTACTGATAGAGAATTAATATAGAGAAATTCTACTGATAGAGAATAAATCTAGAGAAATTCTACTGATAGAGAATTAATCTAGAGAAATTCTACTGATAGGGAATTAATCTAGAGAAATTATACAGATAGGGAATTAATCTAGAGAAATTCTACTGATAGAGAATTAATCTAGAGAAATTCTACTGATAGAGAATTAATGTAGAGAAATTCTACTGATAGAGAATTAATCTAGAGAAATTCTACTGATAGAGAATGAATCTAGAGAAATTCTACTGATAGAGAATGAATCTAGAGAAATTCTACTGATACAGAATTAATCTAGAGAAATTCTACGGATACAGAATTAATCTAGAGAAATTCTACTGATACAGAATTAATCTAGAGAAATTCTACTGATAGAGAATTAATATAGAGAAATTCTACTGATAGAGAATTAATCTAGAGAAATTCTACTGATAGAGAATTAATCTAGAGAAATTCTACTGATAGAGAATTAATCTAGAGAAATTCTACTGATAGAGAATTAATGTAGAGAAATTCTACTGATAGGGATTTAATCTAGAGAAATTCTCCTGATAGAGAATAAATGTAGAGAAATTCTGCTGATAGAGAATTAATGTAGAGAAATTCTACTGATAGAGAATTAATCTAGAGAAATTCTACTGATAGAGAATTAATCTAGAGAAATTCTACTGATAGAGAATTAATGTAGAGAAATTCTACTGATAGAGAATTAATCTAGAGAAATTCTACTGATAGAGAATTAATCTAGAGAAATTCTACTGATAGAGAATTAATGTAGAGAAATTCTACTGATAGGGATTTAATCTAGAGAAATTCTCCTGATAGAGAATTAATCTTTCAAACTCACTAATAAGACTATTAAAAATTTCCGTCATACAATAAACAGTTAAAGATAATTATTTATACAAAATACAAATCTCAATTAGTGCATAATCATTATAATAATATTAGTACTAATTGCTTCAGAGGTTTAATGTTCAATCCTTTTTTTTTGAAAAGAAAAATTGCAGAATTTTGGAATCAGTTTTTCATTTACAGGAAAGGAGTACACCGACCTAGTTATGAGGAGCAGAGTTCATCAGACATGACAGCAGAGAGCAGTAGTAAAGATGGAACTCTGGAGAGTTTAGATGATGTAAGTTAATCTTCTTCACTCATTGATGGTTCTCACTGAAAGGTCATGACCTGTATCTACCAATAACAACTCTCCATTGCAGGTCAAAGATCACTCAAAGGTCATGACTGTATCTGCCAATAACAACCCTCCATTGCAGGTCAAAGATCACTCAAAGGTCATAACCTGTATCTGCCAATAAGAACCTGTCCATGTTATACTTAAAGGTCATGACCTGTATCTGCCAATTAGGACCTGTCCATGCTATACTTCAAAGTTATGACCTGTATTTGCCAATAAGATGCCCCCCCCCCCCCCCCCCTTACCCATTGCAGGTCAAATATCTACCAATAAAAACCCTCCCCTTTGGGTCAAATATCATGGAAAGATCATGACTTATATATCTGGCAGTAAGTAGAACCATTTGAGATCCTTTAAAAGGTATTGATCTTAAACATACTTGACATTAACATTGTAAACAGTTCACAACCTTTTGTAACTAAAGTAATATAATTATAACTTTCCATTCGGGTAGAATTTGAGTTGATAGCTAGTTTTGAGTGACAAACCTGATGCCTGAGGAGAGACAACTCTGATAAGATAAAAAGATAAACAAAGGTTCTGATGGTTGTTGCTGCCAATCAGAAAATATTATTCAAATATTTAAACAAAAAAACATGTTCCTAAAGAAGAAACATCTGATCTGAATTTTCATGTTAACCTCATAGATCTTCAGGAAACAAGAAAATATTAATCACTGTAACCAATCATAGCTGGTATCTTTAGTTTATGTGTTTTGTCCTTTTAAACTTTTTGACTTTGACCCTTATGTATCATTGAAAAAATGTAGAATGACATCTTGGAATGACAGTTTTATAACGGTAGAAACAAAATAATTTATTCTGCTATAGTACAGTGTTGTGAGTGACTGATTGACTGACTGATTTGTCTTGTGTAGAATGATAACTCCAAAGATTATTTATATCCAGGAAGATACATATGTGCGTATATATATAAATGTATATAAAGTTCATTTGTTAGAAGTTGTCCCCTAGAGGACATCTATTCAAGCGTGATACACCTATATACACAGGTGTATACTATATATTGAAAGAGGCCAGCAGTGGGGTAATTTGTAAACGTTTTCGAATAAAAAATCTCAAATAATTCATTATGTATATGAATATTAAATGTTGTTGATAAGGATTTTATAAAATTATGTATCATCTGCTACATCAAATTTTGATATTAAGATAATACATAGAAAAAACAACTCCCCGAAGTATGTGCCCCAAATACGAATGATGAGTCGTTGGGGTTTCCGGGATCTGGCATAAGTTGACAGCCATTCAAGAGTTGTCCTGATCTGAGGTAAAGTCTGTATGATGTAGATGTTTTAATGATGCCATTGTAAATTACAACTTTTATTTTGAAATTCTAGTGAAACTAAATGTTACACAGACCTCTATGTGTCAGTCGTATAGAAATACCTGTCATTCCTGGCGGAGTGTTTATATATATACAGCAAATATCGGGTGGACCTCTGGTAATGGGGTCAACCTGGTTTATAAATAGGCCATAACTAACATCTGGTATACCTCAATGTTCTGTACTCTATATTACAATTTACTCACAAGATGGGGAGAAGGAGGGGATAATATGTATTGTATCTATACTTGTTTGACAATATTATCAGTGTAGTATTTTATAATATCTCTAGTATGACAATATTATCAGTGTAATATTTTATATCTCTAGTATGACAATATTATCAGTGTAGTATTTTATATCTCTAGTATGACAATATTATCAGTGTAATATTTTATAATGTCCCTAGTATGACAATATTATCAGTGTAGTATTTTATAATGTCTCTAGTATGACAATATTATCAGTGTAATATTTTATGATATCTCTAGTATGACAATATTATAAGTGTAGTATTTTATATTGTCTCTAGTATGACAATATTATCAGTGTAATATTTTATAATATCTCTAGTATGACAATATTATCAGTGTAGTATTTTATAATACCTCTAGTATGACAATATTATCAGTGTAGTATTTTATAATATCTCTAGTATGACAATATTAATAGTGTAGTATTTTACAATGTTTCCAGTATGACAATATTATAAGTGTAGTATTTTATGTCCCTAGTATGACAATATTATCAGTGTAGTATTTTATGTCCCTAGTATGACAATATTATCAGTGAAGTATTTTTAGGTCATCTGACCCTTAGGGTCAGGATGACCTATAGTCATCGTTCTTTGTACGTCGTCGTCCGCCGTGCGCCGTGGAATAAGCTTTTCTCATTTCAAAATTATTCTCAAAATCCAACAGTAGGATTTACCTGAAACTTGCCTGCAATGATCTTGAGATAGTCCTGACCAAGTGATGTTACTTTTCGGGTCGGTCAGAAATCCAAGATGGCTGCCATGGCAACTAGACAACAGGGAAGGGAGTACCCAAAATCTTGTCCAGTATACTAGACAACAGGGAAGGGAGTACCCAAAATCTTGTCCAGTATACTAGACAACAGGGAAGGGAGTACCCAAACCTTGTCCAGTATACTAGACAACAGGGAAGGGAGTACCCAAACCTTGTCCAGTATACTAGACAACAGGGAAGGGAGTACCCAAAACCTTGTCTAGTATACTAGACAACAGGGAAGGGAGTACCCAAACCTTGTCCAGTATACTAGACAACAGGGAAGGGAGTACCCAAAACCTTGTCCAGTATACTAGACAACAGGGAAGGGAGTACCCAAAATCTTGTACAGTATATACTAGACAACAGGGAAGGGAGTACCCAAAATCTTGTCCAGTATACTAGACAACAGGAAAGGGATTACCCAAAATCTTGTCCAGTATACTAGACAACAGCGAAGGGAGTACCCAAAATCTTGTACAGTATATACTAGACAACAGCGAAGGGAGTACCCAAAATCTTGTCCAGTATACTAGACAACAGGGAACTTCACCTGGGGGTACCCAAAACCTTGTCCAGTATACTAGACAACAGGGAACTTCACCTGGGGGTACCCAAAACCTTGTCCAGTATACTAGACAACAGGGAAGGGAGTGGCCAAATTTTTATCTGATGTACTAACCATAGTATGAATCAGAAAGGTTAATCTGCATACAAATATACAACCATATATTATACGTAAAAACCAACAAATCCATTTTACTGTTTCATATTACAACACAGGTGTAAAACTAGAAGAGATTCTGTGATTTATCTCTGTATTATTCCTGTGTGTGGCTACACACATTCCTAGGTACTATAAAACATGTGTCTGCATTAAACAGAGAATTACAATGCTCACAGTACACTTTACCTACAGATCATTTACCTGCCTTCACACAATCTCGGAGTTTTTTCTCTCTCCAAATCACTTTGTATCAAAGGTCTACAATTTATTATTTCCAGAAAGTTGTGGATTCTTTTTACTTCTTATATATAGATCCAAATTCTTGTTCTGTAAAGTTTGACCTGGTACAGAAAACTCGTTCCACATGGTGCTGATTATGAACAGAGAATAAGTAGGATTTTAACATGAAGAAACAATGGTATTTCTATACCACATGGAGGTTCAGTAGATTGCCGAGGCTCAGCAGATTGCCGAGCTTCTGTTAACAGCCTTGATTTAGTACTTATGGAAAACAATAAAAAAAAAAAAACATTTATAGTAAGGACAAAATATCAATTGAATGCTTAAATTTGTTTTTAATGTTTAGATTTTTTAGTAAAACATGATATTCCCCCAATCTTTACCTGTGATTTGATTTTGTTACCTGGCCTGATTTTAAGATTTCCACAAGAAAGTTTTTATTTTGTTACCTGGCCTGATTTTAAGATTTCCACAAGAAAGTTTTTATTTTGTTACCTGGCCTGATTTTAAGATTTCCACAAGAGAATTTATATTTTGTTACCTGGCTTGATTTTAAGATTTCCACAAGAGAATTTATATTTTGTTACCTGGCCTGATTTTAAGATTTCCACAAGAGAGTTTTTATTTTGTTACCTGGCCACAAGAGAGTTTTTATTTTGTTACCTGGCCTGATTTTAAGATTTCCACAAGAGAATTTTAATTTTGTTACGGGGCCTGATTTTAAGATTTCCACAAGAGAATTTTAATTTTGTTACCTGGCCTGATTTTAAGATTTCCACAAGAGAGTTTTTATTTTGTTACCTGGCCTGATTTTAAGATCTCCACAATTTTATTTTCCATGTATCATTATTTTGATACTACTCCTTATCCTGGTATACATCTGTTTATCAGTTGTGGCTTTGTTAACTTAGTATTTTCCTTTTTTTGATAAAATGCATAAAATAAAACTCGATAATATATACATATATGAAATACAATAGCATGATATATGGTATGTACACTTTATGGGTATGATAAGTTTCACAGTGAATTTAACTAGTTATAGCTGTCAGATTTGTGAAGCAGATGTTTTCACTAAAGTGTGACCATAAAAAATATTTCAGCTAAGTCCGATTCCTGGCTTTTGTCAGCCTCTCAACTCATTATCCTGTTTCCCCCTGCAATGTCTCATTGAAATATTCCAATCATAGTTATAGTGAAATTCCATTATTTAATACAGGGGTGATAGCTATGATCACTTCACAAATTATAATTTTTTTTTCATATTTTGTTATGAAATATATAAGATACTGTAGATAATGTAAATTTTCATCAGTTTGTGTAAGAATAGAACCGTAACAATAAGGATAGCGGTCAAACACCTGGACACAACAAACACCTGGACACGAAGGTAAACTGTACACAGGTAGATAACAGGTAAGAAGATATATAAGGGACTCCCTTTGTTTATACAATTAGTGATTAAAATTCATCGCAGAGTCCAAATGTTTAGTTAAACGTAAAAAAATGAAGTAACTTATTATGAATAAGTACGTGATTATCTGTATAATGACAAAATTAAAATATTTTCTTTAAAGGACTCACACAACTAAATAATTTACTATATATTATTACTTATATCAAAGTGACCCCATCCCTTCATTCGCTCGTTTGAAGTTCAAATGATGTGAAATCTATATCAAATTAAAGTTTCAAGCTTTTTCTATCAGATACATGTTGTTGTTGTATAGGTTTAATGGCATATAAGAGCACACAGGTACTCGACAGACAGTAACCCTGACATTTACGGTACACTGGGGAACCCCCACCTGGGAAATTCCCGCCTTTTTAAACCTCAAATTCTACGCCATTCTTTTTTCAGTAGGAGTGTAAATTTTTGATTTTCGAAACCTCAAGACCCTACACTTTACTCTCATATATAGAAAGTACCCATTTCATATGTTATTTACTCAGGAAAACAGCTACAAACCAAAGAAACACATTTTCCTCAGAGACTTGGTTCAGGTGAAACACCAGCTGATTGGCTGATTTAGTTGTGAAGTCCTTTATAGCTGATAAGGGGGTTATTTACGAGATTAATATACATGTACAGAAAAATTACAAATAGTTCCTTTAAAGCTGTGTATACTAACAAAAATGGTACGGTTTATTTACAAAATAAATATAAATGTTAAAAAAAAATCATAAATATTTTCATTTCCAGTCTGGAATGTTTTGTGGTGTTTATTTGTAAATAATTATATCATGATATTTTCAATTAATAGGAAGACAGTGGTGTTCATGGTATTGTATACATGCTGTTCTTGGTTAATGTATTAGTGGTATTCATGGTATTTCTTGAGGTGTAGAATAGTAAAACAAAATTTGTATAAGTGATCATGATAATGTTTGTGTGGTGTGTATGGTTATGTATAAGTCTTTTTAATGGTGTTGTATAAGTGGTATTTTTTGAGGTGTAAAATAGTATTTTTGGTTTTGTATAAGTGATGATGATAATGTTTGTGTGTATGGTTATGTATCTCATTGTCCCCTGACTCCATACACATGTGAGTTGTATTATTGATGAAACATACACTTTGGAATGTGATGAATTTACACAACAGCTTGTAACATATAGTACTAGATGAATCTGTACTCAAGTATGCAGAGATCAATTTTTAACATTCTGTGTACAAAAAATTGGAAATGGAGATATATAAATTCCTTTATCTGTATGGATGTTTACTTGGACACCTTTAGAATTATAAATATCTCCCGTGTTCATACACCATCAGGACTTTTCTCCCGTGCTCGGACACCTCCAGGACTTTAAATATCCCCCGTGCTCAGACAGTGACCTCCAGGACTTTTAGTATCTCCCGTGCTCGGACACCTCCAGGACTTTTAGTATCTCCCGTGCTCGGACACCTCCAGGACTTTTAGTATCTCCCGTGCTCGGACACCTCCAGGACTTTTAGTATCTCCCGTGCTCGGACACCTCCAGGACTTTTAGTATCTCCCGTGCTCGGACACCTCCAGGACTTTTAGTATCTCCCGTGCTCGGACACCTCCAGGACTTTTAGTATCTCCCGTGCTCGGACACTTTCAGGACTTTAAAGAATCTCCCGTGTTTGGACATTAGGACTGACAGCTAGTAGCAGTGATCTGTAGAATTTCATATCTAATTCAGTATCAGTCGATGTTTAACTGAATTCACAATTGTTTTTTTAGATGTCATGTAATCCTAAATGGTTGAAGTAACCATCAGAATATCGAAAAATGCTAAAAAATTCCTGTATATATTCCATCGCCCCCCCCCCCCCCCCCCCCCCTCCCCCCCTCCAGTGATGTAATACAATCCTTCCCTAAAAAAGTCTCATCAGTTGTTATCTGTGTGCCAATTATCCAATTGGTACTTAAAAAAAAATTGGCCACATGTGCTTAAATATTCACATTAATTTTCAGCTAAATTGACAATAACATCATAGGGCTTGGTGTCTTCTTGTTGAGAATTTTCGCCTTGCAATCTGAAGTGTTTAAATACGCATATAATTAAGTAGGAATTTGTTCTACAGCAGATATTCAAAATGTTTTCCTCATAACCCTTTGCTTGAAAATGGATATGGCTATTTTTAGTGTCTGGACTATACCATGTTGAAAGTTTAGGGAAGAATTGTTAAGGAAATCCATTGATCTTCAAAGACTTGAGGAAAACCTTCTGTATTGATGGGATAAAGGAGTTCTATAGCATCCATAAGGCTCTTGGTTAATGTAAAACAGAGTTCGTGAACTCAGCAGGTTCGTGTGTGGAAGTTACCCTACACGACCTTCAGGAACAGTTGCTTCGATATTGCACTTTGTGAATGTTTCGGACATGAATACAAGTCTTCAAAAACTGAAATTTTGTAAAACGTGGGAATTTTTACGGCATACTTATCGGTATGTTTTGTTAGAGTATTAATGAGATATACAGAGATGTGTTCTGATAGCACGGATGATAAGTCCGCTCTGTAGACATGTCTCGAGTTTCTTAGGAATTTATATTTCAAAATATTTCGGACATGTTTTGCAGATTTTAATTCAATCTCATCAAAAAATTATCGTCATATTAATTTGTTGAATGATAGTATTTCTCAGAATTGATATTCTGGAATATTCTTCATTTCTGGAATAGAAAATGAAAGTTTTCAGCCATGGATTGTGATTGTGAAGACTGATTCTGAGAATTATTCTGAAAACAGCCATTATTCTGAAAACAGCCAAGTATGGAATATAAAAAAATTGGATAAAATATTCATTCTTCAATCTTCAAAAAGGATATATATCTATTTCCGGAATACACATACAAGTTTTGAATTGTGCATATATTGTGATTCTGAAAATCTTTCAGAAAACAGACAAGTATTGAACAAAAAGAAATCAGATGGAATATTCTTCAAACAGGAAATTTTCTAGAAGACAATACAAGGATTGTGATTATAAGGATAATACCCCGTGGTGTAACTTTGTTATGGAAGTTTGTAGATAGCAATGATAGGCTTATTTTAGTCGTGGTTCTCCTAATTATAGTGGGAAAACATCAGTAATTTTAGTGGGACAGGAAAACATCAGTAATTATAGTGGGACAGGAAAACATCAGTAATTATAGTGAGAAAACATCAGTATTATAGTGGGACAGGAAAACATCAGTAATTATAGTGGGACAGGAAAACATAAGTAATTATAGTGGGACAGGAAAACATCAGTGATTATAGTGGGACAGGAAAACACCAGTAATTATAGTGGGAAAACATCAGTTATTATAGTGGGACAGGAAAACATCAGTAATTATAGTGGGACAGGAAAACATCAGTAATTATAGTGGGACAGGAAAACATCAATCATTAGAGTGGGACAGGAAAACATCAGTAATTATAGTGGGACAGGAAAACATCAGTAATTATAGTGGGACAGGAAAACATCAGTAATTATAGTGGGACAGGAAAACATCAGTAATTATAGTGGGACAGGAAAACATCAGTAATTATAGTGGGACAGGAAAACATCAGTAATTATAGTGGGACAGGAAAACATCAGTAATTATAGTGGGACAGGAAAACATCAGTAATTATAGTGGGACAGGAAAACATCAGTAATTAGAGTGGGACAGGAAAACATCAGTTATTATAGTGGGACAGGAAAACATCAGTTATTATAGTGGGACAGGAAAACATCAGTAATTATAGTGAGAAAACATCAGTATTATAGTGGGACAGGAAAACATCAGTAATTATAGTGGGACAGGAAAACATCAGTAATTATAGTGGGACAGGAAAACATCAGTAATTATAGCGGGAAAGGAAAACATCAGTAATTATAGCGGGAAAGGAAAACATCAGTAATTATAGTGGGACAGGAAAACATCAGTAATTATAGTGGGACAGGAAAACATCAGTAATTATAGTGGGACAGGAAAACATCAGTAATTATAGTGGGACAGGAAAACATCAGTAAATATAGTGGGACAGGAAAACACCAGTAATTATAGTGGGACAGGAAAACAACATCAGTTATTATAGTGGGACAGGAAAAAATCAGTAATTATAGTGGGGAAAGGACAGAAGAAATTCTTCTACTTTGAAAATGTTTTGCTTTGTGCAGCTGTTAATGTGTACAGTTTGAAACATTTAGATTTTAAATCAATAATTTTGAAGCATTTTTAAGTATTTCAACCATTCTATAAATCATGACTATGGCATACAGGATGAAGTCATAATGTGAACGTTGTTTCTTTTTTTTAACTTTTGAGATCTGGATACATAGGCATAAACGCCTGCGCCCAGTATTATTATTATGACATTAGATTTTGTTCCAGTTGAGGTTGTGTAATAATCTTATCGACTTTGTCCATGGATGAAATGTAGATGAGTGTAGATGACTGATTAGTTGCGACTTTCTCCTCTACCGAGAGTTTCATCAACAACATTTAAGATTGACCAATGATATCCTGGATATTTCTGGGAATTTCCGTACAGTCACAGGATTTACGGATGAACTGTGTATCACTGTTAACGAAGAACTGCCGAGTTCGGCCATCGTCTGCCAGATGTAGCTTTTGCATTGGACAGGTATTACATATATTCCGTGTCTTGTTACCATTGTGTAATTGATATTGTTGATATATAATACAATATCAAAACCAAAAACTGTTTGTTAGATATACGTGATATTCCAAACCAAATTTTACATTGTGTTAGTGGGTGTCTGTTAAATATACCAAATTTTACATTGTGTTAGTGGGTGTCTGTTAAATATACCAAATTTTACATTATGTTAGTGGTTGTCTGTTAGACAAACCAAATTTTACATTGTGTTGGTGGGTGTCTGTTAGACAAACCAAATTTTACATTGTATTAGTGGGTGTCTGTTAGACAAACCAAATTTTACATTGTATTAGTGGGTGTCTGTTATATATACCAAATTTTACATTGTATTAGTGGGTGTCTGTTAGACAAACCAAATTTTACATTGTATTAGTGGGTGTCTGTTAGACAAACCAAATTTTACATTGTGTTAGTGGGTGTCTGTTAGACAAACTAAATTTTAAACTGTGTTAGTGGGTGTCTGTTAGACAAACCAAATTTTACATTGTATTAGTGGGTGTCTGTTAGACAAACCAAATTTTACATTGTATTAGTGGGTGTCTGTTAGACAAACCAAATTTTACATTGTATTAGTGGGTGTCTATTAGATATACCAAATTTTACATTGTGTTGGTGGGTGTCTATTAGACAAACCAAATTTTACATTGTATTAGTGGGTGTCTGTTAGACAAACCAAATTTTACATTGTGTTAGTGGGTGTCTATTAGATACACCAAATTTTACATTGTGTTGGTGGGTGTCTGTTAGATATACCAAATTTTACATTGTGTTGGTGGGTGTCTGTTAGACAAACCAAATTTTACATTGTGTTGGGGGGGGGGGGGGGGGGGGGGGGGTGTCTGTTAGACAAACCAAATTTTACATTGTGTTAGTGGGTGTCTTTTAGACAAACCAAATTTTACATTGTGTTGGGGGGTGTCTGTTAGACAAACCAAATTTTACATTGTGTTGGTGGGTGTCTGTTAGACAAACCAAATTTTACATTGTGTTAGTGGGTGTCTGTTAGACAAACCAAATTTTACATTGTGTTAGTGGGTGTCTATTAGACAAACCAAATTTTACATTGTGTTAGTAGGTGTCTGTTAGATTAACCAAATTTTACACTGTGTTAGTGGGTGTCTATTAGACAAACCAAATTTTACATTGTGTTAGTGGGTGTCTGTTAGACAAACCAAATTTTACATTGTGTTGGTGGGTGTCTGTTAGACAAACCAAATTTTACATTGTGTTAGTGGGTGTCTGTTAGACAAACCAAATTTTACATTGTGTTAGTGGGTGTCTGTTAGACAAACCAAATTTTACATGTGTGGGTGGGTGTCTGTTAGACAAACCAAATTTTACATTGTGTTAGTGGGTGTCTGTTAGACAAACCAAATTTTACATTGTGTTAGTGGGTGTCTGTTAGACAAACCAAATTTTACATTGTGTTAGTGGGTGTCTATTAGACAAACCAAATTTTACATTGTGTTAGTAGGTGTCTGTTAGATTAACCAAATTTTACACTGTGTTAGTGGGTGTCTATTAGACAAACCAAATTTTACATTGTGTTAGTGGGTGTCTGTTAGACAAACCAAATTTTACATTGTGTTGGTGGGTGTCTGTTAGACAAACCAAATTTTACATTGTGTTAGTGGGTGTCTGTTAGACAAACCAAATTTTACATTGTGTTAGTGGGTGTCTGTTAGACAAACCAAATTTTACATGTGTGGGTGGGTGTCTGTTAGACAAACCAAATTTTACATTGTGTTAGTGGGTGTCTGTTAGACAAACCAAATTTTACATTGTGTTGGTGGGTGTCTGTTAGACAAACCAAATTTTACATGTGTTAGTGGGTGTCTGTTAGACAAACCAAATTTTACATTGTGTTGGTGGGTGTCTATTAGACAAACCAAATTTTACATTGTGTTGGTGGGTGTCTGTTAGACAAACCAAATTTTACATTGTATTAGTGGGTGTCTGTTAGACAAACCAAATTTTACATTGTGTTGGTGGGTGTCTATTAGACAAACCAAATTTTACATTGTGTTAGTGGGTGTCTGTTAGACAAACCAATTTTTACATTGTGTTGGTGGGTGTCTATTAGACAAACCAAATTTTACATTGTGTTAGTGGGTGTCTGTTAGACAAACCAAATTTTACATTGTGTTGGTGGGTGTCTATTAGACAAACCAAATTTTACATTGTGTTAGTGGGTGTCTGTTAGACAAACCAATTTTTACATTGTGTTGGTGGGTGTCTATTAGACAAACCAAATTTTACATTGTGTTAGTGGGTGTCTGTTAGATATACCAAATTTTACACTGTGTTAGTGCGTGTCTGTTAGACAAACCTGATATTCCAAACCATATTTCAAGGCCAAAACCTTTAGAACTTCCCACAGAACTTCATCTTATCGTGGATGCCAAGATTGAAAAATTCCTAGTTTGCAAAATTATCAAATGTGTGAATTATAATTCTGATGTCGGTTTTTTTTTCAACTAAGATATATCTTCCCAGGTTACCCCCAAAAACAATGGCTCATATAATAGACTTATTTTGAATTTGAAACAGTTAAATCAGTTTAATTCGGGGCAAATTTCATTAAAAAGTAACGATTACATGATGCTATCTTTAGAAATATTTAATTGAATAAAGAACATTACAAAATGATTATTAGAAATATTTAATTAAATAAAGAAATTACAAAATGATTATTAGAAATATTTAATTAAACAAAGAACATTACAAAATTATTATAAAAATCACACTTATATAACTGTAGATGTGGTCAAAAAGAATTTTAAAGAATTTGACTTTTTTATGATAAACAGCAGGTACATTACCTGTCCATTGTCATTATTGATATAAAACATCAAAGATTATACCAAGGAAGGTATGAATTGAAATATTTTAAACTGAGTTTTTTCTGCCTATATATTTAGTCCCAATTCTCAATCCTGTATGCTGTTTATTTTTCCAAATATTAAGTCATCAAAATCCCAAAATTTTAAAATCTGGTATTTTATTATGCAGTAACACACTTTACTGTAAATGAAATCCCAATACATACGGATCAGTTGTCATAGAATGATTAAATACGGAACAGAAAACAAAGTCTAGATGCTGTTGTCGGACCAAAGGGTTGAGCAAAGTCGACTAAACTTGTGCGTCGTGACTTCTTGTTTCTCTTCACATGCGCATTACAGGTTACCAAAGTGAGTGCACTTCTACAACAGTTAGATCAAAGTCACAATAGTAGACGCTCAAAGTAGGCCAGATACTGATGAAAGATTCTCATGCCGTTTCCAAAAGCAGATGTGCCAAGATGAATTTGAGCAGATGTGCAAAGTCAGTCCATAATTACATGTAATTAACAGTAATAATCTACATTTTTGTGTCGCCTTTGAAAAAGGAGACATATAGGTATTACTTTTCGGCGGCGTCGGCGGCGTCAGTGTCGGTGTCTGCGTCGTCCGGAAAATGGTTTTCGTGCGATAACTTTAGTAGTTTGGAACGGATTAATTCGAAACTTCATGGGAAGGTTCATTACCATGATAGCTCGGACAAGTTCGATAACCAAAATTATTCGCACCTTTTTAAAAGAGTTATAGCCCTTTAATTTTTTGCGAAAATGGTTTCCACTCAATAACTTGAATAATTATTACAGGATTAATTTGAAACTTCATTGGAAGGTTCGTTACCATAATACTGTGGACAAGTTCGTTAACCAAATTTATTCGCACCATTTTAAAAGAGTTATGGCCCTTTAATGTTTTGCGAAAATGGTTTCCACTCAATAACTTGAATAATTATTACTGGATTAATTTGAAACTGCATGGGAAGGTTCGTTACCATAATACTGTGGACAAGTTCGTTAACCAAATTTATTCGGACCTTTTTAAAAGAGTTATAGCCCTTTAATTTTTTTTGCGAAAATAGAATGTTCGTTACCATAATACTGTTGACAAGTTTGTCATTGTTTTTTTTTATTCAAGTCCTAATTTTAAAGAGTTATGACCCTTTAATTATTCGCATACACAGGCGACACCTCCACTTCCGTGGAATTCTTGTTTTAAAAAATATAGTACAACTCTAAAATACGCAGAAGTGAAGAAAAATTAGGAAAGTTATCAAGTTTCACAAACTACTTTAAATCTGTAGTTTTCACCGTCACATGGGATGCTGAAATGCTGATGTGGCTCCCAAAACGAACAGTTCTCAAACCAACCTTGGTCAGGTTCTCCCGCGGCGAACATATCTGTGTCCATCAAACTTCCATCTGTGTACCTCCATTCCCCGGAGACGTATATCCCATCTGTATGATAGCGCTGACTCAGCTGAAACTCATTAACAAGGGCAAGACCTTCGTTTGTTGTCGTGACGCGGAAAAGACGTGCTCCTCTAGCTGAACAATAAGCTACTGCCTCGTAATGTGTAGCTTTGTAACTCTCCGGAGCTAGCAGTGTAACATGACGTGAGCAAACAAACCCAGGAGTTGTCCATTGTCCGTTGGCTTGGCATGTGATCGGCTGTGGAGGACCAGTGTAGGTTTTATTGACGTCACCGTCGCAGGTGTAGTCAATCACTGTACTATCCATTTTGAGCGTCGCATTCTCCACTTCTGGTGGAGCGCCACAATCGGAGCTAACACAAGCAAGTTGTTTACTCAACAGAGTGACACACACATCTCCGGCAGTGGTATTGAAATCACTTGCACCGTTCAACATATCGGCACGTTCTTGATAAAAAACATTTGAATAAGTACCTACTGAGTCCCCAGGAGATGTTCCCAGATCCACGTAGCAAGTTAAACTACTGACATGGAAAACAAGAGCCTGGCAATCACGATGTGCCACACACCTGTTCCGACACTGTTGAAGCCCAATGATAGGAATGGATGTGTAACCGCTCACATCGATGGAGTCAACCTTTTCTGGCAGCTCAAAACTCGGGTTAATGAGGAGCACTAACTCGGCAAATACTAAAAATAGCATTACGTCTATTTGACCGATTATTGGCCTCAAAAATATAACTGGCGTTGTTTTGACTTTAACAAAAAGACCAACTATTCATCTCAAGTGTTTGTAACATCCGAACTTTGTCAAGTCAGAAAATTTTGTAGAATTTATAAAATTTCTGTGTCCCAAGCATAAACTTTGTGTATTAGTTGCCGTCCGTTGACAGGTTTTTTTTTCTCTGTCTACCCCTCTCATACTGAGATGCTGTCCAGATCTACATTCTAAAGAAATACAAACCGTAATGCCATGTAACATAATTTGTGATTGGACGCTGGGGTTCAGTCATCTGTTACCATTTTCTCCATTGGCTAATTAAATACTAATATTTGATAGTAATGGTTTTATCCTGTGACAATCATTAATTCATTGTTGTCATCAACATTTGTGTAAGATGTCATCATTTGTATACCATGGGCTCAGGGAAGATAATTCATTGTCAGAAAAACAATATTTACAGACATTATCAGTTAGGTCAGGTAAATTATTTATAAAATATTGATTAGATTTGATCAACTATAAACATTGTCATCTATAAATGTCATACATTCATAGAAAGTTTTGATATTTTTTTCATGCGTGATTGAAATTCTATCAAACCCCGTTGGACCTTCAGTACTGTAAATGGGGAAATTAACATAACAACAATGATAAAAGAATGAATAAACATGTTATCAGATAGACACGATGTATTACGAGGAAATTAACATAGAGGAAATAAATTACTCATATTAATTGGTTCATATAGGTATGATCATGTTTCTTATACAAATTACACAATATAGCATCAGTGTTAGGCGTATGCCTGGCAGAACTTTTTATAAAGTCAGGAAAATCTAATCAGATAATATAATGCGTACTGGGAATGTTTTTCTCAAAAGGATCTCCCGATTCATTTGGAACCTTCCAGCTGAAAATGGCTTGTCATTGTTTGACAAAACGATATTATTAGGCATCATGCGGTTTTGATTATTTATGGTTATAAGATAAATTGGATATTAACAGGAAGCTTTGAATGGTTAACAAGTCTACCATTTCAATGTTACAGTACCTTTTTTTAGGTCAGGCAATCAAACCATTCGTCAATACTACTCTCTGCTAATCCACTAATTATTACAGCTTCCTTTTAATTATGTATGATCAGGAGACAATGTTAGAGTCCACTTGCCTGCGACAACCATTTTTTGTGATCAGGAAAGTAGATGTGCAAGACCGAAGTAGAAGTTATTCTTTATATTATAAATTGTTGAACTAGCCGAAGTGATTATGATGTGAAACCTAGCATGTAACATGAATGTGCTGTTCAACAAATCACCAAAACGGAGAAGATAAGCGTAAGCCCGTTCGTTGATAACAAGCAATAAATTTCTGAGACAAGATCAAATATCTAATCATAATCGAGATTATTTTCTCAAGGTCAAATATCTAATCATAATCCAGATCATTATCTCAAGGTCAAATATCTAATCATAATCCAGATCATTATCTCAAGGTCAAATATCTAATCATAATCCAGATCATAATCCAGATCATTCAGTATCAGGAGAGAAATCATAATCCAGATCATTCAGTATAAGGAGAGAAAAAATGCAGTAACGGAATGATTTACATTGATAAGGTCGGAGCAAAAACATATGGGACAGTAATTAGCTGGAATCTAAATAAACATGGCGGACATTTTAACACAAAGATGAATCAATCTAAGCATTAAACTTCATCCTCCCCCTCAGTATCTGTTAGTGGCCTTGGTACCTGGATCTATAGAGTATCTGTTCGTGGCCTTGGTACCTGTATCTATAGAGTATCTGTTAGTGGCCTTGGTACCTGGATCTATAGAGTATCTGTTAGTGGCCTTGGTACCTGGATCTGTAGAGTATCTGTTAGTGGCCTCGGTACCTGGATCTGTAGAGTATCTGTTAGTGGCCTTGGTACCTGGATCTGTAGAGTATCTGTTAGTGGCCTTGGTACCTGGATCTATAGAGTATCTGTTAGTGGCCTTGGTACCTGGATCTATAGAGTATCTGTTAGTGGCCTTGGTACCTGGATCTGTAGAGTATCTGTTAGTGGCCTTGGTACCTGGATCTGTAGAGTATCTGTTAGTGGCCTTGGTACCTGGATCTATAGAGTATCTGTTAGTGGCCTTGGTACCTGGATCTATGGAGTATCTGTTAGTGGCCTTGGTACCTGGATCTATAGAGTATCCGTTAGTGGCCTTGGTACCTGGATCTGTAGAGTATCTGTTAGTGGCCTTGGTACCTGGATCTGTAGAGTATCTGTTAGTGGCCTTGGTACCTGGATCTATAGAGTATCTGTTAGTGGCCTTGGTACCTGGATCTGTAGAGTATCTGTTAGTGGCCTTGGTACCTGGATCTATAGAGTATCTGTTAGTGGCCTTGGTACCTGGATCTGTAGAGTATCTGTTAGTGGCCTTGGTACCTGGATCTGTAGAGTATCTGTTAGTGGCCTTGGTACCTGGATCTATAGAGTATCTGTTAGTGGCCTTGGTACCTGGATCTATAGAGTATCTGTTAGTGGCCTTGGTACCTGGATCTATAGAGTATCTGTTAGTGGCCTTGGTACCTGGATCTGTAGAGTATCTGTTAGTGGCCTTGGTACCTGGATCTGTAGAGTATCTGTTAGTGGCCTTGGTACCTGGATCTATAGAGTATCTGTTAGTGGCCTTGGTACCTGGATCTATAGAGTATCTGTTAGTGGCCTTGGTACCTGGATCTATAGAGTATCTGTTAGTGGCCTTGGTACCTGGATCTATAGAGTATCTGTTAGTGGCCTTGGTACCTGGATCTATAGAGTATCTGTTAGTGGCCTTGGTACCTGGATCTATAGAGTATCTGTTAGTGGCCTTGGTACCTGGATCTATAGAGTATCTGTTAGTGGCCTTGGTACCTGGATCTATAGAGTATCTGTTAGTGGCCTTGGTACCTGGATCTATAGAGTATCTGTTAGTGGCCTTGGTACCTGGATCTATAGAGTATCTGTTAGTGGCCTTGGTACCTGGATCTATAGAGTATCTGTTAGTGGCCTTGGTACCTGGATCTATAGAGTATCTGTTAGTGGCCTTGGTACCTGGATCTATAGAGTATCTGTTAGTGGCCTTGGTACCTGGATCTATAGAGTATCTGTTAGTGGCCTTGGTACCTGGATCTATAGAGTATCTGTTAGTGGCCTTGGTACCTGGATCTATAGAGTATCTGTTAGTGGCCTTGGTACCTGGATCTATAGAGTATCTGTTAGTGGCCTTGGTACCTGTATCTATAGAGTATCTGTTAGTGGCCTTGGTACCTGGATCTATAGAGTATCCGTTAGTGGCCTTGGTACCTGGATCTATAGAGTATCTGTTAGTGGCCTTGGTACCTGGATCTGTAGAGTATCTGTTAGTGGCCTTGGTACCTGGATCTATAGAGTATCTGTTAGTGGCCTTGGTACCTGGATCTATAGAGTATCTGTTAGTGGCCTTGGTACCTGGATCTGTAGAGTATCTGTTAGTGGCCTTGGTACCTGGATCTGTAGAGTATCTGTTAGTGGCCTTGGTACCTGGATCTATAGAGTATCTGTTAGTGGCCTTGGTACCTGGATCTATAGAGTATCTGTTAGTGGCCTTGGTACCTGGATCTGTAGAGTATCCGTTAGTGGCCTTGGTACCTGGATCTATAGAGTATCTGTTAGTGGCCTTGGTACCTGGATCTATAGAGTATCTGTTAGTGGCCTTGGTACCTGGATCTATAGAGTATCTGTTAGTGGCCTTGGTACCTGTATCTATAGAGTATCTGTTAGTGGCCTTGGTACCTGGATCTGTAGAGTATCTGTTAGTGGCCTTGGTACCTGGATCTATAGAGTATCTGTTAGTGGCCTTGGTACCTGGATCTATAGAGTATCTGTTAGTGGCCTTGGTACCTGTATCTATAGAGTATCTGTTAGTGGCCTTGGTGCCTCCATCTATAGATTATCTGTTAGTGGCCTTGGTACCTGGATCTATAGAGTATCTGTTAGTGGCCTTGGTACTTGGATCTATAGGATTTACATTGTTAATGGTACATACCTGATTCCTGTGGTTTATGAAGATAGCAAGTGGGAATTGAATGATGACTAATGAGACGAAAGGAATTCAGACCTGCGATTCAGAAATTTGAAATAAAAGGAAGAAAAAGAATTTTCAACTTCTTGTAACATGTTTGTTTCCGTATTCAACAACCTGTAAGATGTTTGTTTCCATATTCAACAACCTGTAACATGTTCGTTTCCGTATTCAACAACTTGTAAGATGTTTGTTTCCATAATCGACTACAGCTGTGTCTGTTTCCATATTCAACTACCTGTATCAGTCGATTACCTGTATCAGACGACTATCTGTATCACGACTACCTGTATCACGACTACCTGTATCACGACTACCTGTATCAGTCGACTACCTGTATCAGTCGACTACCTGTATCAGTCGACTACCTGTATCAGTCGACTACCTGTATCACGACTACCTGTATCAGACGACTACCTGTATCACGACTACCTGTATCAGTCGACTACCTGTATCACGACTACCTGTATCACGACTACCTGTATCAGTCGACTACAACTACCTGTATCACGACTACCTGTATCAGTCGACTACCTGTATCAGTCGACTACCTGTATCAGTCGACTACCTGTATCACGACTACCTGTATCACGGCTACCTGTATCAGTCGACTACCTGTATCACGACTACCTGTATCAGTCGACTACCTGTATCAGTCGACTACGACTACCTGTATCACGACTACCTGTATCAGTCGACTACCTGTATCAGTCGACTACCTGTATCAGTCGACTACCTGTATCACGACTACCTGTATCACGGCTACCTGTATCAGTCGACTACCTGTATCAGTCGACTACCTGTATCAGTCGACTACCTGTATCACGACTACCTGTATCAGTCGACTACCTGTATCAGTCGACTACCTGTATCACGACTACCTGTATCAGTCGACTACCTGTATCAGTCGACTACCTGTATCAGTCGACTACCTGTATCACGACTACCTGTATCACGACTACCTGTATCAGTCGACTACCTATATCACGACTACCTGTATCACGACTACCTGTATCACGACTACCTGTATCAGTCGACTACCTGTATCACGACTACCTGTATCAGTCGACTACCTGTATCACGACTACCTGTATCACGACTACCTGTATCAGGGCTACCTGTATCAGTCGACTACCTGTATCACGACTACCTGTATCAGTCGACTACCTGTATCAGTCGACTACCTGTATCACGACTACCTGTATCACGACTACCTGTATCAGTCGACTACCTGTATCAGTCGACTACCTGTATCAGACGACTACCTGTATCAGTCGACTACCTGTATCAGTCGACTACCTGTATCAGTCGACTACCTGTATCAGTCGACTACCGGTATCACGACTACCTGTATCACGACTACCTGTATCACGACTACCTGTATCAGTCGACTACCTGTATCAGTCGACTACCTGTATCACGACTACCTGTATCAGTCGACTACCTGTATCAGTCGACTACCTGTATCACGACTACCTATATCAGTCGACTACCTGTATCAGTCGACTACCTGTATCAGTCGACTACCTGTATCACGACTACCTGTATCAGTCGACTACCTGTATCACTACCTGTATCAGTCGACTACCTGTATCACGACTACCTGTATCACGACTACCTGTATCAGTCGACTACCTGTATCACGACTACCTGTATCACGACTACCTGTATCAGTCGACTACCTGTATCAGTCGACTACCTGTATCACGACTACCTGTATCAGTCGACTACCTGTATCAGTCGACTACCTGTATCACGACTACCTGTATCAGTCGACTACCTGTATCACGACTACCTGTATCACGACTACCTGTATCAGTCGACTACCTGTATCAGACGACTACCTGTATCAGTCGACTACCTGTATAAGTCGACTACCTGTATCAGTCGACTACCGGTATCACGACTACCTGTATCACGACTACCTGTATCACGACTACTTGTATCAGTCGACTACCTGTATCAGTCGACTACCTGTATCACGACTACCTGTATCAGTCGACTACCTGTATCAGTCGACTACCTGTATCACGACTACCTATATCAGTCGACTACCTGTATCAGTCGACTACCTGTATCAGTCGACTACCTGTATCACGACTACCTGTATCAGTCGACTACCTGTATCACTACCTGTATCAGTCGACTACCTGTATCACGACTACCTGTATCACGACTACCTGTATCAGTCGACTACCTGTATCAGTCGACTACCTGTATCACGACTACCTGTATCAGTCGACTACCTGTATCAGTCGACTACCTGTATCACGACTACCTGTATCACGACTACCTGTATCAGTCGACTACCTGTATCACGACTACCTGTATCACGACTACCTGTATCAGTCGACTACCTGTATCAGTCGACTACCTGTATCACGACTACCTGTATCAGTCGACTACCTGTATCAGTCGACTACCTGTATCACGACTACCTGTATCAGTCGACTACCTGTATCAGTCGACTACCTGTATCACGACTACCTGTATCAGTCGACTACCTGTATCAGTCGACTACCTGTATCACGACTACCTGTATCAGTCGACTACCTGTATCAGTCGCCTACCTGTATCACGACTACCTGTATCACGACTACCTGTATCAGTCGACTACCTGTATCACGACTACCTGTATCACGACTACCTACATGTATACGTATCACGACTACCTATATCTGTCGACTACCTGTATCAGATTTCAGGTTTTCCTTTGTTGGATATGCATATTAGGAAAAACATGGTAGGAGCTATATGACATAATTTTTGAGGAGGATTTTGCAATCATTCAAATTTTTTTTAAATCGGTGCTATGTGTCAAGGATATTTATTTTATCTGACACAGTAATGTACGAATATTGGTATACGTAGACATAGCAGTACATTATCACAGTAATACTGTACACATTTTATATCATTACCTACCTATAGACCTGCCTGAGGTGTCAGATTTTACATGTTGCCTTCAGCTATGACATCATCATGCGTAACATGAGGTCATGTACCCTGGGTAGGACTGTCTAGGTCGTAGTATATACATGTGCTATCCCTGCCCATTATCAGGCAATGGTTGAACTCATGTGCTACAAGGTTTTAGTGGAAGGATACAGACCAAAAACGCTACAATTTGTAAGATTTTGCTGATTAATGAGGATTCTTGTGATGATCTTATTTTGAACCTTCGACTTTGTCCAGTGATGAAGTTAGTGTTCCGTTCTCATACAAGGATGTCAAGGTCTAGTGATGGAGTCACATATTAGCTGTATTGTGTTCCGTTCTCATACAAGGATGTCAAGGTCTAGTGATGGAGTTAGTGTTGCGTTCTCATACAAGGATGTCAAAGTCTAGTGATAAAGTTAGTGTTGAGTTCTCATACAAGGATGTCAAGGTCTAGTGATGGAGTCACATATTAGCTGTATTGTGTTCCGTTCTCATACAAGGATGTCAAGGTCTAGTGATGGAGTTAGTGTTGCGTTCTCATACAAGGATGTCAAAGTCTAGTGATAAAGTTAGTGTTGAGTTCTCATACAAGGATGTCAAGGTCTAGTGATGGAGTCACATATTAGCTGTATTGTGTTCCGTTCTCATACAAGGATGTCAAAGTCTAGTGATGAAGTTAGTGTTGCGTTCTCATACAAGGATGTCAAGGTCTAGTGATGAAGTAAGTGTTGCGTTCTCATACAAGGATGTCAAGGTCTAGTGATGAAGTTAGTGTTCCGTTCTCATACAAGGATGTCAAGGTCTAGTGATGACGTCACATATTAGCTGTATTGTGTTCTGTTCTCATACAAGGATGTCAAGGTCTATCTTAGCTGCTGTATTACTGAGTGAAAATCTTATTGTTTTTACAGGAACAGCTAAAATTTCATCATAATAGTAACGAACATGCGGACATACCACAGCTTCCTGGAACACTACACGCATACATTTTAAACATAGTGGAGCTGGCCATCCTTGATTGTCGTTAACTACACGCATACATCTTAAACATAGTGGAGCTGGCCGTCCTTGATTGGCGTTAACTACACACATACATCTTAAACATAGTGGAGCTGGCCATCCTTGATTGACATTAACTACACACATACATCTTAAACATAGTGGAGCTGGCCATCCTTGATTGACGTTAACTACACACATACATCTTAAACATAGTGGAGCTGGCCGTCCTTGATTGGCGTTAACTACACACATACATCTTAAACATAGTGGAGCTGGCCATCCTTGATTGACATACACTACACGCATACATCTTAAACATAGTGGAGCTGGCCATCCTTGATTGACGTTAACTACACACATACATCTTAAACATAGTGGAGCTGGCCATCCTTGATTGACATACACTACAAGCATACATCTTAAACATAGTGGAGCTGGCCGTCCTTGATTGGCGTTAACTACACACATACATCTTAAACATAGTGGAGCTGGCCATCCTTGATTGACATACACTACACGCATACATCTTAAACATAGTGGAGCTGGCCGTCCTTGATTGGCGTTAACTACACACATACATCTTAAACATAGTGGAGCTGGCCATCCTTGATTGGCGTTAGCAGTTGATAGGATGTTATTTCATTTATTATGGAAAGTTAAAAATTCCATACAAAGTTTGGGGCTGAAATGTGTTTTAAAATGATTTCATAGAATGAAAACAAATATGATTCATGTTTAGTTATATCATACAGAGATTGTATATTAAAATAGATGTATAAAGGTTGTGAGGTAAAACATTTTCTTTTCTAGTGCAGTGTTTAAGATTAGTATGATAACTTTAGCAGTTTTAAAACTTTATCGAATAATTTTTGTGTGAATTAATTTGGTTATTACCTCTCGGATGATAACTTTTGATGACATAATAAAACACTTATAATATTGTTATAGTATTGTTATAGTATTGTTATAGTATTGTTATAGTAACTTTTGATGACATAATAAAACACTTATAATATTGTTATAGTATTGTTATAGTATTGTTATAGTATTGTTATAGTATTGTTTCAAGGAGGTACATTGATCAGTTATATATTTTAGGTTATTTTGTTAGATTAAATCTAAATTGGATAGCAAGTTTTTAACTTTTTATAAATAGATATAATTAACTGACTAACATATACTAGGATGATGTGTTAATGTTAGTGACTTTCAATATTCCTTAACTATTTGTCCTACAGGTAACTAAAATTTCCCATAGGAATTAAAAGCATTACAGAATTAAAGTTCCAATCTAACATTTTTTCTTTTTCCCAATATAGTTTACTATGGACAACTTTAAGTAAGGGATTTTCCAAAGTTAATGAATGTTGATGAATCTTGGGCCTGGAGAAATATTTTCTATAGATAAGATTTTAAGTTCAGCAATTTCCTTTGAGTTAAGGCACGTAGATGAAACAGGTCTGGAGTAAAGGTGAAACTGTGGTCCAGAGTGAAGATGAAACTGGAGTATTGAGTAAAGGTGAAACCAGGGTCTAGAGTAAACTTAAAACTAGGGTCTGGAGTAAACATGAAACTAGGGTCTGGAGTAAAAGTGAAACTGGGGTCTTGAGTAAACATGAAACCAGGGTCTGGAGTAAAAGTGAAACTGGGGTCTGGAGTAAATGTGAAACTGTGGTCCAGAGTGAAGATGAAACTGGGGTATTTAGTAAAGGTGAAAACAGGGTCTTCAGTAAACGTGAAACTAGGGTCTGGAGTAAAGATGAAACCAGGGTCTTCAGTAAAAGTGAAACTGGGGTCTGGAGTAAAGATGAAACCAGGGTCTTGAGTAAAAGTGAGACCGGGGTCTAGAGTGAAGATGAAACCGGGGTCTTGAGTGAAGATGAAACCAGGTCTGGAGTAAAGATAAAACAAGGGTCTAGAGTAAATGTGAAACTGGGGTCTAGAGTAAATGTGAAACTGGGGTCTGGAGTAAAAATGAAACTGGGGTCTAGAGTAAAAAATATTTCCATTTGTATAATGTAATTTTACTGTATATTGAATAGAATCTTTCCTCCATTACAGCGAGCTGTAGAAGGTGATGCTGAGAATGAATCGGATAGCAGTAACTCTGGTATCTACGAACCAATCAACCAAGACTGGGTTAATAAGTTAAAAGTAGAACAGCGTGACCAACCACCGGAGCTCCCTGCAGACAGGAAGAAGAAAAAGAAAAAGAAAGATGGCAATAAGAGTGGAGCGGCAGCAATCGGATCCAAATTAAAAAAGTTATATAATAAACCAAAGAAAAGCAGTGGTGAGCCGGGACTTACTAAAGTGTCGTCCGCTCCTCAGCTAAGTCTGTCGGAACAGACTTCATCTGGGGTGTTAAACAAACTTGGTGATAAATTGAAATTAATCAAACGTGCCAAGTCTTCAGATCCAAAATTACTGGCAGAAGCAGAAGTAGTGATATCGAGTAGCGAATACGACCCTGAAGGATACGACTGTGAGTCAAACGATATGAATATCCCACTGGAAGATATTGTGTACATTGACTCCTCAGACAGTATTGAACTGCCAGAGTCACCAGAACATGAAAACCAAAATAGCTATGAGGACACCGCACCACCCCTACCCCCACGGGTCACATCCGACGAGGAAAGTGCCCCCAAACCACCGCCAAAGACTCGTTCCAGTATGATTAATACAATTGATGCAAATTTGGGACTTGTACCAATGCGACCACCCAAACGGAATAGTTCTCGGCCTCAGTCTGAGGATGAGGCCCCTACTCCTGCTCTACCCCCTCGGAATCGAGTCTCCACCAATTTCAACCTAGACACAGTTGTGCCCGTTAACCCGGGGCTAGTTTCTTCTGCACACTCTACTGGTGATCTCAGGTACATAACCTCCCTCCCCGGGATATAGATAATGCACATCATCAAAATCAACAAATTCAGATGTTTAAATGTTTCATATTGTTTTCAAATTACAAGATTATCTCCCTTGCAATGAGTTAATGATGTATTCAGATTGTTTCCCCGTAATGAGTTTTAAGATGAAGAAGATTATCTTAAGTTTATAATGTACCCAGATTATCTCCCCTGTAATAAGTTGCTGATATACACTTTGATTATCTTCCCTGTAATAAGTTAATGATGTACACAGGTTATCTCCCCTGTAATAAGTTAATGATTTACCCAGATTATCTCTGTAATAAGTTAATGATGTACCCAGATTATCTCCCCTGTAATAAGTTAATGATGTACACAGGTTATCTCCCCTGTAATAAGTTTATGATGTACCCAGATTATCTCCCCTGTAATAAGTTGATGATATACCCTTTGATTATCTCCCCTGTAATAAGTTAATGATGTACACAGGTTATCTCCCCTGTAATAAGTTTATGATGTACCCAGATTATCTCCCCTGTAATAAGTTAATGATGTACCCAGATTATCTCCCCTGTAATAAGTTAATGATATACCCAGATTATCTCCCCTGTAATAAGTTAATGATGTACACAGGTTATCTCCCCTGTAATAAGTTTATGATATACCCAGATTTTCTCCCCTGTAAAAGGTTTATTATGTACTCAGATTATCTCCCCTGTAATACGTTAATGATATACCCAGATTATCTCCCCTGTAATAAGTTTATGATATACCCAGATTATCTCCCCTGTAATAAGTTGATGATGTACCCAGATTATCTCCCCTGTAATAAGTTGATGATGTACACAGGTTATCTCCCCTGTAATAAGTTTATGATATACCCAGATTTTCTCCCCTGTAAAAGGTTTATTATGTACTCAGATTATCTCCCCTGTAATACGTTAATGATATACCCAGATTATCTCCCCTGTAATAAGTTGATGATATACCCAGATTATCTCCCCTGTAATAAGTTAATGATATACCCAGATTATCTCCCCTGTAATAAGTTGATGATGTACCCAGATTATCTCCCCTGTAATAAGTTGATGATGTACACAGGTTATCTCCCCTGTAATAAGTTTATGATATACCCAGATTTTCTCCCCTGTAAAAGGTTTATTATGTACTCAGATTATCTCCCCTGTAATACGTTAATGATATACCCAGGTTATCTCCCCTGTAATAAGTTTATGATGTACACAGATTATCTCCCCTGTAATAAGTTAATGATGTACCCAGATTATCTCCCCTGTAATAAGTTTATGATGTACCCAGATTATCTCCCCTGTAATAAGTTGATGATATACCCAGATTATCTCCCCTGTAATAAGTTGATGATATACACTTTGATTATCTCCCCTGTAATAAGTTGATGATATACACTTTGATTATCTCCCTTGTAATAAGTTGATGATATACACTTTGATTATCTTCCCTGTAATAAGTTAATGATGTACACAGGTTATCTCCCCTGTAATAAGTTGATGATGTACCCAGATTATCTCCCCTGTAAAAGGTTTATTATGTACTCAGATTATCTCCCCTGTAATAAGTTTATGATTTTCTAATCTTGGCCGTAACTCTTGTTTGTTTGGGTTCATTGTATTAATACCCTGATTATCTCCCCTTTGCAGGAATGCAAAAGGCCAATGGCAAGCCAGTAAGGACAGCTATCTCCATGGACACTTGGTACAGTCATCATCCAATAAGGACCTCGACCACTCGGATGGACCACCAGTATCATCCCATCACAAAACTGGTAATGTAGTCAAATACTAGATATTGATTATATATCAAATGGACCACCAGTACTATCCCATCACAAAACTGGTAATGTAGTCAAATACTAGATATTGATTATATATCAAATGGACCAGTACTACCCCATCACAAAACTGGTAATGTAGTCAAATACTAGATATTGATTATATATCAAATGGACCAGTACTACCCAATCACAAAACTGGTAATGTAGTCAAATACTAGATATTGATTATATATCAAATGGACCACCAGTACTACCCTATCACAAAACTGGTAATGTAGTCAAATACTAGATATTGATTATATATCAAATGGACCAGTACTACCCCATCACAAAACTGGTAATGTAGTCAAATACTAGATATTGATTATATATCAAATGGACCACCAGTACCACCCCATCACAAAACTGGTAATGTAGTCGAATTACCAGTTATTACCTGGTATATTAAAAACACTAAGCATTGTGATGCCTGTGATAGATTGGAATCAAACCCACACAGGGGAGACAATCCTTCAATGACCCGAGCTGTTGATGGGACGTTAAACCAAACCAAACCAAACCAAAAACAGGAATGGTAGTTTTATAACCAGTCACTGTACAAGCCATATTGGACGAGTTTCGCACGGATATTGATAGTCTATCTACTTCGATTGTCTCGCTAACTTACTTGACGAAGTGATTGGTTATCTGCTGTCTGTGATGTCATCATTGTTGAGGTACCAGAGGGGAAATTAATTGAAAGCAAAATGTGACTGATAAAGTCAGAGAGATCCGAATGTTCATACAGAATTGTATACATAGTGGTGCTGTTATTTGGTTATAGTCAGAAATGGATAAAATCAGAGAGACCTTGTCAACAACCTGTGTATGAGAGAAACTCCACATTCCACCTGACACAAGTTAAAATCTATACAGTACCCATCTATCTCAAACTTTACTGTTTACAAACTACTTTTTGGAAAGCTACTACTTGTATCTTAGGTCAAACAATATAAATTAGATAACCCCCTGGTTGTTGTTATACTCATGCATGAAGACTGCAGAATTTTTAGGAGAGTTAAGTTATTAATTTGTAGGAGAGTTAAGTCATTAATTTGTAGGAGAGTTAAGTTATTAATTAGTTTTTAGGAAAGCTAAGTTATTAATTTGTAGGAGAGTTAAGTTATTAATTCGTAGGAGAGTTAAGTTATTAATTAGTTTTTAGGAGAGCTATGTTATTAATTTGTAGGAGAGTTAAGTCATTAATTAATTTGTAGGAGAGTTAAGTTATTGATTGATTTTTAGGAGAGTTAAGTTGTTAATTAGTTTTTAGGAGAGCTAAGTTATTAAAAAATTGATTTCTGTTACAGATGATGAGAACATCTACATAGAATGTGATCGACCTACAGGACAGGAGTAAGTGATGTAACGATCTAATTAGGTTCCCATTGACAATCTTGTCCTACAGGACAGGAGTAAGTGATTTAACGATCTAATTAGGTTCCCATTGACAATCTTGTCCTACAGGACAGGAGTAAGTGATTTAACGATCTAATTAGGTTCCCATTGACAGTCTTGTCCTACAGGACAGGAGTAAGTAATTTAACAATCTAATTAGGTTCCCATTGACAATCTTGTCCTACAGGACAGGAGTAAGTGATTTAACGATCTAATTAGGTTCCCATTGACAGTCTTGTCCTATAGGACAGGAGTAAGTGATTTAACGATCTAATTAGGTTCCCATTGACAATCTTGTCCAACAGGACAGGAGTAAGTGATTTAACGATCTAATTAGGTTCCCATTGACAATCTTGTCCTACAGGACAGGAGTAAGTGTTTTAACGATCTAATTAGGTTCCCATTGACAGTCTTGTCCTACAGGACAGGAGTAAGTGATTTAACCATCTAATTAGGTTCCCATTGACAATCTTGTCCTACAGGACAGGAGTGATTTAACGATCTAATTAGGTTCCCATTGACAATCTTGACCTACAGGACAGGAGTAAGTAATTTAACTGTCTAATTAGGTTCCCATTGACAATCTTGTCCTACAGGACAGGAGTAAGTGATTTAACGATCTAATTAGGTTCCCATTGACAATCTTGTCCTACAGGACAGGAGTAAGTGATTTAACGACCTAATTAGGTTCCCATTGACAATCTTGACCTACAGGACAGGAGTAAGTGATTTAACGATCTAATTAGGTTCCCATTGACAATCTTGTCCTACAGGACAGGAGTAAGTGTTTTAACGATCGTATTAGGTTCCCATTGACAGTCTTGTCCTCTGGACAGGAGTAAGTGATTTAACGATCTGATTAGGTTCCCATTGACAATCTTGTCCTACAGGACAGGAGTAAGTGATTTAGCGATGTAGTTAGGTTCCCATTGACAATCATCTCCTACAGGACAGGAGTAAGTGATTTAACCATCTAATTAGGTTCCCATTGACAGTCTTGTCCTACAGGACAGGAGTAAGTGATTTAACGATCTAATTAGGTTCCCATTGACAATCTTGTCCTACAGGACAGGAGTAAGTAATTTAAAGATCTAATTAGGTTCCCATTGACAGTCTTGTCCTACAGGACAGGAGTAAGTGATGTAACCATCTAATTAGGTTCCCATTGACAATCTTGTCCTACAGGACAGGAGTAAGTGATTAAACGATCTAATTAGGTTCCCATTGACAGTCTTGTCCTACAGGACAGGAGTAAGTGATTTAACGATCTAATTAGGTTCCAATTGACAGTCTCGTCCTACAGGACAGGAGTAAGTGATTTAACGATCTAATTAGGTTCCCATTGACAATCTTCTCCTACAGGACAGGAGTAAGTGATTTAACGATCTAATTAGGTTCCCATTGACAATCTTGTCCTACAGGACAGGAGTAAGTGATTTAGCGATCTAATTAGGTTCCCATTGACAATCTTGTCCAACAGGACAGGAGTAAGTGATTTAACCATCTAATTAGGTTCCCGTTGACAATCTTGTCCTACAGGACAGGAGTAAGTGATTTACCGATCTAATTAGGTTCCCATTGACAATCTTGTCCTACAGGACTCCAGTTAGTTATCTAACGATCTAATTAGGTTCCCCATTGACAGTCTTGTCCAACAGGACAGGAGTAAGTGATTTAACGATCTAATTAGGTTCCCATTGACAGTCTTGTCCTACAGGACAGGAGTAAGTGATTTAACGATCTAATTAGGTTCCCATTGACAATCTTGTCCTACAGGACAGGAGTAAGTGATTTAACGATCTAATTAGGTTCCCATTGACAATCTTGTCCAACAGGACAGGAGTAAGTGATTTAACGATCTAATTAGGTTCCCATTGACAATCTTGTCCTACAGGACAGGAGTAAGTGTTTTACCGATCTAATTAGGTTCCCATTGACAATCTTGTCCTACAGGACAGGAGTAAGTGATTTAACGATCTAATTAGGTTACCATTGACAATCTTGTCCTACAGGACAGGAGTAAGTGATGTAACAATCTAATTAGGTTCCCATTGACAGTCTTGTCCTACAGGACAGGAGTAAGTAATTTAACGATCTAATTAGGTTCCCATTGACAATCTTGTCCTACAGGACAGGAGTAAGTGATTTAACGATCTAATTAGGTTCCCATTGACAGTCTTGTCCTACAGGATAGGAGTAAGTGATTTAACGATCTAATTAGGTTCCCATTGACAATCTTGTCCAACAGGACAGGAGTAAGTGATTTAACGATCTAATTAGGTTCCCATTGACAATCTTGTCCTACAGGACAGGAGTAAGTGTTTTAACGATCTAATTAGGTTCCCATTGACAGTCTTGTCCTACAGGATAGGAGTAAGTGATTTAACGATCTAATTAGGTTCCCATTGACAATCTTGTCCAACAGGACAGGAGTAAGTGATTTAACGATCTAATTAGGTTCCCATTGACAATCTTGTCCTACAGGACAGGAGTAAGTGATTTAACGATCTAATTAGGTTCCCATTGACAATCTTGACCTACAGGACAGGAGTAAGTGATTTAACCATCTAATTAGGTTCCCATTGAAAATCATGTCTATCTCACTGATTGATCCTCTCACCATTATCCCAAAAGTAGGTCGCTGTGATCTCTACACTCATCACTGGTTTAGGTGTTGATGCTTTCCATCAAACCTGCAAATAAAATTATTGTACAAATGTTTCAAAATTCTTAGAATCTAAAAAGTTTTATGATGTCAGAATAAGAATTCACTCCTTTATCTCCTATATTGGCAGTTAGTTTTTCTGAATTCAACATAAATGTTCAGGGGTACAGAATCAAGTCTTCAAAATTTATTCTCTTCACAAACAAAAAACTGAATCTTAATATGTTGAATTATTTCTCTCATCTAGGGGAGGCAAACGTCCACTAGAAAAGAAACTGTCGTCTATGTACATGAAGTCCACGGATGTAGCTAGTGCCCCTGATAGAGGTCAGACAAACCTGAAATCAACAGTCCCGTTACAAGATATCATGATGTTCCAGTCTCAGTACCAGAACACAGCCGATGACAATATGTACCTCGATCTGGTTAGTATACATTTCTATTAACCCCACATAAACAATTATTGACCTCAGTTAAATATTTTATATTCTGGTTTGTTAAAATGTACCTGAAATGAGTGTCTTGATAAATATTGTGTGTCAAATGTGTCTCATGAGGAAAGTGTGTCTTAATAAGATATATGTCTCATGAGGAAAGTGTGTCTTAATAAGATATGTGTCTCGAGAGGAAAAGTGTGTCTTAATAAGATATGTGTCTCGAGAGGAAAGTGTGTCTTAATAAGATATATATCTCGTGAGGAAAAGTGTGTCATAACAAATATGTGTCTCATGAGGAAAGTGTGTCTTAATAAGATATGTGTCTCGAGAGGAAAGTGTGTCTTGATAAATGTGTGTCTTGAGAGGAAAGTGTGTCTTGATAAATGTCTCGTGAGGAAGGTGTGTCTAATAAATATGTATCTCGAGACAAAAGTGTGTCTAATAAATATGTATCTCATGAGGAAAGTGTGTCTTAATAAGATATGTGTCTCGAGAGGAAAGTGTGTCTTAATAAGATATGTGTCTCGTGAGGAAAGTGTGTCTTAATAATATATGTGTCTCGTGAGGAAAGTGCGTCTTATAAATGTGTGTTTCGAGAGGAAAGTGTGCCTTTATGAATATGTGTCTCGAGAGAAAAGTGTGTCTTTATTAATATGTATAATAAATGTGTCTTGAGAGGAAAGTGTGTCATAATAAGATATGTGTCTCGAGAGGAAAGTGTGTCTTAATAAGATATATGTCTCGTGAGGAAAGTGTGTCTTAACAATAAATTGTATCTTTATTCGCTATGTCTCAGAAGTAAATGTCTACATGTCTTGCCTCACTGAGACAATCTATGTCAGAGGAATGCTTTGTTACTGTCTGAGAGAGACAATCTATGTCAGAGGAATGCTTTGTTACTGTCTGAGAGAGACAATCTATGTCAGAGGAATGCTTTGTTACTGTCTGAGATAGTAGACGATTGGTCCAAATTTAAACAAAATTGTCACTTTGAATAATGAGATTTGAAAAGAAAAATAAAGAAATCAACAGAACCTAAAAATGAGAGAAAAAGCAAAATGTGAATTTTTGTGTTAAAATAAGTTTTATCATATCACTACAGAAAAGGATAAAGTGTTTACACCCCGTAGTACAGGTAAGTCAGGAATGTCAGAATAGATAACTTACATCGGTCCAAACCTGATCCAAACCTAATCACCTATTTCACCAATATCGGTCCAAACCTGATCCAAACCTAATCACCTATTTCACCAGTTCTTCCTCACATCCCAGTATATCTCCTACAGCACCTCATGTAGCACCAGGCAAAATTATCCAAACAAAAATTTTGAAATTACTTTCATTTAAATTTGTAACAAACAAAAAATCAGTTTGAAAGATTAAACTTTCTTACCTTGTTTTCTATAAGGTAGAACATGAATTTTAAATTGAATTATTTAAATATATTCAATTTTTGTTATCTTTCTTTGAAAATTAATGAAAGAAGTGTTTTGTGTGCTCATATCAAATGAGGTACTGGATTTATAAAAGAATAAAAAGATGTTCTTGGTGGGTCTATTGTAACAGAGAAATCCATTCTATATGTTTTCAGAAAATTTCCTGAATACTTAATTGGGATAGGATTTCTTTCGCTTATGATATCCAAAAGGAATTTCTTAATTAGATTGCATCAACTGCATGAGTCAGGGTCACAATCAACAGATCGCATGCCTTGAGGAATGTGTGACCTTGACCCATGAGTCAAGGTCACAATCAACAGATCACATGCCTTGAGGAATGTGTGCCCTTGACCCATGAGTCATGGTCACAATCAACAGATCGCATGCCTTGAGGAATGTGTGACCTTGACCCATGAGTCAAGGTCACAATCAACAGATCACATGCCTTGAGGAATGTGTGCCCTTGACCCATGAGTCAAGGTCACAATCAACAGATCGCATGCCTTGAGGAATGTGTGCCCTTGACCCATGAGTCAAGGTCACAATCAACAGATCGCATGCCTTGAGCAATGTGTGACCTTGACCCATGAGTCAAGGTCACAATCAACAGATCACATGCATTGAGCAATGTGTGACCTTGACCCATGAGTCAAGGTCACAACCAACAGATCGCATGCCTTGAGGAATCCAATGTGTGACCTTGACCCATGACGCAGAATGAATTGAGTGCATTGCATAATATTTCTTGTCCAGTAACATTGAACCTGTCATCCAATGTCCAAACAATCACTCTATAACCAAGTGTTACTTTTGGAGTTACTGAATTTTTTCTCCCACATTTTTTTTCTGGATTTTCATTCTTGTTATATAGTATTTATATTAATCAAAATAAATAAGTATAACATCAAAACAAATTGATTAATGATTATAAGAATAATGAGAGTTTCCAGAGAGAGAGAAATTTGTGTTTGTTTTGTTTTTCCCTTTGTTTGAATTTTATTTATTTGCTGTCGTTAACGGTTATTACTGACACACATTACCCATAAGAAAAATCATTTTGATTTAACAATTTTGAAGGAGTTATTTCCCTTTGTTAATTTTGATATTTTAATCTGATGTAGAGATATTTTCGCTCAGCTTTTGACCGATCTTTTTGAAACTTGGGAGGATTTATTTATAAGTGAATGAACAATCCTTTTGTCACATAGGGGCCGCAATAGCTCAGTCAGTTAGAGTGCAGGCCACATAACCTCAGGTGATGGGGCCGTGATAGCTCAGTCAGTTAGAGTGCAGGCCACATAACCTCAGATGAGAGGGCCGTGATAGCTCAGTCAGTTAGAGTGCAGGCCACATAACCTCAGGTGATGGGGCCACAATAGCTCAGTCAATTAGACTGCAGGCCACATAACCTCAGGTGATGTGGCTGTGATAGCTCAGTGAGGTAGTCACCAACTACTACAATGAGGCCCCCCTGGCTGTTCAAGGGACGATAAACCCAGCCACCAAACAAACAAATCTTGTCAATTTTCCACATTTGATGTGTTTCAATACAGGAATCGGTTACTGTGGTATTGGACAATCTTCCGCCTTCATGCAAAGATTATAATGAGGGTTTAACTGTTTAATGATGATTTTATACAGCACGCCTCCTCTGTAGATAGTGGACAAGAAAATGGTCTTACAGACAGAGTTTGTTTGGCATGATAGACTTTTGTAGATTGATGATAGAAAAAAGGATTTCTCTTGCTATCTCTGTATTAAATCTTATGTGTTGACTTTCAATTCTGAGATGCTAGTACAGCTAATTTTGTGATTTTACTAATCGTAATGTGTGTTTTTTGTGTTGTATACTTGTAACTAACTCTTAGATTAGCTTCTTAATTGCTGCCATTATCGTACGATGGAAAAAATCTGAGCTAATTCGGAAAATCAAATGGAAATTATGGTTAAAGGGAAGCGTCTCCCGTGATCGATCTCGGAGACTGATCGTTATTCATCAATCTGCAGACCAAAACATAGATACACTGCCATTATATAGTAACATTTCTTGGGACCATTTCAAAAGGTTGTTATAGACAGGTTTTTTTGTGTGTCTCCATCGACATATGGGTATCACTGATTGGTATTGGCTGTGGCCTCCACACAGAAGTTCCCTGCAACAACTTAAGTTTCTTTTGGCTAATCAAACTCAAAGTTAATGCAAATCTTCCTTACCAAAAGTGCAAGCTTTGAATTGCTTTTTAGGTCCAAAGATCAAAGGTCAAGGTCACTGTTACTATAAATAGAAAATTTGTTTCTTTGTGATAAATCAATTTTCTTTGTGACCATGAAACTATTTTTATGCTTTTTTTCCTTACCTAAGTACTTGCATGAAATTTTTATTTTACTGGTCCAAATGTCAGAGATCAAGGTCACTGTTACTATAATAAAATCTGTTTCCGTGCAATATCTGTTGTAATCGGCCATCTAGTTATGCCCTCTCCTCAACTAAATAATGCCCTCTCCTCACCTTGGTAATTCCCTCTCCTCAACTTTTTAACACCCTCTCCTCAACTTGATAGCGCCCTTTCCTCAACAATAGGCACCCTCCTAAACTTAGTTATGCCCTCTCCTCAACTTGATAGCGCCCTCTCCTCAACTTAGTTATGCCCTCTCCTCAACTTGATAGCGCCCTCTCCTCAACTTAATAATGCCCTTTCCTCAACTTATTTACACCCTCTACTAAACTCAGTTATGCCCTCTCCTCAACTTAATAATGCCCTCTCCTCAACTTAGTAATACCCTCTCCTCACCTTAATAGTGCCCCCTCCTCAACTTAATAATGTCCTCTTCTCACCTTATTAATACCCTCTTCTCACCTTATTAATACCCTCTCCTCACCTTATTAATACCCTCTCCTCACCTTAGTAATGCCCTCTCCGTAACTTAATAGCGCCCCGTTCTCACCTTGATATCACCCTCTCCTCAACTTAACAATGCCCTCTCCTCAACTCAATAATGCCCTCTCCTCAACTTAGTAATACCCTCTCCTCACCTTAATAGTGCCCTCTCCTCAACTTAATAGCTCCATCTCCTCAATTTAATAGCGCCCTCTCCTTAACTTAGTAATGTCCTCTCCTCACCTTAATACTGCCCTCTCCTTACATTAGTTATGCCCTTTCCTCAACTTAGTAACGCCCTCACCTCAACTTAGTTATGCCCACTCCTCAACTTAGTTATGCCCTCTCCTTAACTTAGCTATGCCCTCTCCTCAACTTAGTTATGCCCACTCCTCAACTTAGCTATGCCCTCTCCTCAACTTAGTTATGCCCACTCCTCAACTTAGTTATGCCCTCTCCTTAACTTAGCTATGCCCTCTCCTCAACTTAGTAATGCCCTCTCCTTAACTTAGTTATGCCCTCTCCTCAACTTAGTTATGCCCACTCCTCAACTTAGTTATGCCCTCTCCTTAACTTAGCTATGCCCTCTCCTCAACTTAGTAATGCCCTCTCCTTAACTTAGCTATGCCCTCTCCTCAACTTAGTAATGCCCTCTCCTTAACTTAGCTATGCCCTCTCCGCAACTTATCAATGCCCTATCCTCAATACATGTGTTGCATATTTACAAACTGGACAGTAGAGAATTTATATTATCCAATTATTGTAGAAACAGTTAAAGAAAAGGCTATTTAAACAAAAACCTGTGTAAAGGCCACATGTAAAACAAATACCTGCATATAAAAGCCATCTGTATACCAAAAACCTGTGAATAAAGGCCACATACCAAAAACCAGTGTATAAAGGCCACATACCAAAACCTGTCTATAAAGGCCACATACCAAAACCTGTCTATAAAGGCTGCATGTATAAACAAATCCTTAATTCCTTGATCGGTCACTTGCATCAACAAATACCTGTCTATAATGGACATTTGTATAAACAAATCACCTGTCTATAATGGACATTTGTATAAACAAATACCTGTCTATAATGAACATTTGAATAAACAAATACCTGTCTATAATGGACATTTGTATAAACAAATACCTGTCTATAATGGACATTTGTATAAACAAATACCTGTCTATAATGGACATTTGAATAAACAAATACCTGTCTATAATGGACATTTGAATAAACAAATACCTGTCTATAATGGATATTTGTATAAACAAATACCTGTCTATAATGGACATTTGTATAAACAAATACCTGTCTATAATGGACATTTGTATAAACAAATACCTGTCTATAATGGACATTTGTATAACAAATACCTGTCTATTATGGACATTTGTTTCTCTCATATCTCGCCATGTTGGATAGAGTTTGCCCATGTAAGATAGCTATGTAAGATAAATCTATCTTACATAGCATTTCACGCGCGCGGATTAATCTGCGTTCAAGGGGGACAACTCTCACAACGTCGTCTGCTTGTGTTCACATCCGACAGTCCTTATCATCGGTGTCGGTTTTGAAACGTTGGACTTAACTATAAAAATACATACATTCTTAGATAAATATATATCATATCAGCAGTAAATCAATAGGGCTACACGGTTAAACGATTAGACATTTCATCTGAGCGAACATATAACTCCGTTACTGTAACAAACAGTTAGACTACGCCTAACGTTACAGGCCTGTTGTAACAGTTACAGTACAATACAGACTTGCCTACCCGACAGATTTGTCATTTGTCATTAAAAACATGTAAACACACACAATCACCTGGCAATGACAGGAAGTAAAATAAAAGCCATACATAAAAAAATATAAAAAAGAAAATGTCAAACGTCACAACCTATGAAATAGTTCCGTTTGCGTCAGCAGGGGGCCCTGGAATTTGTTTACTCTACGGTACTGTCAGTAACTGTTAGGCCTACTCAGTAACCTGTGTATTTGGAAGTTGGGAATTGGCTCTTAAATGAACGAACATTCGGTAAAAATGACACCCCTCGATGTTCATATAAAAAATATTTATTTCAATTGTAACTCAGAGTCTATATTTGTGTAGAGTAACCATGAAAACTAACTGCCATCCTAGCCTTTCAATATGATCATCGTTAGCCTATCGACTGACCTACCTTCGTCATTCCATCAAGACAACCGGTTAAACACATATAATCCTATGTCACAGAAAAGATCGAATACTCGTATAGAGTCACTGTTCGCTGGTTCACACACGAAGTTGCCAAAATCACAGTGAATTTAAAATTACCAGCCACGAAACATTGCCGCGTCATGGCGATCGAGATCGACATCACTCTCATTGAACTATGAATGGAATTCCAATGACAGTCGTGACGTCATGCAGTGACGTAGTATTTTATAAAAAAAAATTTGACTTGACATTTAAAAGTACAGTGTGTTCTGTGAAATGATTAAATATGTCGAGCTGCAAATCAAATTATATGTGAAGTTGGGAAACTCATTTCAGCGTTGGCTTTCAGTATTGTTGATAGAACTTCTTTTTCTCGGATGTTGACAATTTGATCACGGCCACGTAAAAGTCGGTCAAGTTACGGTAATTTTTATCGGCGAATTGTTCATTCGTTCATCACTTAACCACAAAATGAATGAAATTTGTGTGCAAACACTGTTTGCTAAAAATAGGGTATGATCTTTCAGAATATCACAAGTATATTTAGTAAAAATGTCAAATAAAGAAATTAAAAAATTGAAGAAAATGGATGGCTGAGGGACACTTTCGCCAGAAATTCGGTAATGATATGAGAGAAAAAGACTCTTTCATTATGTGTGTATGTAGGATAGGGATATTCCACCCTCGGGATCACAAAATGTGGTAAAACCCCCGGCAAGCCTCGGGTTTCACCACATTTTGTGACCCCTCGGGTGGAATGTCCCTATCCTACATATACACATATGAAAGAGTCTTATAATAAACAAATACCTGTCTATAAAGGCCATTCATATTAACACAAATACCTGTCTATAATGGACATTTGTATAACAAATACCTGTCTATAATGGACATTTGTATAAACAAATACCTGTCTATAATGGACATTTGTATAAACAAATACCTGTCTATAAAGGCCATTCATATTAACACAAATACCTGTCTATAATGGACATTTGTATAAACAAATACCTGTCTATAATGGACATTTGTATAAACAAATACCTGTCTATAATGGACATTTGTATAAACAAATACCTTTCTATAATGGACATTTGAATAAACAAATACCTGTCTATAAAGGCCATTCATATTAACACAAAACCTGTGTAAATTACATGTGTATAAATAAAAAATCTATGTTTAAGTGAATCGCTATCTTTCTTTTTATTTCTCTTCCTTTACAGCATTAAATTGCCTTTTTAACATAAGTCTGACTCTGGTTGTAAATTTTAGTAAAAGGACCAATATTGTCTTTGTTATAAAAGGATTCAATTTCATAAGAAATCAGGTTGTTATAGAAGGATGAGGGGAGGTAACTCCAGTGAAATTATAAACATTTTGTATCAACATGATTAATAATTACAGTTGATGTTTAGATCTTTAATCAGCCATACTTTCAGCAAAAATAAATAAATGAAGACATAAAGATGATGAACTCTGATAGTGACAGAAAATTATATAAATGTTTCAGAGATATGACTTAGTAAGTAACGGTTGTTTAATTGTCTGAGAGAATGACCTCCTCTACTACAGTTTCTGCTGTTAAAAGTTCTATTTTTCACAAGGTTTTAACTTTACATCCAGCAAATTAATTGCGATTTGTGAGAATTATGAAGTCCTGAATGTAATATATTGAAGGAATAAATTTCAGAAATATGCATGAGCTTGATTGATCTGATATATATCAATTGTTGGTTTGTTGACGATGGTTCATGTGAACATGAGCTTGTCTGTTCTAATATATATCAATTGTTGGTTTGTTGACGATGGTTCACGTGAATGCGAGCTTGTCTGTTCTAATATATATCAATTGTTGGTTTGTTGACGATGGTTCACGTGAATGCGACCTTTCTACTGGTTTCCTATTACTGTACGTCGATAGTGAACTCGACCTTTCTACTGGTTTCCTATTACTGTACGTCGATAGTGAACACGACCTTTCTACTGGTTTCCTATTACTGTACGTCGATAGTGAACTCGACCTTTCTACTGGTTTTCTATTACTGTACGTCGATAGTGAACTCGACCTTTCTACTGGTTTCCTATTACTGTACGTCGATAGTGAATGCGACCTTTCTACTGGTTTCCTATTACTGTACGTCGATAGTGAACTCGACCTTTCTACTGGTTTCCTATTACTGTACGTCGATAGTGAACTCGACCTTTCTACTGGTTTCCTATTACTGTACGTCGATAGTGAATGCGACCTTTCTACTGGTTTCCTATTACTGTACGTCGATAGTGAACGCGACCTTTCTACTGGTTTCCTATTGCTGTGTGTCGATAGACTAGCCTCCTCGTGTCCCCATCTATATCATTCTCAGCTTTGTACTTTCACATTTTCTCGGCTGTATCTGGGAAGGTATGCCAGATTGAGTATGTGTCACTTTTTAGTGTAGGAACCATGTTTATTAACTCTTATAAGGCCTTGTGATGTTTGTATACCAAATAAAAATCCAACTGTCTATTGTCAACCGTAATGAAACTTGTCATATTATAGTAGCACAAAGCTTATAAATTAGATTGCTTTGACCTTCAATTTCTGTTAATGAAGTAATTATTGATATTATCTAATGTCACAGTATGCCGGCATATATTCTAACTCAAAAATAAAGTTCACAAAATTATTCCTATGATCCAAATCATTGTTTAGAACGGTAAGGGATGCTGAGGCATTTCATCTTTGGATCACCAGAATACGCCTAATGTCAAGGTCACAGCTGTCACATTGATGTCAAAGGTCAAATTCATTGTCTGTGCCATAGATTTGTCTTATTCATGAAATTAATTTGATGAAATTTCATCATGGATATATCTTATATGTAAGATTGGAAGATTGTAAGTTGCCCACCAAGTGTGAGCCAGTATATCTTAGCCTAAGGTCACATTGAGGTCAGAGGTCAAAGGTCAAACTAGCTTGTGTAAAGTGACCAGTAACTGTCCAGTATTTACAACTCTCCCTCCATATGTAAAGTGGAAGTCATTGTTTTACAGTAATTTGACTTATAGTTCTATTTCATTTTAATCTTTTTCATTTTAATTTTTATGTGCGAAATGCATGTCTGTGACAATGATTTTTAGGGCCGTAATCCATCAATTTGACTTATTTTTCTTGTTGATTCTTTATTTGATTTTTTTCTTTACTTCAAAATAATACTTGTTTGTTTGAAAGTTCACCTTGAACACATACACAATAGACAGCAAAAATTGATTTTGCTGGTCAAGGTCATATGGATGTTGAATTGGGAGGCCGATACAGCTCTTCCCTCAAACAGCTGTCTCCTTTTAAATTACCTAAAGAATTAAGATATCCTAGATAATATAAAAGTGAACAAGCTTACTTACATCTCCTCCTGTCTGCCTGTACTCGTGAATTATCACAGACCTGATCTACTTGGTGGATAACATTTTCAGAATGCCAACTCTATGCATTTTGTCTTCTCTATAAACACTTGGCTGTTCACAATCTCCAGTACTTGTGTCTGTGCCCTGTCGGGCTCCGTCGGGCTACTTGTGATGTAAATGTGTAATTAGCAGGGGAAAAGTGAAGGATGCTACACAATGTTACGTGAATTTTAAAGTTTTGTGTCTTGAATGAATCATTTCAAATTATTGAGCTTTATAGAAAACATAACAGTTATATTGTTAACAGGAATATCTATCTATATATTTTTTTTTTTGCAAATATTTGTTGTGTAATATTCATTGGATTATTTTGTGTAACCTTGTTTCATTGGACAAATATTTTGTGTGACCTTATTTCATTGGATGAATATTTTGTGTAACCTTGTTTCATTGGATGAATATTTTGTGTAACCTTGTTTCATTGGATGAATATTTTGTGTAACCTTGTTTCATTGGATGAATATTTTTTGTAACCTTGTTTCATTGGATGAATATTCTTTACCTTTGAATGTTTAAAGGAGGATGAGGACCAGTTGTACGGAACGCTCGGGGAGCGCTACACACCAAAAATCCACGCTGCAGAGCCTCTCTATCAATATTACCACAAAGACATGGCGTCTCGCGCCAGCAAGAAATGTACAGTGATGCATGCGCAAAGTGACGATGAAGAAGATGGTATGTTACTTTAGATAACTGAAAAATTATATCTTTATCTTTACCATATTTATCCTATGAAAAGCCCATGTCTGATAATAAGCCCGCCAATGTCTATTGCAGGTCTGAATCAGTAAAGGATTGTTCAAGGTCAAAGGTCAAATCAGTGCACATTTTACAATTTTTGTCTTGACAATAACTTCTGAACTGTTAAATCTGTGTTGATGAAACTTAGAAGACACTTGCATCACCTAATGCCAATTGTGCATTGCACTGTTGTTAGGGTACTGTGACCTTGACCTCAAGGTGAAAGGTCAAATAAGTGTGAATTTTACAGTAATTGTCAAACAAAATATACATACTTGTGTGACATGTTACATAATAAAATAGAGTTATGTCCCTTGGCAGATGAAAGGATCTATGAGGCATTAGATGATGTAATAGAATCTCCAGTTGAAACAAAAGCAGACCGAGTTAAGACATCAACATTGGAGATGTTTACCAAGAAATCGGGGACTGCAATGAGAGCTCTGTGGTGTGAAATGCCGGAGGTATGAATACATCTAATTCTTTTTCATCATCAAATGTCCATCCGTAATTAATCCTTGTTATTGCTATTTTCCAGAGGGATATTCCTCAGACTTCGTGTGTAGGTTTCCCTTGGTCCCTAGTTGTCTCTGTTCAATTTAGAGTTTTGATCAGAAAAACAAAAAGGCCGATAGGCAGCTATTTTGAATTTTATGAATTGAAGATTGTTATCGCTGTTTCTTTAAAAGTACAGGAGGGATATTCCTGAAGCTTCACATGTAAATTTTCCTTGTACTTGTCCTTGTAAATGTGCCAATTCAATTTAGATTTTTGACACATAAAAAACAGGTGGCCATCTTGGATTTTGAGAATTGAAGTGTTTTGTTTTTGTTTTTATTTTTTGTTTGTTTTTTTGTTGTTGTTTTTTTAGCTCACCTGGACCGAAGGTCCGGTGAGCTTATGCCATGGTGCAGCGTCCGGCGTACGGCGTCCGTCCGTCAACATTTGCTTCAAATCGCTACTAGTCAAAAAGTTCTTAATGGATTTTGACCAAATTTGGTCAAAACATCCTTGGCAGAAGGGGAACAGATTTTGCATAAATGGTGACTCTGACCCCCAAGGGGCCTGAGGGGCGGGGCCCAATAGGGGAAATTGAGGCAATTCCTTTAAATCGCTACTAGTCATAAAGTTATGAATGGATTTGAACCCAATTTGGTCAGAAACATCCTTTGGGAAAGGGGAACAGATTTTGCATAAACGGTGACTCTGACCCCCAAGGGGCCAAAGGGGCGGGGCCTAATGGGGAAATAGAGGTAATTCCTTCAAATCGCTACTAGTCATAAAGTTATGAATGGATTTGAACCCAATTTAGTCAGAAACATCCTTTGGAGAAGGGGAACAGATTTTGCATAAATGGTGACTCTGACCCCCAAGGGGCCAAAGGGGCGGGGCCTAATGGGGAAATAGAGGTTATTCCTTCAAATCGCTACTAGTCATAAAGTTATGAATGGATTTGAACCCAATTTGGTCAGAAACATCCTTTGGGAAAGGGGAACAGATTTTGCATAAATAGTGACTCTGACCCCCAAGGGGCCAAAGGGACGGGGCCTAATGGGAAATAGAAGTAATTCCTTCAAATCGCTACTAGTCATAAAGTTATGAATGGATTTGAACCCAATTTGGTCAGAAACATCCTTTGGGAAGGGGAACAGATTTTGCATAAATGGTTACTCTGACCCCCAAGAGGCCAAAGGGGCGGGCCCATTAGGGGAAATAGAGGTAATTCCTTCAAATCGCTACTAGTCATAAAGTTATGAATGGATTTGAACCCAATTTGGTCAGAAACATCCTTCAGGAAAGGGGAACAGATTTTGCATAATGGTTACTCTGACCCCCAAGGGGCCTGGGGGCGGGTGCCCAATAGGGGGAAATGAGGCCAATTCCTTTAAATCGCTACTAGTCCATAAAGTTATGAAATGGATTTTGAACTCAATTTTAGTCAGAAACATCCTTTGGAGAAGGGGAACAGATTTTGCATAAATGGTGACTCTGACCCCCAAGGGGCCAAAGGGGCGGGGCCTAATGGGGAAATAGAGGTAATTCCTTCAAATCGCTACTAGTCATAAAGTTATGAATGGATTTGAACCCAATTTAATAAGAAACATCCTTTGGGGAAGGGGAACAGATTTTGCATAAATGGTGACTCTGACCCCCGAGGGGCCAAAGGGGCGGGGCCCCATATAGGAAACAGAGGTAATTCCTTTAAATCGCTACTAGTCATAAATTTATCAATGGATTTGAACCCAATTTAGTAAGAAACATTCTTTGGGGAAGGGGAACAGATTTTGCATAAATGGTGACTCTGACCCCCAAGTGGCCAAAGGGGCGGGGCCTAATGGGGAAATAGAGGTAATTCCTTCAAATCGCTACTAGTCATAAAGTTATGAATGGATTTGAACCCAATTTAATAAGAAACATCCTTTGGGGAAGGGGAACAGATTTTGCATAAATGGTGACTCTGACCCCCGAGGGGCCAAAGGGGCGGGGCCCCATATGGGAAACAGAGGTAATTCCTTTAAATCGCTACTAGTCATAAATTTATCAATGGATTTGAACCCAATTTAGTAAGAAACATTCTTTGGGGAAGGGGAACAGATTTTGCATAAATGGTGACTCTGACCCCCAAGTGGCCAAAGGGGCGGGGCCTAATGGGGAAATAGAGGTAATTCCTTAAAATCGCTACTAGTCATAAAGTTATGAATGGATTTGAACCCAATTTGGTAAGAAACATTCTTGGGGGAAGGGGAACAGATTTTGCATAAATAGTGACTCTGACCCCCGAGGGGCAAAAGGGGCGGGGCCCCATATAGGAAATAGAGGTAATTCCTTTAAATCACTACTAGTCATCAAGTTATAAATGCATGTTGTAAACTCAGAGAGTCTGGACTTCATTATTTCTTTAAAGCAGTTGGGATCCCCACGCTATAACCATAAATAGCATTGTTTGAGGTTAACAAACAAAAGGAATTGAACATGAACATTATTTTGACATTTGGTCAAATCCAACCAGGTGAGCGATACAGGCCCCATGGGCCTCTTGTTTGCAATTCCTTTTCAATCTCCGATTTCTTTACATAGGTAAAAATTATTTTTAAAATCCTTTTATTATGAATTGATGTGCACTATTAAAAGTTTCCTGAGTACTTTTGGTTAAGTTTGATTAGCTTAAACTATTTATTGGCGTTAATGACATTTGATTTAAAAAAATTTAACCTGATTAAATTTCTTATTTCTTGTCATGTTTTACATGTGGTTAGAAATACTTTCAATTCTTTTTGTAGGTCAAAGACAGTGGTCTCCTGGAGAAATTATCATCACAAGAACGAAAGATTCAAGAGGTACATTTCATATTTATGTCCCAGTAAGGGAGGTAATCACAGTTAATAAAGGGAGATAATCATAGCTAATCAGGGAGACAATTACTGGCAATAATTGTAGATAATGATATGTAATAAAGGGAGACAACCACACATGATAATGGAGACAACCACTAGTGATAAAGGGAGACAACCACAAGTGATAAAGGGAGACAACCACTAGTGATAAAGGGAGACAACCACAAGTGATAAAGGGAGACAACCACTAGTGACAAAGGGAGACAACCACTAGTGATAAAGGGAGACAACCACTAGTGATAAAGGGAGACAACCACTAGTGATAAAGGGAGACAACCACTAGTGATAAAGGGAGATATATTTTGATCACACGTAATGAAAATGAAGATAATCACACAAAAGAAGAGGAAACAATCCCCCTTAATGAAGGGAGATAATCACGTTTTATAACAATGATTATATAAACTTAACTGTTTGGCAAAAAGTGTATGGCTGGTTGTAAGTCCACCCATGGCTATTGGAGTTCTGTAAAAAAGTTAATGAATGTTTTTTCTCTGCAATAAGCCCACCTAAATTCTTCATGACCCTGAAAAGTAGTGGAGTTATGTAGGAAGATGGCAAGCTAATGGGGGACATTATTCAAACAGTGTTTTAGTGTTTATGAATCTACGTGTTTTATTCTATTACAGGCAACATTTGAAATCATCACATCAGAGGCAACTTATCTACGCAGTTTAAACGTACTGATGAACACGTTCCTGTTATCACAGGAATTCTCCGCAGAACATTCCGACCGCTGTGTCCTCACGAGGCAGGAACGGCACGTTATTTTCTCCAACATTGGATCCATCAGGGACACCAGTGAGAGGTACAGAAATTCAGGCACCTATATTGTGGTTAATGGATGATGTCATATTGTATGGTAATGGAGGCAGCCATATTGTAGGTAATGGAGACAGCCATATTGTAGGTAATGGAGGCAGCCATATTGTAGGTAATGGAGGCAGCCATATTGTAGGTAATGGAGGCAGCCATATTGTAGGTAATGGGTGATGTCATATTGTAGGTAATGGAGGCAGCCATATTGTAGGTAGTGGATGCTGTCATATTGTAGGTAATGGAGGCAGCCATATTGTAGGTAATGGAGGCAGCCATATTGTAGGTAATGGAGGCAGCCATATTGTAGGTAGTGGATGCTGTCATATTGTAGGTAATGGAGTCAGTCATATTGTAGGTAATGGAGGCAGCCATATTGTAGGTAGTGGAGGCAGCCATATTGTAGGTAGTGGATGCTGTCATATTGTAGGTAATGGAGTCAGCCATATTGTAGTTAATGAAGGCAGCCATATTGTAGGTAATGGAGGCAGCCATATTGTATGGTAATGGAGGCAGCCATATTGTAGGTAGTTGAGGCGGCCATATTGTATATATTGGACCAGCCATATTGTAGGTAATGGAGGCAGCCATATTGTATGGTAATGGAGGCAGCCATATTGTAGGTAATGGAGGCAGCCATATTGTAGGTAATGGAGGCAGCCATATTGTAGGTAGTGAAGGCAGCCATATTGTAGGTAGTGGAGAGGCCATATTGTAGGTAATGGAGGCAGCCATATTATAGGTAATGCAGGCAGCCATATTGTATGGTAATGGAGGCAGCCATATTGTAGGTAGTGGAGGCAGCCATATTATAGGTAATGCAGGCAGCCATATTGTATGGTAATGGAGGCAGCCATATTGTAGGTAATGGAGGCAGCCATATTGTATTGTAATGGAGGCAGCCATATTGTACAGTAATAGAGGCAGCCATTTTGTAGGTAATGGAGGCAGCCATATTGTATGGTAATGGAGGCAGTCATATTGTAGGTAATGGAGGCAGCCATATTATAGGTAATGGAGGCAGCCATATTGTAGGTAATGGAGGCAGCCATATTGTAGGTAGTGGAGAGGCCATATTGTAGGTAGTGGAGGCAGCCATATTGTATGGTAATAGAGGCAGCCATATTATAGGTAATGGAGGCAGCCATATTGAAGGTAATGGAGGCAGCCATATTGTACAGTAATACAGGCAGCCATATTGTACAGTAATACAGGCAGCCATATTGTAGGTAATGGAGGCAGCCATATTGTATGGTAATGGAGGCAGTCATATTGTAGGTAATGGAGGCAGCCATATTGTATGGTATTGGAGGCAGCCATATTGTAGGTAGTGGAGGCAGCCATATTGTACAGTAATACAGGCAGCCATATTGTACAGTAATACAGGCAGCCATATTGTAGGTAATGGAGGCAGCCATATTGTATGGTAATTGAGACAGTCATATTGTAGGTAATGGAGGCAGCCATATTATAGGTAATGGAGGCAGCCATATTGTATGGTAATAGAGGCAGCCATATTGTAGGTAGTGGAGGCAGCCATATTGTAGGTAATGGGTGATGTCATATTGTAGGTAATGGAGGCAGCCATATTGTAGGTATTGGAGGCAGCCATATTGTAGGTAATGGAGGCAGCCATATTGTAGGTAATGGAGGCAGCCATATTGTAGGTAATGGAGGCAGCCATATTGTAGGTAGTGGAGAGGCCATATTGTAGGTAATGGAGGCAGCCATATTGTAGGTAATGGAGGCAGCCATATTGTAGGTAGTGGAGGCAGCCATATTGTAGGTAGTGGAGAGGCCATATTGTAGCTAATGGAGGCAGCCATATTGTAGGTAGTGGAGAGGCCATATTGTAGGTAGTGGAGAGGCCATATTGTAGGTAATGGAGGCAGCCATATTGTAGGTAATGGAGGCAGCCATATTGTAGGTAGTGGAGAGGCCATATTGTAGCTAATGGAGGCAACCATATTGTAAGGTAGTGGAGGCAGCCATATTGTAGGTAGTGGAGGCAGTCATATTATTCAGTAACAGAGGATAAATTAATAAATGTGAGGAAGTATTAGTTAGGTTCTTTGTCTAGCATACAGTTATTTTATTCTATTAAAGTCAGTTCTAGCTTTGATTTTAGAATTTACATTTTGACCAGGTATAAAACCAAATGTAAGTTGATATAAATATGTCTTCTTTTTGGACTTCTAGATTTCTGTCAGCGCTGGAGGCCAAATGGCAGGAATCCGTTATGATGGAAGACATTTCCTCTGTTATCGAGAGTCACGCTAACGCAAAGTTTGAGTGTTATGTCCGTTACTGTAGCAACCAGACATTCCAGGAGCGACAAGTTCAGGAACTTATGTAGGTTTCATTTTTTACATGATTATAAGAAAATTCAGTTCAATTTCTTGTATGTGTGTGTGACAAAGAAATTTAATTAAACTTCTGGTGTGTGTGGTGAAATTATTGAAAAATTCAAAAATTTATCATGAAATGGTACTACTTACACACTTACTAATATATTTAAATTTTCTCTGTATATACATTATGGTAATATTTCTGACATTGTCAATGAATTAACAGGAAGAAACCTGAGTTTTCGGATGTGATCAAGCGAATGGAGAACAGTCCCGAATGTCAAGGTCTTCCCATGACGTCGTTCCTTCTACTTCCTATGCAGCGAATTACTCGACTCCCACTCCTAGTGGATGCCATCTGTCACCGCATGGAGCCGGCTACGGAGCAGCACAAGGGTGCCACACGTGCTCTGGATGCACTCAACAAGGTAGGGGAATGATTTTCAGGTGTGCTGTGTACAGCTTAGGCCATCTGGAGCTGGGCTCTCCTTGTAGTAGCTGGTGGCTACCTCACTCAACAAGGTAGGAGAATGATTGTCAGGTGTGCTGTGTACAGCTTAGGTCATTTTGAGGTAGGTTTTCCTTGTAGTAGCTGGTGGCTACCTCACTTAACAAGGTAGGAGAATGATTGTCAGGTGTGCTGTGAACAGCTTAGGTCATTTGGAGGTAGGTTCTCCTTGTAGTAGCTGGTGGCTACCTCACTCAACAAGGTAGGAGAATGATTGTCAGGTGTGCTGTGTAAAGCTTAGGTCATTTGGAGGTGGGTTCTCCTTGTAGTAGTTGGTGGCTACATCACTCAACAAGGTAGGAGAATGATTGTCAGGTGTGCTGTGTACAGCTTAGGTCATTTGGAGGTGGGTTCTCCTTGTAGTAGCTGGTGGCTACCTCACTCAATAAGGTAGGAGAATTATTGTCAAGTGTGCTGTTGGTTTGCTGGGTGTAACACTTAATAAACAGCCTTGATCATTTTGAGGTTGGTTCTCTTTGTAGTAGTTGGTGGCTCCCTCACTTAACAAAACCCAAGCAATCTGTATTATGTTAGAAGATTATCAACCTCTATTGTTGAAACAAAGGTAAGCTGTAGGTCCCCTGGACTTACAACTGGATACTTATAGTAATGTTTGTATAATGCTGTATTTATCATCAAATTTGCCCTAGCCTTTAGTGTAGACGTTTAGCATTAAAGTTTGGGTAGATCTTACCTGTAAACCACTTATAGCTTACTATGTTACAATGGGTGATTTTGCAAAATGAAAAAAGGTGTTTATTTGTGAGCTGAAGCTTATTTGTAGTCAGAGGTCGTGGAAAAAATATGGCCAAAGCAATTCAAGCAAAGTGAAGAATTTTATTTGGTTTGAAAATGTAACAGCACAGCTAGGAAATATTAAAAATGTTTGTATAATCATCTTTTAGGTAATAAGGCTGTTTTGTTTCTGTTTTCTTCAGGTGGTACGGAAATGTAACGACGGGGCCAGGAAGATGCAGCAGACAGAACAGATGTGCCGCCTTGTACAAAATCTAGAGTTCAAGGTCAAAGTAAGTAGGCTGAACTACCAAAACTCAAATGTAAAAAATTCTACTCTCTTCGGCTAAAGCAGGTGAACTCATTTTAAATCCCAGAAGGAAAGAAAGGGCCTACAGCCAATATTAACAATGTGATGTTATTAAGCATTGAACGGCTTTCAGTTGGCATTCATATCGACTATGAATGCCAACTGAAAGCCGTTCAATGCTTATATTTACCATCTGCGATTTTTTATTTGTCGTGCGATTTTTTTTTTGAAATTTTCAAATTCAAATTTCAGTTGGCAGTTCATAAGCTGATGAACTTGCAACTGAATTGGTAGGGTTATATAGTGGCAGTGCCATACAATGGTAAATATTGTAATATGAAGTTCACATCTTGGTTAAAAAATACATTGTGTTTGTGATACTTTGTGTTTTATAACAGAAATAAAAACAAGGAAGTAAGGTGATATTTGTCCCTTGATGGGGGGTCAAACTCATGATCTACTGCATATCATACATACACAACACGATGTTAAGGTTAAAAACCTGCATTTATTGTCATAACTGTAGCATGTCTAATACAGTCAAACTTGTAATAGCGGACACCTTTATATAGCGGACACCTGTCCATAACGGACACTTCCAGGAATCCCCAATGAAAATCACTATATAAATATCATGTATATAGCGGACACCTTCCTAATGCGGACAGCGGACACTTATTTTTGTCCGTAAAGTTGTTAAAAATTCCGTATAACGGACACGTGAAACCATAGCCGTGTTGATATTTGTGTGTAAAATGTTTCTAAATAACAAGCAAAGCCTTAATTACTCAACTCCCCTGGCAGCAATGCTACCTTAGGAAGCCACTTCATCAGTCACTAATTGTCCTGTTACCGGTAAGTTGCTGTAACAATGGGCAGTAATTACAAGAGAGTGACCGATCGCCATCGGCAGAGGTGTTTGTTTACTCAACCGGTGACAGCTAAGCTTAGCCATTCAACCATAGCCTAGACAACAAGAATGGTCAGGGGGTAATTAAATCATTATCAAGACCAACAAAAGAGGGACAAAGCAATAGTTATGTCTGTCATAATTGTTTTACTTACAAAATACACCGTATGCTAATCTGACAGGGCAGGCACATGGTTGTCAGCCGCCATTTTCTCACACTCGGAACTCCTCGGAATATGACTACTTAACCTATCAAGAACAGCCGAAGAGTTCCGAGTGTCTTTGTATACACTATACTAATTTACTGAACCAGAAAACGGTATTTATTAAATTAAATCCCTAACGTGGATTTCAGAAAATATGTCTCAAAATAAATGCTTAGGGATTATAATTATCAGAGGAAAATGCACTTTCATTTATGAAGAGTTAATGTTGTAATAGAAAAGATATTTCAAACATATTTATTTTCCAAAATATTGAGGATTAATGAAAATTGTTTTACTATGATAAGAATTACCTTTACATTTTTGACTATGTTGAGTATTTGTCTGAATAGATATTCAGTATAGTGTGATATTGTGAAGATTGGTTTAAAAACTATAGGCTTAATATAAATTATTAAAAATATCAACTTCAATTTTTGTGTCGGATGAATGATTGAAAATTAATTAAGCATTTATCTTTAATTATTTGTCTTTTATTCATTTGTTTAAGTGTTTAAATATAATAAATCAGGAGACATATAGTGTACTATAAACAGACTTTGGTTTGTTTCTTCGTTTATAAGGGACATAACTCGTTGAACCTCTATATAAAGGACACCTCTCTATAAAGGACACTTTTGTCTTGTCCCTTAGGTGTCCTTTATAGACAGGTTCGACTGTACTTAATATTATGTACAATAAGTACATGTATATAATGTGATCCAGGTGTCCACACCATCTGATAGACAATGTGTCAATATGATCATGTCAGGTCATCGCGCTGTTTATCATTACAACATTGAAACACCATTTGTAAGGGCAGTAATACCATATTTATCCTCAAATAAACCCCCTCCCCTTGTGTTAAAGTTTAGTACCATATTTATCCACAAATTAAGTCCCCTAGCATAAAAGTTTGGTATTGAGGAAAGGTTTATTAGTGAACCACTGTTGAAAAAATGAAGATAAGTGATAAGGGGATTATTTGTAGGTAAATGTGGTACCAGATTCAGACAATTTGGTACACTATATCAGGAATTAGAGGCCTGATCAGTACACAAGTCTTGTTATAGATTGTTGCTGGATTCTTAAGGTTTAAACACTATTAACACATATTTAATTTTTTTTTAATTTTTATAAAGATAGCATACTACATTATACCAACAACCTAATTCAGTAGTCCAGGATACAAGGGAGGTAACTCATGTTTTGGATTTATTTTTAATTTTTAGGAAATTCCTCTTGTATCTGCTTCCCGACATTTGCTGAAACAAGGGGAGCTAACTCGGGTTCTTACAGACACATCGAGCCGACTTCCTCTACGGAAAGGGAAAACAAAACAGGCAGTAAACATCTTCTTGTTTAATGACATCATCCTCATCAGCAAAAAGAAAAGGTAGCTTCTTCTTAAAATCTTACAATAATTTTTGTTTAAATATTTTGTTGTTTGCGTTGTGGATTTTCTTATGTTAATTACTGTTATAAAACTTTTTGAATATTTATATAATACTTTATTATCTTTATATAGATTTCAATCAATACAAGATGTTCCTCCCTTGAAATCAAAATCATAATTTGATTCTCTTTATTTAGAAAAAAAACTACACCTATTAAAGGTGATGATGATCAACATTGATTCTAAATCATGTTCAAAATGATGTCACAATCACTAGAGTTAAAAAAGTTTTAAAAAATCTAAATCATACAAGACATGTGGAGATTTGTGTGATTCTTTTTCAGTTGTTGTTGTGTGTCACAATTAACAAAATGTCGTATCAGGTAGAAATTTAAACATAGTATAACTGTCATGAAGACTTGTTTGACTTCCGATTTCATTTTCACTCTCAAGCTATTTCATCTATCGAACTAGTACCCTGACAAACAATAAATCAGTTTTAATTCAAAGTTACGGTGCAGTACATATCAGTATCGGTACATATCAGTACATATCAGTACATATCGGTACATATCGGTACATATCTGTACATATCCGTACATGTCGGTACATGTCGGTACATGTCAGTACATATCCGTACATATCCGTACATATCGGTACATATCAGTACATTGTCAGTACATATCCATACAGATCGGTACATATCCGTACATATCCGTACATATCCATACATATCCATACATATCAGTACATATCCGTACATATCCGTACATATCGGTACATATCCGTACATATCCGTACATATCCGTACATATCTGTACATATCCGTACACATCCGTACACATCCGTACATATCGGTACATATCCGTACATGTCCGTACACATCCGTACATATTGGTACATATCCGTACATATCCGTACATATCCGTACATATCGGTATCGGTACATATCAGTACATATCGGTACATATCGGTATCGGTACATATCAGTACATATCCGTACATAACGGTACATATCAGTACATATCGGTACATATCGGTACATATCAGTACATATCGGTATCGGTACATATCAGTACATATCCGTACATATCGGTACATATCGGTACATATCAGTACATATCGGTACAAACAGTACGTATCCGTACATAACGGCACATATCCGTACATATCAGTACATATCAGTACATATCAGTACATATCGGTACATATCCGTACATATCGTTACATATCAGTACATATCCGTACATATCCGTACATGTCGGTACATGTTGGTACATATCCGTACATATCCGTACATATCCATACAAACCGGTACATATCCGTACATATCAGTACATATCCGTACATATCCGTACATGTCTGTACAAACAGTACATATCCGTTCATATCCGTACATGTAGCAGTAAAATTCCTAGTTAAGCTAGATTGAGAAGGTATACCTCGTATGTTTAAATTAAAAGGAGCTCCTGTCAAACCACATACCAGTCTAATGATACGATATTAACAGATTAATTTATATTATACATAATTATCATCTTCCAGTATATAAAAAGCAGAAAAGTGTTTTAGAAAACCATGACATTAAGTAGAATGTGTAATGAAGCGATATGCTTATTATCAGGTAACTTAATCCAATACACCATATATATAGGGACTGATGAATTTATTTATTCTACACCTGAATTGCCGATTTATACTATTACATATATCATTTAATGGAGGAAAGATGGCATGAGAAGTTTGAAGGATCTTTCATTTATGTGTTCATGAGTTTGAAGAAAATCTCTGTGTAGAAATTACCTCACAACAAAATATTTGTTTGTCAAGACCTTTGATGTTTACCATCTTGAATAGATAACCTAGTTAACATAACCAATGGATGACTTTTCTTGCATTATTTCAATATTTTTACTTCTTTCATCCAGTCTTTACTGTGCTTTTGTTATTGGTGTTGTGAAGGAAGGGAGATAACCCAGTCCAGCATTTAACATCGCTCCATTTTAAAATTCCATCATTTCTGTAAAATTATCTTTGTGCATTTGTTATTGGTGTTGTGAATAAAGGTAGACAACCCATTTCAATATCTTTAGCATGCATTTGTTCCAAAACATTTTTGTGACATTGCCTTTCTCGTCAGACTTCGATGTTAATCAATTTCAGAAATAGATTCTCGTATAGTTTCACGCCTCAGAACATTAATGAGTTAATGTGAGTACTCCATCATTCGTTTCTTGATGCATGGAAATTGTGGTACAATCTTTTTCCGAATTGTGCTGACATTTTGCCCTTGCATATTTCAACTAAAACTCTGGAAGCTTTAACATTGGATATTAGCATGATTCTAAAATAAATATAAAAAAGGGGGGGGGGGGGGGGCAGAAAACCAAGAAAAATATAAGAAATAGTACTATGTTAGGATTATCGTTCCTAAGATAGAGGGTTCCACCATTACCGGTCCTAAGATAGAGGGTTCCACCATTACTGGTCCTAAGATAGAGGGTTCCACCATTACCGGTCCTAAGATAGAGGGTTCCACCATTACCGGTCCTAAGATAGAGGGTTCCACCATTACTGGTCCTAAGATAGAGGGTTCCACCATTACCGGTCCTAAGATAGAGGGTTCCACCATTACCGGTCCTAAGATAGACTGGGTTCCACCATTACCGGTCCTAAGATAGAGGGTTCCACCATTACCGGTCCTAAGATAGAGGGTTCCACCATTACCGGTCCTAACACAGCATTCTGCCACTTTTCTACTCTATACTGGCCTTTGTTTAGCAGTTCCCTGTTAAATCCATGTCTACAACATATATTTATTTTAAGACAATTATAGATTGCAGGCCGGCCCTCTTAGGTATTAAAACATGGAATTCTAAAATTCATACCTTTTTAATAAGGCAGTAATGTTTTCAGTACATCACACTTTAATTTGTCTTTGCTAATTTCAATATTAAACTGAATATTTCACCACAGAAGGGCCTGCCAGCTTCCGCCATTTTCTTTGTTTCTGTCCAGCACAACAGTACTAGCAACAGTAAATTACAATGGATTCTCGTTCAGTCTCGCGACAAATTTGATACTGCCCAGAGGAGCGTGAACTATCGCCTCATAGAACCCATGTGTGTAGCCAATGGGAAGTCTAGATTCTATCATGTGATGTACTTAATTTAGTTTGCAAGTGTTGATTTGGAAAAATATGAAAAATATTTCAACTACCCTCAAACCCTAGTAAAAATTCAAACATAAATTATGATCAAGATTTTCACTGTTTTACCAAAAGCAAAAAGGATATACTTGACATGTAAAGATATGAAACTGGCTTTGATTTTTCTCTGTTTTTTTTAATGTCTCTGCCAGAAAGTGATGAAAAGCATGAAACTTCTTTTAGGGCGAAATACCAATGGTGTGTAGACAAATTGTGATTTTTCTTGAACTTTTACATGTTTTATACTTGTCATGTTCGGCCACTGAGCTTTAAGTGAAGTTTAAATGGAGAAAGGATGCTGATATTTTACATACATTATCTTGTTTGCTTGTGTTTTCAAATATGTGTTACTTCAATGTAAGTTACAGTTATATTACGATTAGTATTCATTTGTAAATATTTCTGGGTCATCGTCGGAAACCCACGAGACTCTGTCTCTGTCTGTTACACAGTCGTGTAGGATTCCCACGATGATTCCGGGTAAAACATTGAATGTTAGCCAACGTCTTGCATTGTAATTAGTCATCAGTATACACTGCCATCCATACAAATCTATCCACACTCTTTTGACTGGCTGAAATTTCTTGAAGGTTATTGATTTGGCGGTTCCATCAGTACTAAATGGTGAAAACAACCCACTAATTTGATGAAGCTTCAGTGACAGTCAAGGGAGGGATCTATTTTATAAGATATTCCAAAAACGCTTTATTTATTTTTTTATTAAAGATGTTCCATAACATTTCACTCTAGGAAATATCCCTTCAAAAAATATGTTATTCCATGAAAATATGCTATCAGTTTAAAAAAAAAATTTTAAAAGAAATAATATTGCAAATATTTTACATTTTCAGGATTCGGAGAGAGTCAATATCCATATCGACTTTTAATAGACTGTTTCTTATTCAACTATTAAAAAATTATATTTACTTAATTTCAATATTGTTATTAATATAGTTTTTGTAATGTGTCTAGAAACTTATGGATGCCAGTGTCTTTCAGTTTGACGTAAGTGGTTTGTAAGGAATAATATACAGTCCCATTTCTCTGTAAAAAATCTTGTTCTCTTTCAGATTTCAGAAGCATTGATTTTGACATGTTGTGCTTGATATAGAAATCCAATAACAAAAATCTTGTTGATGAAATGAGCATGGACCTTAGTTTTAAATTGATACTGCTTGAGATTTAATATGTTTTTGAATTTTTGTTTTGCTTCTGTTTTTCTTAACCTTTCTGCTCCAAATTTGAGTTGTTTTCAGTTCTAATATATTGTAATAAGCATATAGTTACCAGATTTTTGAAAAAAACGAGCCTCTGCCTTTTGATTAGCCTACCAATATCTATTGCATTCAGTAAAATTTCTAACAATTATACAGTTTTATAATCCTGTACTTCGAGTAAAATTAAATTAGTCCATGAACTTATTACAGGACATATCAGAAACCCAACTCAAACAGTAAAGTCTCAAGTCTTTCCGACAATGATAACAGCGTAAAAACACTATTGTTCGTAGATTTAACTGCTGTGATGGGAATCGGTTGAAATTTCCTGATCAATCATCAGTTTTGTCTATCAAATCGATGATCGATGGAAATCAATTAATGTTTACGCGACAAACCTCAATCAGGTACTTGTTTGTGACAAGTTTCCTCACATGTTAATTAAACCAATCAGCTAATAATATTCTGTCATTGATCATGATGTCAGGCATTTCGGATGAAACTCGATTACAAATTTCTGACATGTTTAATTTGTCAAACACCCCAGACAAGTAATATTCAATGTACTTTTTTAATTGGAGCACCACTATTTAACACCCCAGTAAGATGATGGATTAATGAAAAATTGGATATATCTACAATAATTCTCAAAGAGAACAATATAAAGAATCTAGAATCATTAGATAAGGATACTGTTTTCAGTGTGAAGAAAGAGAGTTAAAATAAGATTACCTGTTTGGTTAGGACACTTACTTGAAAATTAAAGTCCTTGCATTTTGGATTTTTTGTGATTCAGTGTCAATCTAAATTATGGAAGACCAAATCTTTGTTTAAATCTTGATTGCATAAATTCAAAGGGGACAGTTCCAAATAAATCGCAGACTGATAGAACTAAAGAACATGGGTGTGTCTGTGCTGGAATCATGAAAGGAAACTGTATCAGGTTTTATCTTCTGTATGAAAAATTCCTTGAGAAATTCTGAAAAGGTCCTGAGTTTGGTTAGACCAGATACACTGTGTTAGGTATTGGCTGTGTGTCAAATATCACTTGTACCTGGTTTATACGAGGGAAGTACCATCCAACGAAAAAATAACGACTGTGCAAAAAAAAAAAGATTCATTTAATTAGAGATCTAATAAGTTTGAATACCAAATCAATGAATCTGCTTGTATCTCTCCTTTTACCATGGTAGTTTTTACTGCAAGCATGAAATGCTTTCTAATGAGATTTAGATGTAGGGGAGACAACTCCTGAAATTCCATTAATAACTATAGGCATGGTGAGGATCTAGGAATTCAGTTGATTTACATAGTAAAATTTTCTAACAAAGCTACATTTGATTTTTTTTTATGCCTGCTTAAGATGAAATATTAGTATAAAGCAAGAACCTGGTTTCATCAACGTTCCTGTAACTTAAATTTTGTTATTGCATTTAAGGACAAAATCTTAGATATGGAAATTTCCTTACATTCTGTAATGCTTTCCTATCATAGAAAATTTTAAGTTACGGAATTTCCTTAACTGACGAAATGTTGATGAGACTTGGGCCAGAAATGTTTTAAAAGTTGAAATCCTACCATTTGTTTATGATGACCATTTTTGGGGGGATTTTCTGATATCAAAATTTTATTCAGATATTTACACAATTAATGTAAATCAACAAAAAGTCTGACTTTAAGGTTAATTAAGTATTTGAAATGTTGTTGATATTTCTTTCCTACTCAGTATCCACAGGCAGAATTTGTAAAAGTGATTCAAAATCATTTGACTTTGGAAAACAGATTATCATTAATTCACTACAATATAATCAAATTAGCACTAAGTTTGCTTTCCTATGAGGTTTTGGAAAAGTTAAAGAAATTATCATAAAATTAAAACAATACTTACCTTTGTCTTTTCAGTAACACACAGTATGTGGTCAACGACTACGCTCCACGAAACGCCCTACATGTTGAAACACTAGATACTACGGACAAATCTCGGTATCTCCCCCAGGGCGCACCAAGTGGCTGTAAAAATCTCTTTGTTGTCGTTTTACTGGAAAACCATGAACAGAAACACACAGAACTCATCTTATCCTGTAAATCTCCGTAAGTATCATTGATAAACTATTTATGATGCAAGTAGAAGAAATAACAAATAAGTTCGTTCATATCTGGATTAAATTTCTAAAGATTTGAAAAGCAATAGACTCTTTGCGTGATGGGGTGGGGGGTTACGGCCTTGCCATAAAATGGTGGGAGGGTCGCGTGGCATATTAGTATTGCCCATGTCCGTTCCATTCACTAAGGGGGTTGTTGGGGGTGTTAGTTCAGTAAGGGGGTTGTTGGTGGTGTTTGTTCATTAAATTATAATAAAATTATATGATAGTCTATCCAGAAAAGGATAAAAATATTTGCAAGAGATGAACTGTTAAGAGTTATAGGAGGTATGATGTGTTCGATGATTTTAAGATATTGCAGGTTTTAAGTTTCTGATTTTAAAGAGTTCATATAATCTTTACAGGAGTGACAGAACGAGATGGATAGACTCCCTCAGTCCATCAGCAAAGGAAAACGAAAGTGAGAAAATCTACGAGGAATGGGGTAGGTACTAAACTGTGTCAGGTCCCATATATAATATTAGTCAGTGTCAAGGTCACAGATATAATAATAGTCAGTGTCAAGGTCACAGATGTAATACTAGGCAGTGTCAAGGTCACAGATATAATAATAGGCAGTGTCAAGGTCACATATATAATACTAGTCAGTGTCAAGGTCACAGATATAATACTAGTCAGTGTCAAGGTCACATATATAATATTAGGCAGTGTCAAGGTCACATATATAATACTAGTCAGTGTCAAGGTCACAGATATAATACTAGTCAGTGTCAAGGTCACAGATATAATACTAGTCAGTGTCAAGGTCACAGATATAATACTAGTCAGTGTCAAGGTCACGGATGTAATACTAGTCAGTGTCAAGATCACAGATGTAATACTAGTCAGTGTCAAGGTCACAGACAAAATACTAGGATATGTTATGGTCACAGATATAATACTAGTATAAGTCAAGGTCACGGATATAATACTTGTTGGTGTCAAGGTCACAGATGTAATACTAGTCAGTGTCAAGGTCACAGATATAATACTAGTATAAGTCAAGGTCACAGACAAAATACTAGGCTGTGTCAGGGTCACAGATATAATACTAGGTTGTGTCAAGGTCACAGATGTAATACTAGGTTGTGTCAAGGTCACAGATGTATAAGTAGGCAGTGTAAGGTCACAGATATAATAATATTTCTCAAGGTTATACAGGTAAACAGGGAAATATTTTCAACCTTTTACAATTACAATCATATATGATGTAAGATAGGTGTCCATATTTTATATATTTTTGTATAATTTATGCATGATTGGTCCAGAAACCTTTCTATTTGTGTATAAAGTGTCAAATTGGCAAAGACAACTGGGTGACATATTTTGCATGAGCTTCACTTGTTGAATCGTTTTTAAGAAATGTGTTTCGAGCGAGTGTGATACAAAGTGGGGCATATTATCAAAGGTTATGTTTTCTTTTTCAGATTGTCCTCAAGTTCAGTGTACTACCAAGTATACAGCAACCGAACCTGACGAACTCAGTCTCGAGGAATCCGATGTCGTCAATGTGTTCAAAAAAATGGGTGATGGTAAGATTTTCTCAGAGCTTTTCTTTGGGTCTTTTTGGGGTCAAAAATGTACCACATCCCCATGGGAAATCGTTTCATATTTAAACCAAATTTCCAAAGCTTACAGTTACTTCTCCAATCACCAATATTCTTCCCAAAATGAGATTAAAAGGTCCTATCCCAAATGGATGTATTTTATGTGTTTTATACCTTTAATAAACTTAAATAAAGTGTTTTTAAATTAAAAAATTAATAAATTTACCATGAAGTAAAAAGTGCTTAAAGAAAAAATAGCATTTTTCCATGACTAAGTCCATGGTTCATAATAAGGAGCCCCGATAGCTCAGTTGTCGGCCATGTAACCTCGGGTGAAGATCTGAGGTGCGTGGTTTGACGCTTCTACCCCTGACAGATTGTATTTCTCGGAAAGCTGAGAAATGGACCGGTCTGTGCTGTCATGGTTGTGTCCTTGGACAAGACACTTTACTTTAATCATTGCCTTTGATGGCATGCAACAGGCCTCCTGCATGTTGTTCAGTGAGGTAATCACCAACTACTACCCCACCTCAAAATAATCCTGGCTGTTCACAGGACAATAAATCCAGTGAACTAACAAACATGGCTTGTAATGAGCACAGCCATGTCTATTGCTGTTTAGTAGAATAACCATGAAATATGAATAGCCCCTGTAATAGTTCCTACCCCTCTTCGAGCCAGAGGTTGTGATGGTAGTCATATGGAGTTACGTTCTAATAATGACTGATAAAGTCTCAAATAATAGGCAAACATACCGTATTTATTCTAATAAACGCCTCCACCCTAATAAACACACACACCCCCCCCCCCCCCCCCCTTTTTTGGAAAGAAAAATTCCTCAATTCGAGAAAAAGAACTTATTGTGGCACAGTTATATATGCATCCACGTGTGTGTCCAGAGGTAATTATTTAAAGGATATCCAACATAAAACTAACACAAACCACAAAACAAAGTTTCAGTAACTATATACACTGTGTCCATGTGTTAGTGATGACTAATGTCACTGTGTCCATGTGTTAGTGATGACTAATGTCACTGTGTCCATGTGTTAGTGATGACTAATGTCACTGTGTCTATGTGTTAGTGATGACTTATGTCACTGTGTCCATGTGTTAGTGATGACTAATGTCACTGTGTCTATGTGTTAGTGATGACTAATGTCACTGTGTCCATGTGTTAGTGATGACTAATGTCACTGTGTCCATGTGTTAGTGATGACTAATGTCACTGTGTCCATGTGTTAGTGATTACTAATGTCACTGTGTCTATGTGTTAGTGGTGACTAATGTCACTGTGTCCATGTGTTAGTGATGACTAATGTCACTGTGTCCATGTGTTAGTGATTACTAATGTCACTGTGTCCATGTGTTAGTGATGACTAATGTCACTGTGTCCATGTGTAAGTGATGACTAATGTCACTGTGTCCATGTGTTAGTGATGACTAATGTCACTGTGTCCATGTGTTAGTGATGACTAATGTCACTGTGTCCATGTGTTAGTGATGACTAATGTCACTGTGTCCATGTGTTAGTGATGACTAATGTCACTGTGTCCATGTGTTAGTGATGACTAATGTCACTGTGTCCATGTGTTAGTGAAGACTAATGTCACTGTGTCCATGTGTTAGTGATGACTAATGTCACTGTGTCCATATATTAGTGATTACTAATGTCACTGTGTCTATGTGTTGGTGATGACTAATATCACTGTCTAAATTACAGGTTGGTATGAAGGGGAGAGAATCCGTGACGGAGAGAGAGGTTGGTTCCCATCAGCCAACACTATGGAAATCGTGAATTCCCACGTCAGGGCACGAAACTTACGTCTCCGATACAGACTGTTATTGGCCTCACAGGACTACGGAGACGTTTATTCAACATGATCGGAGTCTTGAACAGACTTTGAAATAAAGCAATACACAAAAAATGTGCAAACTTTTCGGTGATCATGACTTCCTCGTCATTGACGACTTAAGACAATCATACTTACATCAATATAGAAGGATGAGAGGTTTAAGTGTTCTTCCTTAGGATCTTGTCACGGGACGGTGAGGATATATGATACGATGAGACATAATTGATTACTTCTTGGAAGGTTTTAATGGAAGTTCAGTAAGAAATACTCCAACAAATGTGTGAGGAGTTTCTCCTTCCTCCGATATTCCTCGTGACCTATCATTGGATGTATGTGAACCTTTCGTGTGTGTGTGTGTATGAAGATTCCATTGGACGATGCAGAATTGTTGTGTGACTTCTCTGTGTCATGTCATATGACTTTACTATGACATGTGACTTCTTTGTGTCATGTCATGTGACTTCACTATGTCATGTGACTTTGCTGTGTCATGTCATGTGACTTCACTATGTCATGTGACTTTGATATATCATGTCATGTGATTTCGCTATGTCATGTTACTTTACTGTGTCATTTCATGTGACTTCACTCTGACATGTGACATTGCTGTGTCATGTCATGTGACTCGCTATGTCATGTGACTTCACTATGACATGTGACGATGCTGTGTCATGTCATATGGTATATCTGTGATAGCCATATGTTATTTAGTATTTACCTGTGAATCCACTATATAGAAACATGTCATGAATCTTTTAAAAGTCGTATTCTAATGGAGCATATCAATGAACCTGCTTGTTGTATTATACTTGAGATGGCTGTATATTACAAACTAATTCTGCTCTAAAACTTAACAAGCAGAATAATTGTTGGAATATTGATCATTCATCTGAGAAATGCTGGCATTTTTCTTATGAAATTTCAACAAACAGTAAAATATTAAAATGTCCTAGATTACTTGGTATACCTGACTCTATTGTACTATAATGTATCAGATCCATATACCTAGGTATTGTATTGTATATGATCGAGCTGATCAGTCGCTGATTACAACAGTCAGTAGTTTTGTTTGTTTGAATCCTGGTCCTTCTCTCACTATTTATGCCTTTTACATTTCCACTCTGGGTATCCACTCTGGGTATCCACTCAGAGAATCCACTTGGCATATCCACTCAGAGTATCCCCTTGGAGTATCCACTCATAGTATCCACTCTGAGTATATACTCAAAATTTCCACTTGGAAAACGTCAAAATGCTTATTGTATAACTGGTTACCTAATTCCATGTTCCACTTAGGATCAGGTTTCTGATAACATCGGAGTTCTGTGTATATACGCTTCTTAAAACCATACATATATAAGGCTTACAGCAGTTTATTGATATCGGGATAATTAATGTGTTACACACACTGTTTTTTGCTTTCAGTATATTTCTGTTAAAAAAAAAATTAATACCAAATTGCTATCTTAGAAGAATATGCTTTTTCAAAGACATTTTTTTGAAATTTAAAAACTGAAGTTTTATTAATCAATAATTAATAGTAGTCCGAGAAGTATGATGTCACTACCAGACGTATTGTTGTAGTCAATTTTATAGTGGTAGTCGACAAGGTTGTCACTCACTCGTCTTCCGATGCCAAATCTGCTTAGATAACAAATGTTAATGTAATCGAATCATGCTGTAAGGATTGTATTGGATCCATATGTCCATAGGTTAAGTGGTAATATTTCATACTCATCCGTATGTCCGTAGATTAAGTGGTAATTTTTTATACTCATGGCTGTTTCCTGCATAACGAGATATTGTTTTAGTAAAATAATTTCTTTGGAAGCACAGGTGCATTATACAATTTTTCAACTAAAATTCAATTAAAAATATTGTTAAACATATCACAAGTTTATTCTAATATCAGTATCATCTTATATGTACTAGTATAATTTTACTAGATAGCACAGGGGACTGTCATATGACATAAGACCCATCCAAGTATTTAATACTTATCATGCTACCAACTCCATAATATTCCTGTATCAGGTCCCTGTTGTCTTGGAGTTAACTCCCTTGATAAATGTTATCATAATTATATATCGTTACAATATTGCTTTGTCTACATAGTTGCATTTTTCAGCATGGTACAAACTACATCGCTTTCATTTTAAATAATTCTTAAAGCAGCAATTTAAACATTGGTCACATTATTTGAATGTCATACTAATTAACAGTTTACATGTTAATTAAAAAAAACAGCTTAGATTACTTAAAATAATTTTCTTATAAATATATTTTGCTAAATAATTTGAATGGATTTATTTTTGTATTCATATTCAAACAGGTACAGTTTGTCATATTCACAGTGATTGTGGGTTTTATATTAAACAATTCTGTTGAACTTTGCACCTATATATATATATACCTTTGTTGTTTAAATTGCCACAATATAAATCACATCCATGTCATCTAATCGGCAAAGGCTTGTCCCTGCGTATAGTGCCCAGTGGATTTTTCACTTGTCAATTTTTTATAAAAAGTAAGCACTTTACACGCAAATTTAATATTCATAATAGTATATATAATAGTGTGATTTAAAGGACTATGAATGACATTCATCACGTGCCGTTGTAGCCATTAGAACATCTAAAGTTCATCGTCAGATTGGCTGTTCTATCTAAAGTTCATCATCAGATTGGCTGTTCTATCTAAAGTTCATCGTCAGATTGGCTGTTCTATCTAAAGTTCATCATCAGATTGGCTGTTCTATCTAAAGTTCAACGTCAGATTGGCTGTTCTATCTTAGGTTCATTGCAGATTGGCTGTTCTATCTAAAGCTCATCGTCAGATTGGTTGTTCCATCTAAAGTTCATAGTCAGATTGGCTGTTCCATCTAATTTAAAAGTTCATCATCAAATTGGCTGTTCTATCTAAAGTTCATCATCAGATTGGCTGTTCTATCTAAAGTTCATCGTCAGATTGGCTGTTCTATCTTAGGTTCATCGTCAGATTGGCTGTTCTATCTAAAGTTCATCGTCAGATTGGCTGTTCCATCTAAAGTTCATAGTCAGATTGGCTGTTCCATCTAATTTAAAAGTTCATCATCAAATTGGCTGTTCTATCTTAAGTTCATCATCAGATTGGCTGTTCTATCTAAAGTTCATCGTCAGATTGGCTGTTCTATCTTAGGTTCATCGTCAGATTGGCTGTTCCATCTAAAGTTCATCATCAGATTGGCTGTTCCATCTTAGGTTCATCGTCAGATTGGCTGTTCTATCTAAAGTTCATCATCAGATTGGCTGTTCCATCTTAGGTTCATCGTCAGATTGGCTGTTCCATCTTAGGTTCATCATCAGATTGGCTGTTCTATCTAAAGTTCATCATCAGATTGGCTGTTCTATCTAAAGGATTATCAAAAACTTGTTTTTGTTTAAAGCAAATTACAATCTGTATCAAACTAAAAGTTGTAGGAAATGTCAAATGAATCTCATATAGAATGGATAAGCTGTTGAAGAAAACTGGCTACAAGGTTTTAACACAGGAAAATTAACCTGTTGTTCAAATTTCAATTATCTTGAAATTGAAATATTTTTTTAATCAGTTTTCTTATACCATTTTAGGTTGAATTAACTTCAACAGACAGTTGTTTGGAAACTTTTCCCAAGAAACCAATTACACCATTTTGAAACATATCCTTATTTTACTTTTTCTGATTTTAATGATATATAATAAATATAATTTCATATTTTGTCATTTATTTTAAATTAGGTGATTCAAATTATGTGGTTCTGCTTTGTCCTTGTGTCGGTTGGTTTATAAATAGATATTTGAATGCGCTGATGTCTATAATATATCAGAAATCCTGTCAATTTGAATTTGTTTTGATTAAAAAGCATTTTCTCATATTAAGATTTTTTTGATAGATGAATGATTTACGTTTGATGATTCCACATAGTTATGCTAAAGATAAATACATGATTGTATATTATATATAATACTGTAAAGTGCAATGTTATAATGATGTTAGTTGTTGAAAAATTATGCAAACTTAACTTTCCCAATCTAATCCTATACATACATGATCTTGTACCATTGTGGTGAAGGTTAACATCGGTAACGTCTTCTCACAAAGAATGTAAAATGTGTTATGAATTCAATGATAAAACTGTAGATTTCTAGAAATGACCTTCAGTTATAAATTCTGTCTTATCAAGAATTGAGTAATCTATAAATCTTAATGTATCGAACATATAAAGGTTTCTTAAAACAACTTAAACAAAATATGTTGTAGATATGGACCTGGAATGTTTGGAAATTACATTAGATTTAAACCTAGCAGCATGTCCAGATTTAAACCTAACAGCGTGTCCAGATTTAAACCTAGCAGCGTGTCCAGATTTAAACCTAGCAGCGTGTCCAGATTTAAACCTAGCAGCGTGTCATGTTTATTGATAACATTCTCAGCTCCTATCGGCTGTCAAACTATCACTTTACCATGTGACATACCGACAGAGGGAAACGAAGGGAGGTAACCCTGTTAGATCAGTATTAATAGATGAACGTTAACTTCTGTGCAGTAAACTCACCAATGTCTGTTATCACAGTAAATAAATGTCATTTCACTGTCCTGTAATAAATCCACTCTTGTGATTTGGGTCGAAGATTTATGTGTTGACACGACAGACTTCACTTGTCACAGGATAGATAAATGTACAAATATATTCTAAAATTAAACAGGATTTTGAAAATGAAAAACAGCATACTAGGAATAAAGTACTGTATTCCATCGTTTTCTGGTAAGGGATATTCCAGTGAAATATCTACACAACAGGAGGACTGCAGGTTTGTCAAATAGGGACCACCAACAGATTTAATTAAAACATATGTATTTATCCTGTACACACCACAAAGAGAATTGCTTTATTTCTGGAGCTCTCCCGTAGGTTATATGTTTCACTAGAATACCCGTTATGCTTTCATGCTGTGCATTGCTCTCTGAAAGGGAGTTAATTCTGTTATAAATAATAACATATTCAGAAATATGGAGTTATTTTATTCATAGTAAAGTAATAAACAATAAAACACGCTACAAATCTATTTTGTAACTCTTAGTTAAGAATGTTTTAATTTTATCACATGTATGTCTGTGAATGGTAAGATATCAACATAACACTCAAATGTGTTCAGGATCTCCAGGACAGTGGTGTTACTTAGTGTTGATAGCAATGTGTGTTATAGGGCCATAACAACATTAGCAAAAAGGTTAATTACTTATATTTACCCATTAATTGAAGGTAGCCTATTTTTTGTCTTATTATTTCTCTTTCCTAACATTAGTATGTAAAGTTCTTGGAACAGCAAAATTGGTGTCATCAAAATGAGATTAGTGACATCACAATTGAAATCACATGATCTAACAGTGTTATTGTCTCATAACACATTGCATTCTACATGTATTCCAAGGGAAGGATGCAGATTAAATGTAAATATATATGCGTATTTTACAAGGGACGTATGCAGACCTGTACAAAAGGCTTAATTATGAGGTAAAGCAGAATGTTTTTATATTATCACTCTTTCATGATCAAAATATGAGAGCGTGTTTCTGTGATTATCATATATATATCAGATATAAATATTATGTAAGCTAGACTATTTCTTTGATTTTATCATAATGATTTTTTATAAGAAATAATTATTATGATAGTTTGTTTTTATAATGCTGTCTTTAATTACTATAAACATCTTAATATTTATGTTTGACAGTTTTGTCTGTTATAACATTTCTCTTGGGATCAAAGTTTTGCCAATTCTTTTGTTGTTAAACCAGTATTGTTACTTTCTATATGTAAATTAGTTTATTGTTTTAGTTGGTTAAATTTCAATCCTTACTGAAATCTGAGGATTTTACAGAAAAATATAAGCATCATGTCAGGGCTTTTATAAGATATGGTCAACATTGTCAGTTTTATGAAAAAAATATGGACTTTATGGTTATATTAATTAGGTGGAGTATTCCAACACTATAATGTATCTCCAACATAAAAGAGTTCTTATTTGTTGTCTTTTTTCTAGCTTAAGCAAAGACTTATATAATATACTACTTTTAAAAATAGAATACATACGAAAGGAATTTCATGGAACACTCGGCCTTATGGGATATTAGCAATATAATGTATGTTGTATGATAAGAACAACAAGTTTTGTAATACATGTGCAATATTGACATGTTTTTAAGACCCTGACATTTTGACTTTTTTTTTTATTCCTACCTGTATGTGCCATTCTCAGTTTCTTCCTATATATCATGTTCCTGTTTATTTATGTATACAAGGTATATCATAAAAATATTGTACAACATATTTCTGATGTCTTGGTTTTTAATCTCCATAAGCAATATTCTTGGGGTGTGGATAGCTACGATTTCTATCTCAACATGACGAAGTCCAGGAGAAGAACTATTACTATACTGTCAGTGTCTACTTCTTCATCATCGTTGTCGTCGTTGTCGTCATCTAGAAGAAAGGTTTCATAAAACAGAATACAAATGAGGAGTGTTTGACACGTATGTTCCCTGTGACCTTTCCATTTGTATTACATTTGCGGACCTTCTGACCTTGACCTTTAACCTATTTTTTTTTTAAACTTCAACCTTGGTCACTGTATGTTACCTACAACTTTTGATTGGACTTTCATATCTGACATGTGTGTTCCTTTCCATTGGTATTACATTCTCAGACCTGCTGACCTTCAGATCTACTTTTAAGAAACTAATTCTTAATTTTAACACACTCAGTAAGCTATGTCGTCTGAAAAGTCTTGTTCTGTTGTTCAAATCTATTTACAGATCTTCTCACAAAAATGTACACCCACAGTATAGAAATATACCTCATTGACACCCACAATGACACCCACGGTATAGAGATATGTAAAAAAAATCTAATTGACACAAGCTAATGAAAAAATAAAAATGAAATAACTGCCACCTTATAATTATACCCCCGCAACGAAGTTAGGAGGGGTATACTGGAATCAGGTTGTCTGTCCGTCCGTCCGTCCGTCCGTCCGGGCTTACGAGGGATACATCGAGTGGCTAAACACTGTGTGTCTTCCTTAATTTGTACTGTGAGTCTATTATAAAGTGTTCTCACCATTGACCCACTGTGTGTCTATTTGAAAAAAATGTGTTGTGTGTCCATTTTATTCCAGTTTTAGGTGTCTATTTGTCCGTGTTGACCCACTGTGTGTCTATTTTGAGTATTTACGTATTATGTGGCTATATTTCATTCCAGTTTTAGGTGTCTATTTGTCCATGATGACCCACTGTGTGTCTATTTGGAGAATGTAAGTGTTATGTGGCTATTTCATTCCAGTTTTAGGAGTCTATTTGTCCATGTTGACCCACTGTGTGTCTATTTGGAGAATGTACGTGTTATGTGGCTATTTCATTCCAGTATTAAGTGTCTATTTGTCCATGTTGACCCCCTGTGTGTCTATTTTGAGTATTTACGTATTAAGTGGCTATTTCATTCCAGTTTTAGGAGTCTATTTGTCCATGTTGACCCACTGTGTGTCTATTTGGAGAATGTACGTGTTATGTGGCTATTTCATTCCAGTATTAAGTGTCTATTTGTCAATGTTGACCCACTGTGTGTCTATTTTGAGTATTTACGTATTAAGTGGCTATTTCATTCCAGTTTTAGGTGTCTATTTGTCCATGTTGACCCACTGTGTGTCTATTTGGAGAATGTACGTGTTATGTGGCTATTTCATTCCAGTATTTGTCTATGTTAATTGACTCACTGTGCCTATTCCGGTGTTAGGTGTCTTTTACACACAGGTTTCTGTTTCATATAAGTATTTTAATATAGTCAGAAAAAGGGGATGATCATGATCGCCTCACAAGCATTGATGGTTAATTATTACAGTGATAACAAAATGTATCACAGAAAAAGACTGTGACCAATGTCAATATCACCGTTACATTAATATGTAATTTTTTCTGCGAGACATTTTGTCATCACTGTAATACTGGTGATCTTGGCCAGTCTTTTCTTCTAAATTATATCACCCATTTAATCAATTAAACTTGAACATTTTATAAATGTACTAAAGTTGAATATATTGGTATCTGCTATTATGAAATTCATTTTGAGCAATACGTTGAAAAATTCTGCTCATTAAATTACAAACTAAAATTCCATTTCACAAGATACACCACATACCAGTATGAACAAATAGTAGCATTTCTATAAATGTTCGCTCAAAAGGATAATGAACTGATTATTATAAAAAACAAATCAAATTAAGTCCAACTTTTATTTCATTAAGTTTAATACAATATAACAATTTTCTATCACATGAAAATAATACAAGTAACTCCTAGCATGCCATACAAAACTGATAGGCATACGATGGAACAGAAATAAAAACAGAAAGTACTGGATACAGCTGCATTGACAAATTATATACTAGATTTACTGGATACAGCTGCATTGACAAATTATATACTAGATTTACTCTATCAAACCCTGCCACTTTTAGAACATATTAAGACACAATGATTCATGCAGAATCACCACTATTTTCGCTTATTGCTTTGATGAATTTTCAATCGAAAATAATATTCAAAATACAATTTCGTTGTTTGTGTCAAACAAAGGTTATGTTTTTTCACCTTTCAGAATTATAACCCTTTAATATTTCTTACCTATACAGTAAACATACTTATTTTGGCACATAAATATATTTTAGCACATAACTAAATCTAAACAGATTAGCATAATGAAAAGCTGCTTGCCATAGAAAATAATGAATGGAAATTTAAATTAGCGCAATCATAATTTAGTGGAAAGTTTTCAGCACAAAAATCCCTAAAATAAGATTACCACTAAAATATATGTACATTTACAGTATTCTGTTCAGTAAACCTTAATTATCATTAACGTCAAACACAACAAGATACAAGTAATTATATATAACACCTTCAACAAATAATGTCAAGTAAGCCTGCAAAAAATGTAAGCCTCATTTATTCAAATCTATACAGAAATTAAGTTATCAAAAAATTGGTAATAGAAGATTACAAAGCTCACCTCAACCCCTCAAACCCAGGAATGTAAGTTATAAAACATGATCATCCAAGCAGGGAATGTAGGTGAAATCCAGCATCCCAAACCTAGCATGTGTATCCTGAGATATATTAGCCATGGAATGTGAGAACTCACAAAACTAAAGAATACAGCCCTACTGCACCTGACAAAGATAAGTATTCTAAGCTATACAATACGAAGAAAACACTTACACTTGTACCTACTAAATTCTGTCAATTGATAATAAACACACCCTATGCTTAAGAATCAATACAACTTATCCCTTCTTGTTTCTGTTTTCCCCTCAGATAATCCCCCGGTAGTCACTGCAAACACACCAGACTGTGCAACTAAACCGCCAACCATATAGGCCACTGGACATCAACACAGTACTTTCAAGACGATACTGCTCAACTGTAACGGCCACCTGTTTATACATATACGCCCTCATCTAATTTATTGTAATGTTTGCAATGCACAATATATACCACTTGCAAGTGACATTTCTCTTTTGACTCTGGAGTTCACCACTATATCATGAGTCTCATTCCCCAGGTGGTACAGAGCGGCTAACACCACCCTGATTCATCGAGCGCCACCCACTCGACCTTACACCAGCCTATGCTACCTTGCGCCACTCTACGCCACCCGCAATCCCTATACATAGGGCTGCAGACTTTAACTTTTTCACCTCTGACGAGTTACAATTTAGTAACTAAACCGGTCAGGTCATCTATAGTGGTATATCGGTACCCACACAATCTGTCAGCCAGTGTCCTTTCCATCAGTCATTTATACTATATCAGCCATGTAAGTTTGGTTAATACATCAAAAATATTCAATTTGACTTTATAAAACTTACATTTTTAGCTCAGATCTTAAATGATGATGATATATGGTAGGATGGTTTGTAATAAATATTTCACTATTATTATCTGACATTGCATCATGATAAATGTTTTGTTTTATTCCAACCAAATATGATCCATAATGTCACAGAAAATATTGACAAATTATGAAATAAACAAAGGGTCTATGGGCCTTAACACTCACTCATCTAACCTGTCATTGGAATATAGTTCTGTTTGACAACCTTGATTATTTTTTCTGCTGAAGACTAATCAACTCTGGCATAACAAGTATAAGAGTAATTTAGACTTTTCATAGAACAACAAAAGTTCCCTCTTTTGGGCAAGAGTCTCTATCATAACCTCCACCCAACCCAAGGAATTAGGACCTCCTTTCATATAAAGTTAAATCAACTTCCCTCATGAATCATCTTGGCTAAGTTTAGTCAAATTTAAATCAGTCTATTGTCATACTTGAGAAAATGACAAGTTTTGTCCTAAAATATTCTACAATAATCAGTAAACTTCAACCCCTTCCTGAGGCTAAACAGTAGACTCCAATGACAAAGCTTGAACAGATAAAACCATTAAATACCAGCATTTTTGGAACAGGAGAATTGCAACTGTCCCAGCTATGGAACCCAATTCCTATATTAACTATTATAGTAAACTTGACCAAAGACAGTTTAAAATGTCTCCTTTTCAAAATCTTAGTGTCAACCTGTTTAAGCATACTTATCATACTAAAACAGGTATATACATGTATATACAAATGACATTTACAGTTCATTATAGAAATGAAGCTTTAAAATGTTTCTTCCTTTTGTGTGTAAAAAAAATCCTGACAGACGTTTCATCTATCTAACTGAAAGTAACTATATTGAAAATATACTGCCATATTATAATTTCAACAAGCAGTCCCTTGTATAAAACACTTTTGCGCCAAATTTGTTGTCTGACATCTTATTTCTTGTGATTCAAAGCAGAAATCTTTTTAATTATCAGGTGGTCTGCTCTTCGAGCACATTGACAGTTGGCTTTTGCCATTTTTGCCAGCTGGGTGTTGACTGTTTTTAGATTCGGAACAGTTTTTGTTTCAAGATAAGAGTCAAAATATTGATGCAACTCTCCAACTTCCTTTTGTGTCCAGGAGCACCTTTCAACCTTTTTCTTTGGCCTTTGTCTCTCCTTTTTAAACTCTTTTTCCTCAAAGTCTGCGTCCTCATCTGATGCATCAAAAGTGAATGGGTCGTCTGATACACTGGAATCACATGCTTCCATATCAATATCTGGAACAGCAGCACTGCTGGCCTCCACTACAGCTTGGCCTGAGTCATGTCCCTCCAATTGCAAGACATCTTAAAAGCAAGATAGTATCAATTACCCTAAAAATGATTATATATATATATATATCATACATACATAATTTAGCGTTTGCTTACAACTACTTTGATTAATTAAAACAATCTTTCTCCTGTCCCATCATTTGATCTATCTCCTGTCCTATCATTTGATCTATCTCCTGTCCTTTCTCCTGTCCTATCATTTGATCTATCTCCTGTCCTTTCTCCTGTCCCATCATTTGATCAATCTCCTGTCCTTTCTCCTGTCCCATCATTTGATCTATCTCCTGTCCTTTCTCCTGTCCCATCATTTGATCTATCTCCTGTCCTTTCTCCTGCCCATCATTTGATCTATCTCCTGTCCTTTCTCATGTCCTATCATTTGATCTATCTCCTGTCCTTTCTCATGTCCCATCATTTGATCTATCTCCTGTCCTTTCTCATGTCCTATCATTTGATCTATCTCCTGTCCTTTCTCATGTCCCATCATTTGATCTATCTCCTGTCCTTTCTCCTGTCCCATCATTTGATCTATCTCCTGTCCTTTCTCCTGTCCCATCATTTGATATATCTCCTGTGCTTTCTCCTGTCCCATCTTTTGATCTATCTCCTGTCCTTTCTTCTGTCCCATCATTTGATTAATATCCTGTCCTTTCTCCTGTCCCATCATTTGATCAATCTCTTGTCCTTTCTCCTGTCCCATCATCTGATCTATCTCCTGTGCTTTCTCATGTCCCATCATTTGATCTATCTCTTGTCCTTTCTCCTGTCCCATCATTTGATCTATCTCTTGTCCTTTCTCTTGTCCTAAGAAGTAGAAAAAATGCAGGATCAATTTACATGCATGCAGACTTATCAGCTCATGCTTGCCTGTGTTCCTTGAATGAATACCAAATGATCTGTTTTACTTGTTCTACTTTTGAAATAAAGGTGTGTGAGAATAAAAACTGTTTAACTCCACCCTAACACTGGCTGGAAGATTCTTTTACTGAGAATATTAATTTATGTTATTGATATTTAAATTGGTGGGCAATTTTATCTGCATCAAATGAATGCCTTGTATTAAGTGATTCAACACATCTGTTGCCAGGCTAATAAAGTGGTCAGCTTTCCTTGTTTCATTGTTATTTTACAGATTGATGATGATGTAAAGTACTCATAAATTATGGTCTGATGTTCACCCAAACCAATCTCTATGTTGTCAATTTATGTTGCTGAAGGTAGGTATACAATATTGTAGCAATATGTTATTGGGACCAAGTTTATCAAGCTGCTTTGTCATAGAAGTTTGTACTGATTAATAACTAGTATGTTTAAGATGAATTGAATTGTACAAAATCTTTGTACATAAAAATAAATTACCTATTGCCCAGGTTAAATCTTCTTGAAAACATTTCAATGTTTTGAATCGTTTCTTCTTGGTAAGGATGTCTGTAAATTAAAAAGGAAAATTACAAAAATAAACACATTATATTATATATATAAATTATGTTGTTGTTGAAATAAAATTGCACTTATCTCAATCTAAACGTCTTAACTTATTTAACGTTTCTTTTAAAAAGGAATATATTGAGATATTCCTTGTTTCTTGATGAAAATAATAGATGTATATTTCAGAAAATAGAATGATAGATGCTTAAGATTAACATTTTGTACCTTGATTAGTAATGCTTACCAATGAAAATTAATACAGGAAATTTCAAGAAAATTCGCCATGAGGTGAGCATTTGTGACCCACACAAAATAAATGCCACAAATTTTGATAATTTGATGAAAACAAAATCTTTATTCATTTACATTTTAATGTGACTATAAAACTTGACACAAAATTATCACTTTTGCTCACCAGAGGCTAACTAAATTGAAAATCAAAGACGCATTTCATAAATCTCATATGAAATGGAAAGTCATGAAAAATCCTATACATACAGTAAAACCCAACTTACTTGAACTTGTGGGGACCTGATCAATAGTTTGTTAAATACATGGTATTTGAGTAATTAGAGGTTTGTGGAATATGTACCAACTCGGTCGGGACCAAACAAACTGTTCGAGGAAAGAGGGGTATTCAAGTTAACCGGGTTCAATTAAATAGGGTTTTACTGAACATTAGATTTTCATACAAGTATATGTGTAATAATGGAATATCATGTAAAATTAGGTTCATGTTGTAATAAATACTCAAACATTTTTTTTATCCAGAGACATAAAATGAAAGAACAAAGTCATATTTCAATTACTTTCTTTTTACTTGTTAATATTCAAGAAGACTACATGGAGGATATTTACCAGGTAACCGTTTTGTTTTAAAATTATTTCATGAATATGACATAATATTCTGCCAAATAGAATAGAAGTTACAATAACACAACCAGTGGAGATTTAAGTCGGACATTTTGTTAAGTACACGTACTGTCATGCACCTTCATAAGACAAATGACCAGAGTGTTTGAGATGGTAAAGAATCAACCAACTTATTCAGCTGTACTATAATTCTATGTACACTAGATATAAAAGAATCTATGGCCTTGTAGTCAACAGGAAAAATACATTTCTAGGTTTGTGGTCAACAAGGCAATCTGGATATACCACCACCCAGAACTATAAACTGAGACAAGTTGGGCCGCAGACTCTCGCACATCAAGGACCAAGTGATTAAACAGAGCGTAGCCAAACCAACTACAGTACATTGTACATGTGTGCATAGGATTTCTGGAACTTGTTATAACTTCTATTCTATGGACTTCACCAATGTTAACGCAACCTGAATAAAATGTTCTGAAATATTTTATCATATTAGCAAAATATAGACGCTATTCAATTTTTCTATTTGTTTCATTTTTAACAGACTATAAGATGGAAAAGTATTTGCGTCAAAAAAGAAAGATTCAGTCTTAGTAATCTTTCACATCACATATTCTAATGACATTATGCTTACCAAGACAGTGTCATTTTGAATGGGATTCTCGATATCAATGCAATTCCATTGTATCTGCCATGTTCTGCTATTGCATTAATCAAGTTTTACTTATAAAACATGCATCAAATGTGTATTTCATCTAGAAATCAAGTGTTTGCGGGAAGCTGCAGAACCACTTGCTTTATATCTTTCCTTCATTTGCATTTTCTAGATGATAGTGGGCTAACAAAGATTGGAAAACCATGCAGTAACAAAACAATAACTCTCCCTTCATCTGAAGAGATTATGTCATAACAAAACTTAAACTGAAATACATTAAGTACCAATTCCTTCTTGTCGATACTTTTCAAATATTAATCCATCTTTTCTAAACTCAACACAGTCTGAAATCTTGACAGAAATTCTGAAAATAAAGAAATCATTAAACTTCATTATTGATCTATATAATGTCCTTTCCTGGAACTATTGCAACCGAGAAGGACTATGTGACTGACAGCTGCTTGACATCACTATCCTTCAATATTATTATATATCACATGATCGTCTTGTACCAGTATGCAGTTAATTAATAAACCAAATTATCAATTTTATAATTTTGCGTACTACACATGTGCAATATGACCTATCAGCCCTGTGATTGGCTTCAATTTTTCTTTACTGTGACGTTATGTCTAGGACAGTAACATGACACCTGAAAGACTTCCTCCCTGGGGTCAAAATGGCGGCGTTTTACATTTCATTGATGTATCAAAATTGACGTTACACGAAAATAAAATAGATCTAACATTCTTTTACATTTCATGCAAGATTGATGAAACTCGTCACAAACTTTGCAATTCAGATCAATCCAATATATATTAAATCTGATGAAAATATTATTTTCAATATCAACAACTTCGTAGAAATATAAAGGATACCTAACTAATAACTGTAAACTCTATAAGATATTGTGAAACGTCTCCAATCCTGCCATACATGGAGCAGGACAGAGACTGTTTTGTGTCAGATTAGGGACGGTTCAGTTTGGAGGAGTGAAAAAGGTTGACTTGTCAGAATCCAGATACTAATTAAGGTATAACTGCTCTGATGCAGTTTATATATATATATAACACATGTACAGTCTAAATATGAATGTTTAATACCCAGTATCAACATTATACACAATATAATTTGACAAAGAATTTCAAAAGTATGGTATCCATATACTTAAGCATTGAAGTGTCTTGATATGGTCATTACGTTCAATATAAATAACAGAGCTTTGCAGGCAAACTTCATACTGTTTGCAGGCAAACTTCATACTGCGCACTAGCGCAATATGATATGTTTACCTGCAAAGTTCTGTCATTTATATCGACCGTAATGACCATATCAAGACACTTCAATGCTTATATTTACATTTCCTATCCATGTTGGTAAGTTATACTGATTTCAATTTGATTAAAACTATGATTAATGATTCATTATCAACATCTAAATTCGTTAAACGAAACAGCCATTTTGACGACGAACCATGAACGTTTCTATGCCAAAACTATGACGTCATAATGGTCGCATGCTGGGTGTCGTTTACTGTCTCTTAAACCACACGTCTCCTTGGTTAGTTCATATGGTGGCTTTCAGCCACGCGAATGTAAATATATGTCTATGAATTACTAGACTATATTATTAATAGCTAAATTCCAGTTGTGTGTAAATATGCTGAAATTAAAAACAACAACCATGAACATTGTCATATTAAATTCAATAAGTAACAAAAACTCACTCTGCTTGATCTGAATTTACAAAAACCAGTGCATTGGTTTCTGTTCTCATGAAAACCTTCACAGGCCATTTCACAACCGTGTCCGTCCCCTTCAGTTTGGCCCAAACAATTTCAGCTGCAGATGTTTCTTTTCTACAACTTTGACTCATCTGTTGAATGAAAAAAAGGTTTTGGTCTATTAATGTTCATTTTAGAAGTCCAAAAAACTCAAATGAATATTTTGAACTTAACATTGTTTCAGCATATAATAATACTCCTGGATAGCATAGCTTTTAACATTGCATTCAACAAGGGATTGTCTGAGAAATACAGGTCTAAATAATCATTTTGCCATGAAGCCAAAACAAGTTTGTTGCATTCTACAATATTTATACATTATATAACTATACAATTATGGACTTTTTACTTGGTTAATATGCTGTGATATTGACCAGAAGGAAACATATTGACTGAGGCTGTTTTATTATATAGCAAGTAAAGATTAAAGATGATAAAAGTGAATTTCAAGCTCAACACATACAAATGTACATGTCTCTAAATGTACAGGAGCCTGGAGAGCAAAGCGCAGGGTCATTTTGGAGATTCTACCAGGTTGGTATAAAACCATATTGACTGAATGTGAAACTTGTTTGCAAAAGACAGAAAATGCATTATATCTATCTTGATAAAGCATGAAATTTACAGTGGGGAACTGTGACCTCGCAATGATTATGGCATCATAAATATAATATTAACTCAGTGTTTCTAAAAGTAGAAACATCAGGTTAATATCACAAATTATGAACCTCAAAGTAACCATTTTTAGCCAATGAAAATTGAGGAAAAATGGACCATATCTAATATTATATTCTAAGCACATTTCTATTACGACAGAAAATTCTCATTTAAACCTTCCTAATGCAAAAAGCATATTCTTTAATGTCTACACTAATTTTCCAAATTTTAGCCTTATCACAAGCAGCCCCATTTAATTGGAAATATCAAACAGTAAGCAGATGTCAGATTCAGTTCTGTGCACTTTCTGTCCATTGAAGATAAATAAAAATGATGTGTGTATGTTGTTATCTTATCAAATGTTGTTAATCCGTATTCTTTTTATTCCCCTACTGGTGAAGCCAGAGGGGACTATTAGTTTATCATTACTGTCATTACTCGTCGGTATCGGCCACATGCTTTATACCATGTATTCCTTGAACTATTGACCAGCTCCCCTTGAGTTCTAGTAAGTGGGGTTTTACTCTATATTTTTGAGCAGGTAAAAAATATAACCTGAAATGCAATGATTACCTCCAAGATTATCAACAAACTTATTTAGGATCACTTACTCTTCAGACTTCTTTCTTTTATCCTGTCAATCTATACTTCAAAATATCAAAATTTTCATACAAACAGAAAAAAACACAAGCTTGAAATTCCCCAGCAGAAAAGAAAGTTAGATAGTTCATACCATCAACAAATATCTCCAAAACATCAAAGTCAAAGTCAGAGCAAAAGCAACAAGCTTCTGAAAACTCAAAGTCAGAAAAAAACCCAATGAAACCAGCAGGAACATCACTAACATCAGCCATAATGACCCTTTTTCCTTGCAAATAAAATTATGTTCTAGCTCTGTCTTAATATCAATGTATGAAAATATTCAAATCCATAATATATATGGATTGAAACCAAATTAATGGACAATATAAGTCCAATAATTCAAATAACAGATTACAGGTTAGACTGACATGAAATTTAAACCAAAATCTTAAAAACTAGCTATTGAAATCAGAACTTAACCAAATATCCACCAAAGCATATGCAAGTTATGTCCTATTTTCATAAGCCTCAATTTGAAAATGTGATGTCATTTCCTGTTTGATCCATAATACACTGTGGGGTTAAAAAAAACTACCACAGTGCCACTTCATATATCTCAGCTATAATTCTAGCATAATTGCTTAAAAGAGGTTTTTTTTATGCATTTGTTCACCTGCATGTTCAGAACTTGAAGAAAATCTTACACATTAACTCATTCACCCCTGAAGACACATTTGAACTTTTCCAATTCAAACATTGGAATAGTTCATTATGACACTTCAGGGGTGAATGAGTTAATTACTTTGCAATAATTATTGTTTTTAGATTTGCAGTCACCAGCTGAACCAAACATACAATTTTACTTAATTCAGTCTCAAAAAGCAACTGAGATATATATTGTTCTTGATTATATGTTCATCACACAAAAGTATTACGCAAGGTTAAAAAGTTCAATGTATATTCTTGTGTGTATAAAATTACTTGCTAACTTTCCCTGATTGGGATGGAAACTCCTGTTTTTTACATTCAAGTAAGACAAAAATTATGAACAGTAAAACTTCCAATTGAAAAAAAACAAACAATCAATAGGTCAGAAAGAGCAGCTAAATCTAAGACAAGCTATTCAAAGGAATAAGTTTATTAAAAGGAGGTCTATATGTTATTGTGGCTTGAATTTTTTATAGCATATGCAATCACCCACAGGATATTTTGTCTAAATGCCTTAATATATTGGTTTTTAATGCTTAAACACTAAAGGATTCTTGTGTGTCTAAATGTCTGCCATACTCTTCTGTCCATGTAATGTGTGTCTATATTCTTGGTCTTCAAGACTTAGTCACAAGAATGCAAGATTGAGGAATTCATAAGTCCATCATTCTTGTGTGCCTAAATGTTCATCATACTTGTGAGTCTCTCTTTCCAAGGACCGTGTGTCTATGTTCTTGGTCTTCAAGACTTATTTATATGTCCATCATTCCTGTGAGTCTAATTGTCCATAATTCTTGTGTGTCTAAATGTCCAGGGATTGTGTGTCTACTCTTTATCTTCAAACCTTAATCATAGGAATGCAAGCTTTAAGGTAGAAGAGTGTATATGTCCAATTCAATTTCTTCCGTCTCTTTTTTTCATATAGGCCTGAACATGTAAGTCTATATACTTTATGTACTCACACTTGAATTCTATTCCACATGAAAGAAACAAACTGGTAATCTCTACTGCAACTTCAAGAGATGTTGTTCTAAATCCAAATTTAGGTCTTCCATCTTTCCATGCTGTTATAAGTTTACACTGAATGTTTTGATGCAGAAGCATGGAAAATGCTAACCTTACCGCTGCAAGGTTTGGTATGTAAATTTCAACTATCATCAGTTACTGTAAATCGGTATTCCAGGAAAAAAATAGTCTGGACCATTGTCTAAATACACAGTATAAAAGCAGAGCAATAAGAATAAGAATAAACAGAATGCCTCCAAGTATCACACAGCTGACTATGTCCCCTTCATCCATTTTGAGCAAGACCATAACATGTGTTTACTTTACTAATTTTTAGAATGGAAAATTAGACACACAATGTATATATGTCCAAAAACATTCTAAACTGTGAACAAACATTTCTAAGAATGAATGCACACACATTAAAATAGTTAACAAGTAAAAATCATTTTAAAATTCAAACACTGAAAACTATTGTACAAAACTTACCTTGAGTTCAATATTCAGCTGATCACATCTTTTCCTGAAGACTCCATTTTCTTTGTGTGGCTATTGCAAATACCAAGAGTCTGATGCAACATTGTATGGCTATTGCAAATACCAGTCCAATGTAACAAGCTTTCTGATTGGATGTTCACAAGCTCTCCTTCCACAGCTATAGATGAGTCTGACTGGATGATCTAAAACTATTCTACCAACCATTTTTAGAATACAGTACAAGTCAACCTATGGTAATGTCCAAGTTCTGGACAATTTGATGGACAGATCATGGACATACTACCTTATGTGGCTATGGTTAGAAAAACAAATAGACACATAAAACACATGCCCAAGCATTTTCCTAGATTTTATTGTGTGTTTAGACACACAACTCAAAATAGACACACAGTATCACACTGGGCTCAAAAATAGACACACAATGTATCCCTCGTGAGAACGGGTCCGTCCGTCCCTCCGTCCCTCTGTCTGAAGACACATTTTGTCCGGACAACTCCTCCTAAACCGATGGGCCAATTCCGATGAAACTTCACACAAATATTAATGATCATGTGTAGATGTGCATGCCTCTTTATTTTTCTCAAAATTATGGTTGCTATGGCAACTGGTCACTATAAACAGGTTTTCCGATAAGAACCCTAACTTTAAGTTTGTCCGGACAACTCCTCCTAAACCGAAAGGCCGATTTCAATGAAACTTCACACAAATATAGAGGACCATGTGTAGATGTGCATGCCACTTTCTTTTTTTTCAAAATTATGGTTGCTATGGCAACTGGTCACTATAAACAGGTTTTCTGATAAGAACCATAACTTTTAAGTTTGTCCGGACAACTCCTCCTAAAACCGAAGGGCCAATTTCAATGAAACTTCACACAAATATAGAAGACCATGTGTAGATGTACATGCCACTATATTTTTCACAAAATTATGGTTGCTATGGCAACTGGTCACTATAAACAGGTTTTCTGATAAGAACCATAACTTTTAAGTTTGTCCGGACAACTCCTCCTAAAACCGAATCACCAATTTCAATGAAACTTCACACAAATATAGAGGACCATGTGTAGATGTGCATGCCACTTATATTTTTTCACAAAATTATGGTTGCTATGGCAACTAGTCACTATATTACTGGGTTATCTTAGTTAGCCTCTAATTAACAGTTCCAATTCACCATTGACTCGTGCAGATTGCGGGGGTATTAGTCGGCCATCCTGGCGACAGTTCTAGTTATTTCTAAGATGACAGAACATTTTATATCAACCACCCAGGCAGTACATGATAGAATTTCTTCTGTTGTAATTATAATTTATTCACTCCAAATCAAAAGATAAAAAGAGAAGGTCAAACTCGTGGTACTGTCGTACGGTATATAACTGTTGGTACGGTATGTAACTGTTGGTACGGTATGTAACTGTTGGTACGGTGTGTAACTGTTGGTACGGTATGTAACTGTTGGTACGGTACGTAACTGTTGGTACGGTACGTAACCGTTGGTACGGTATGTAACTGTTGGTACGGTATGTAACTGTTGGTACGGTATGTAACTGTCGGTACGGTATGTAACTGTTGGTACGGTATGTAACTGTTGGTACGGTATGTAACTGTTGGTACGTTATATACGGTATACAGTATTGTATATATAAACATATCTATTCCTGTTTATAGTTGTTACTCTGCGTCGGAGATTAGCACCCTTAATGATGTATTAATTGTGAACCAGAGTTGCGTGGGTCTAAACTTGTGAATTGCTCAAATGATTTCATTGGTCTAGAATGCGAATTAACAAAGCAATAGCTTTACAGTATCACAGGGATTTGACACATAATGCCTACCCCAGGGTCCATGCTTGATAATTGCATACCGGCCATGTTGTGAGGACTTGTTCCATGTTCCTGCCTAATATACTACTGAGTTGTCCATTTAAGGTTTTATGGTAATAGAAGTGTGAAAATAAATGCTAAAATTTTCTGAAGCAGTAGAACCAAATGAACCAAGACACCTGTTATAAAATCTCAAATGTACACGATCTGGCTATAATAGATAAAATATTTAAAACTAATGTTTGATTATACTATACAAAATTGGAAGGTTAGACCTGTCTCCGCGTGGTCCACAAACTACGAAAATAAAAAAGGAAATCTGGGAGTAATCTTGGTACCTAGTATCTGGCGATTTCATTGGTTCCCGTATCCAACTATCTGTGGTTTCATTGGTTCCTGTATCCAGACACTTACCAACTATCTAGTGATTTCATTGGTTCCTGTATCCAGACACATACCGACCATCTGGTGATTTCATTGGTTCCTGTATCCAGACACATACCAACTATCTGGTGATTTCATTGGTTCCTGTTTCAAGACACATACCAACCATCTGGTGATTTTATTGGTTCCTGTATTCAGGCGCGTACCAACCATCTGGTGATTTCATTGGATCCTGTATCCAGACAGTACCAACTATCGGGTGATTTCGTTGGTTCCTGTATCCAGACACATACCAACCATCTGGTGATTTCATTGGTTCCTGTATCTAGACACGTACCAACTATCGGGTGATTTCATTGGTTCCTGTATCCTGGTGTGAACCTACTCTCTAGTGTATCACAGGGACCTGAGAATTTGTTACACACTAGGATAGGTCCAACTACATCATACTGTAGCAAATTATCAAATCAATGTAATAAACGCTTGGATAGGTAAAAATATAGATAGACTCTAATACATTCTCAGGTCCCTGTGATACACTTGAATAGGTCCAAATACGCATAGACTGTAACAAATTCTCATGTCCCTGTGATACACACTAGGGAAGGTCCAATTACACCTAGACTGTTACAAATTCTCAGGTCCCTGTGATACACACTAGGGAAGGTCCAATTACACATAGACTGTTACAAATTCTCGGGTCCCTGTGATACACACTAGGGAAGGTCCAATTACACATAGACTGTAACAAATTCTCGGGTCCCTGTGATAAACACACCTAGACTGTAACAAGTCCTCAGATCCTTGTATTCGGATGAGAACTGGGTCAGAACTCTTGTAAGGAAGTAACTATGACATGACTACACAAGGTCGGCTATACAGATATTGTCAGACACTTAACCGATAATATATGCCTATTAAATTTAACTGTATAACCGACAGCCGACAATAAGTGCCTACCTTACGATACTTTTAATTAATTATCAGCATTTTTAAAGTTTTCAACATTGGAAACATGGCAGCACAGTCAAAGAAAAAACCCGCATGATCCTCGAAGATCGGGTTCACAGAGACACATATTAACTAGAAAATCGACATGACATTTTGAAGGAGAAAAAGAAGAGAGCTGTCTTTTACATGTGAAAAAAAAAAAGATTTTTTTTGTGAAACTTTCCAATAAAAACAATTAAAAGTGAAGGAATCAACCGAAAATGTTGTTAGAAAAAGAAAAGAAATATTAAGGTCATTAGGTAAAAAAAACGTGGTCAGTAAAAGGACATGAAACAAACGACATATGTATAATATGTAAAAAAAAAAAAAAAAAAAAAAAACATTGTATACTATCGTATACTGTTAATGATAGATTCCCACAATAACGTGTTATATCGTGATCCAATTTATTGCAACTACTTATCGTATTGGGGACATTGTAATGGATTGGTATGCAATATGCTGTCAAGTACGTCACTGTTTGTTACAAAAATAGTTGTATCAAATTGGCATGCTACAGTAACATTTTTGTTCCTCCTTTTAAATGAAACATATCTCACAATATTTACTATCAACCAAGAGCAAAAATACCCATATGTCATAGGAAACCGTATTTCTAACTCAACATCGAGAAAACATGGGAACAAAACAAAGAATCAATGTCAACGGAACCACCAGGTATTTCAACGGAACCACCAGACAGGTCAACGGAACCACCAGGTATGTCAACGAAACTACCACGCACGCCAACGAAACTACCACGCATATCAACCGAACAACCACGCATGTCAACGGAACCACCAGACATGTCAACACAACTACCGCGCACGCCAACGAAACTACCACGCATATCAACCGAACAACCACGCATGTCAACGGAACCACCAGACATGTCAAAGGAACCACGAGGTACATGTATGTCAACGGAACCACTAGGTAAACGGAACTACCAGGTATGTCAACGGAACCACCAGTTATGTCAACGGAACCACCAGGTATGTCAATGGAACCACCAGTTATGTCAACGGAACCATCAGGTATGTCAACGGAACCACCAGTTATGTCAACGGAACTACCAGGTATGCCAACGAAACTACCAGGTATGTCAACGGAACCATCAGGTATGTCAATGGAACCACCAGTTATGTCAACGGAACCACCAGGTATGTCAACGGAACCCCCAGTTATGTCAACGGAACCATCAGGTATGTCAACGGAACCATCAGGTATGTCAACGGAACCACCAGGTATGTCAACGGAACCATCAGGTATGTCAACGGAACCATCAGGTATGTAAACGGAATCACCAGTTATGTCAACGGAACTACCAGGTATGTCAACGGAACCATCAGGTATGTCAACGGAACCATAAGGTACATGTATGTCAACGGAACCACCAGGTATGTCAACGGAACCATCAGGTATGTCAACGGAACCATCAGGTATGTCAACGGAACCACCAGGTATGTCAACGGAACCACCAGTTATGTCAACGGAACCACCAGGTATGTCAACGGAACCATCAGGTATGTCAACGGAACCACCAGTTATGTCAACGAAACCATCAGGTATGTAAACGGAACCACCAGTTATGTCAACAGAACCACCCGTTATGTCAACGGAACCATCAGGTATGTCAACGGAACCATCAGGTATGTCAACGGAACCACCAGGTATGTCAACGGAACCACCAGATATGTCAACGGAACCATCAGGTACATGTATGTCAACGGAACCATCAGGTATGTCAATGGAACCACCAGTTATGTCAACGGAACCATCAGGTATGTCAACGGAACCACCAGGTATGTCAACGGAACTACCAGGTATGCCAACGGAACCATCAGGTACATGTATGTCAACGGAACCACCAGGTATGTCAACGGAGCCACCAGGTATGTCAACGGAACCACCAGGTATGTCAACAGGACCACCAGGTATGTCAACGGAACCACCAGGTATGTCAACAGGACCACTAGGTATGTCAACAGGACAACTAGGCATGTCAAAGGAACCACTAGGTATGTCAACGGAACCACCAGGTATGCCAATGGAACCACCAGGTAACGTCAACGGAACCACCAGGTAAGTCAACAGAACCACCAGGTATGTCAACGGAACCACCAGGTATGTCAACAGGACCACCAGGTATGTCAACGGAACCACCAGGTATGTCAACGGAACCACCAGGTATGTGAACAAGGATTAAATATGGCCTCATATCGTACACTGAAAACGAATAATGAGGTCATGCTATCAACCATTAAACTCTCGTGTGGTCTTCATCAAACTGTAGTTTTTTAAAAGCTGTGTTGTTAGTTTTGAATTGTTTTTAAGTATTGAGAGAAAGTCGTTCAGTACCGAATCAGCTGTAATATCCGATGGTTAGGGAATCAGGGATCAAGAAATGGAAAATTGATAATTGGTGTATTGAAGTCGCCATGCTTAGCATAGGCTTAGTTGTAAACTGTCCTTGCTGGTTACGTTGTCAGTAAAGATCGAATTAGGCGACTGATGTTTAAAGTGTACTTAGTTTCAAGTTATACATGGTATATTTGAACGACATGGCCGATATTTTCTGGTGGCTGATTTCGGCTATAATTCGGGGACGCCAATGCTACAGTGCGTAATGGCCGAAATCAACCACAATGATATTTGTTACTAAAGACAACACATCTTTAATATATCTAAAGGTGAAGTCGAAGGTTGTCTTAGTCGATAACTGTGCTGATTATTATTAAGCTCGGCAAGAAAGTGACATATTTTGTCCCAGTGAGGATGCCAATAGTCTGTTGGAACATTTTGTCACCAACCTCAGCCAAGATCGATATCGTCAACCTAATTTCTATCGTTCCGTCTTGACCTTATTTAGATATAGTCGTGTGTTTTAATAGATGTTCAAGTATATATAGCTTACCAAGATGTATTTGTAGTTTTTATTGTGACAATGTAGGGCAAACAGTTGAAAACCAGATGCTGTAATAAAGATACATTTTAAGGAGTGGGTGTTGAATACAATCGAAAGCTTCTTTGTTTTCTTGAAATTTATATTCAATTAATTAGAATCCTGGGGAAAAATTTCGCAGTCTGACAGTAGTCTCGACTAATACACTGAAGTACAGAGACTGGTAGTAGTGGCCTACATAACGCCGCCTATAAACTACCACTAGGTTTTGTCTCACCGCCTATAAACTACTGTTAGGTTTTGTCTCACCGCCTATAAACTACTGTTAGGTTTTGTCTCACCGCATATAAACTACCGCTAGGTTTTGTCTCACCGCCTATAAACTACCGCTAGGTTTTGTCTCACCGCCTATAAACTACCACTAGGTTTTGTCTCACCGCCTATAAACTACCACTAGGTTTGTCTCACCGCCTATAAACTACTGTTAGGTTTTGTCTCACCGCCTATAAACTACTGTTAGGTTTTGTCTCACCGTCTATAAACTACTGTTAGGTTTTGTCTCACCGCCTATAAACTACCACTAGGTTTTGTCTCACCGCCTATAAACTACCACTAGGTTTTGTCTCACCGCCTATAAACTACCACTAGGTTTTGTCTCACCGTCTATAAACTACCACTAGGTTTTGTCTCACCGCCTATAAACTACCACTAGGTTTTGTCTCACCGCCTATAAACTACCACTAGGTTTTGTCTCACCGCCTATAAACTACTGCTAGGTTTTGTCTCACCGCCTATAAACTACCACTAGGTTTTGTCTCACCGCCTATAAACTACCACTAGGTTTTGTCTCACCGTCTATAAACTACCACTAGGTTTTGTCTCACCGCCTATAAACTACCACTAGGTTTTGTCTCACCGCCTATAAACTACCACTAGGTTTTGTCTCGCCGCCTATAAACTACCACTAGGTTTTGTCTCACCGCCTATAAACTACCACAAGGTTATGTCTCACCGCCTATAAACTACTGCTAGGTTTTGTCTCACCGCCTATAAACTACCTCTAGGTTTTGTCTCACCGCCTATAAACTACCGCTAGGTTTTGTCTCACCGCCTATAAACTACCGCTAGGTTTTGTCTCACCGCCTATAAACTACTGTTAGGTTTTGTCTCACCGCCTATAAACTACTGTTAGGTTTTGTCTCACCGCCTATAAACTACCACTAGGTTTTGTCTCACCGCCTGTAAACTACCGTTAGGTTTTGTCTAACCGCCTATAAACTACCACTAGGTTTTGTCTCACCGCATATAAACTACTGTTAGGTTTTGTCTCACCGCCTATAAACTACCACTAGGTTTTGTCTCACCGTCTATAAACGACTGTAAGAATTTGTCTCACCGCCTATTAACTACTGTTAGGTTTTGTCTCACCGCCTATAAACTACTGTTAGGTTTTGTCTCACCGCCTATAAACTACCGCTAGGTTTTGTCTCACCGCCTATAAACTACCACTAGGTTTTGTCTCACCGCCTATAAACTACCACTAGGTTTTGTCTCACCGCCTATAAACTACTGCTAGGTTTTGTCTCACCGCCTATAAACTACCACTAGGTTTTGTCTCACCGCCTATAAACTACCACTAGGTTTTGTCTCACCGCCTATAAACTACCGCTAGGTTTTGTCTCACCGCCTATAAACTACCACTAGGTTTTGTCTCACCGCCTATAAACTACTGCTAGGTTTTGTCTCACCGCCTATAAACTACTGTTAGGTTTTGTCTCACCGCCTATAAACTACTGTTAGGTTTTGTCTCACCGCCTATAAACTACCACTAGGTTTTGTCTCGCCGCCTATACTCAGGGAGGGAAGGGAAGTTAGTATGCACCACGAAAGAAAGAAAGAAAGAAAGAAAGAAAGAAAGAAAGAAAGAAAGAAAGAAAGAAAGAAAGAATTACCTGTTTAGTAATTTTGCTAAAAAACTATAGTTATTACATACGTTGTAAAATATTTGAATAATTTATCAATATTATGCATCACTGGTGTATGCAAAAAAAAAACCCTTAAAACTGTGAAATAACCTGATAGTAGGCGAATGACAATTTCCAGTAACAAAGCGATGATCTATTGAGAACCCGTATGCGATTACTGGTCGTTATCAACTATTAAATCACAATTACAACTGTAGGTCGTATTTGTACCTCAGATTTAGCAGATAGGAATCTCCTGTGGACACGACTAACGGTCCGAATCCGTTTTAAATGGCTATAAATAAATGTCCAAGAGTTCTTTTATCTTATCGTATATCACGACGTTCCGGGTGATTAATTGTCTAACGATGCTGGCTTAATCGGGGTCGGAATCACAGACAAACAATACGGGTGGTTTGTCGCCTGAGGTGACAAGTACTCGACTGTTTGGGTGTTGTGTAGGGGTGTGAAACGTTTACATTGAGGCTAGGTAGTGTACAAGGACGTCCAGTATTGCCTACTGTTTTGATGAGCAGAATGAGGATTGTATTAACTGTTTTTGTTATGTCAACATTCTGCTACAGAATCTGTGAGTATAACTTCATTATCAATACCCACCTTTATTATATATGATCAGGGACATATATAACTCTGACAATTTGTTTATTCTCGTAAACAGTACAGTGTAGAGAATAAGAATACAGACAAATGGATAACAATGAAACATGGTAAAACAGGATGGACATCAGTATTGTGAATTAATTATTATAATTATACAGTATCAATAATAAATTTAGCCAAAGAAATAAGTTCATTTTTAGTTACGTAATTGAATAATGTATGAAATTTAAATATATTTGGTCTTTCATAATAATATCTAGACATATATTTCAGTCTACTATTGAGCATAAGTTCCTGATCACAGTTAAATAAATAATGAAATTGGTCGCCTATTTCTCTTAAATTACATAAAATACATATTCTAGGTTCCCCTGATATAATTGTCGAACGATTACGATCTGATATCTGTATATCCTAGCTTTACCATATGTTCAGGTTAGCTGCTCCTCTGACACGTTCACAGTGACCCATACTAATGGAAGAAGTCCGAAAAGTTGTAAACAGATGCTTGCATTTTGGAAACGTACATGTCTTGCTTTCAAATGGTCGATTTTTGTACGATAGTTTTTTTTATCTTATACTTTAAAAACAAAAACATAAAAAATTCGTGTTTTTAACTTTCAAACTTATATGCCACCTACCAGGGACAATTGCGCTCAAACAATTGAGTGGGTCCCTTGATAAAGGAATCATAGTTTGTGGGGATTATATGTGAATGGAAGTATTGGATGGTTAGACATGTTAGGGTGTTATATCGGACGGTTGAGGGGTTGGTGTTATCAGATAGAGAGGTGTTATATCGGACGGTTGAGGGGTTGGTGTTATCAGATAGAGAGGGTGTTATATCGGACGGTTGAGGGGTTGGTGTTATCAGATAGAGAGGGTGTTATATCGGACGGTTCTAGGGGTTGGTGTTATCAGATAGAGAGGTGTTATATCGGACGGTTCTAGGGGTTGGTGTTATCAGATAGAGAGGGTGTTATATCGGACGGTTCTAGGGGTTGATGTTATCAGATAGAGAGGGTGGTATATCGGACGGTTGAGGGGTTGGTGTTATCAGATAGAGAGGGTGTTATATCGGACGGTTGAGGTGTTGGTGTTATCAGATAGAGAGGGTGGTATATCGGACGGTTCTAGGGGTTGGTGTTATCAGATAGAGAGGGTGTTATATCGGACGGCTCTAGGGGTTGGTGTTATCAGATAGAGAGGGTGTTATATCGGACGGTTGAGGGGTTGGTGTTATCAGATAGAGTGGGTGTTATATCGGACGGTTCTAGGGGTTGGTGTTATCAGATAGAGAGGGTGTTATATCGGACGGTTGAGGGGTTGGTGTTATCAGATAGAGAGGGTGTTATATCGGACGGTTCTAGGGGTTGGTGTTATCAGATAGAGAGGGTGTTATATCGGACGGTTCTAGGGGTTGGTGTTATCAGATAGAGAGGGTGGTATATCGGACGGTTGAGGGGTTGGTGTTATCAGATAGAGAGGGTGTTATATCGGACGGTTCTAGGGGTTGGTGTTATCAGATAGAGAGGGTGTTATATCGGACGGTTGAGGGGTTGGTGTTATCAGATAGAGAGGGTGTTATATCGGACTGTTGAGGGGTTGGTGTTATCAGATAGAGAGGGTGTTATATCGGACGGTTCTAGGGGTTGGTGTTATCAGATAGAGAGGGTGTTATATCGGACGGTTCTAGGGGTTGGTGTTATCAGATAGAGAGGGTGTTATATCGGACGGTTGAGGGGGTGGTGTTATCAGATAGAGAGGGTGTTATATCGGACGGTTCTAGGGGTTGGTGTTATCAGATAGAGAGGGTGTTATATCGGACGGTTCTAGGGGTTGGTGTTATCAGATAGAGAGGGCGTTATATCGGACGGTTCTAGGAGTTGGTGTTATCAGATACAGAGGGTGTTATATCGGACGGTTGAGGGGTTGGTGTTATCAGATAGAGAGGGTGTTATATCGGACGGTTCTAGGGGTTGGTGTTATCAGATACAGAGGGTGTTATATCGGACGGTTCTAGGAGTTGGTGTTATCAGATACAGAGGGTGTTATATCGGACGGTTGAGGGGTTGGTGTTATCAGATAGAGAGGGTGTTATATCGGACGGTTCTAGGGGTTGGTGTTATCAGATACAGAGGGTGTTATATCGGACGGTTCTAGGAGTTGGTGTTATCAGATAGAGAGGGTGTTATATCGGACGGTTCTAGGGGTTGGTGTTATCAGATAGAGACGGTGTTATATCGGACGGTTCTAGGGGTTGGTGTTATCAGATAGAGAGGGTGTTATATCGGACGGTTCTAGGGGTTGGTGTTATCAGATAGAGAGGGTGTTATATCGGACGGTTCTAGGGGTTGGTGTTATCAGATAGAGAGGTGTTATATCGGACGGTTGAGGGGTTGGTGTTATCAGATAGAGAGGGTGTTATATCAGACGGTTTTAGGGGTTGGTGTTATCAGATAGAGAGGGTGTTATATCGGACGGTTGAGGGGGTGGTGTTATCAGATAGAGAGGGTGTTATATCGGACGGTTGAGGGGTTGGTGTTATCAGATAGAGAGGGTGTTATATCGGACAGTTCTAGGGGTTGGTGTTATCAGATAGAGAGGGTGTTATATCGGACGGTTCTAGGGGTTGGTGTTATCAGATAGAGAGGGTGTTATATCGGACGGTTGAGGGGTTGGTGTTATCAGATAGAGAGGGTGTTATATCGGACGGTACTAGGGGTTGGTGTTATCAGATAGAGAGGGTGTTATATCGGACGGTTCTAGGGCTTGGTGTTATCAGATAGAGAGGGTGTTATATCGGACGGTTGAGGGGTTGGTGTTATCAGATAGAGAGGGTGTTATATCGGACGGTTCTAGGGGTTGGCGTTATCAGATAGAGAGGGTGTTATATCGGACGGTTGAGGGGTTGGTGTTATCAGATAGAAAGGGTGTTATATCGGACAGTTCTAGGGGTTGGTGTTATCAGATAGAGAGGGTGTTATATCGGACGGTTCTAGGGGTTGGTGTTATCAGATAGAGAGGGTGTTATATCGGACGGTTGAGGGGTTGGTGTTATCAGATAGAGAGGGTGTTATATCGGACGGTTCTAGGGGTTGGTGTTATCAGATAGAGAGGGTGTTATATCGGACGGTTCTAGGGCTTGGTGTTATCAGATAGAGAGGGTGTTATATCGGACGGTTGAGGGGTTGGTGTTATCAGATAGAGAGGGTGTTATATCGGACGGTTCTAGGGGTTGGCGTTATCAGATAGAGAGGGTGTTATATCGGACGGTTCTAGGGGTTGGTGTTATCAGATAGAGAGGGTGTTATATCGGACGGTTGAGGGGTTGATGTTATCAGATAGAGAGGGTGTTATATCGGACGGTACTAGGGGTTGGTGTTATCAGATAGAGAGGGTGTTATATCGGACGGTTGAGGGGTTGGTGTTATCAGATAGAGAGGGTGTTATATCGGACGGTTCTAGGGGTTGGTGTTATCAGATAGAGAGGGTGATATATCGGACGGTTCTAGGGGTTGGTGTTATCAGATAGAGAGGGTGTTATATCGGACGGTTCTAGGGGTTGGTGTTATCAGATAGAGAGGGTGTTATATCGGACGGTTCTAGGGGTTGGTGTTATCAGATAGAGAGGGTGTTATATCGGACGGTTCTAGGGGTTGGTGTTATCAGACAGAGAGGGTGTTATATCGGACGGTTCTAGGGGTTGGTGTAATCAGACAGAGAGGGTGTTATATCGGACGGTTCTAGGGGTTGGTGTTATCAGATAGAGAGGGTGTTATATCGGACGGTTCTAGAGGTTGGTGTTATCAGATAGAGAGGGTGTTATATCGGACGGTTCTAGGGGTTGGTGTTATCAGATAGAGAGGTGTTATATCGGACGGTTCTAGGGGTTGATGTTGATTAAATGTCGGGGAATATTAAGAATATTATTACAGAAGTTATTTTTCTTGTTTCCCAGGCACGAGCACGGTGTGTTGGGAATGTAACTCCGTGGATTCTGAGTGGTGCACGGAACATTTTGTCGGGAAGGATCTTTCCCCTTACACCGCCCAAATCGTCAACTGTACCGGCAGATGTATGAAACTCGTCGCTCTAGTGGATGCTAAACAAAGTAAGTTGTAATTTTCATGCCAAAAAATAGTTATAGATTTCGGTCATCTACGGTGGCTGATTTGTGCCATATTTTGTGAAATAAATGCACGCAAATTAGCGACTTTAATTCTTGTCTTTTCATCTATTCGCCCCGAAAAGACGAAAATTAACAAACCTTAAATTTCGTCTTTTCGGGGTTAGGGTTTCGCGTCGAAAAGACGAAATCTAAGGTTGATTAACTTTCGTCCTTTCGAGGCGAAGAGACGAAATTAAAAAAAAAAAAAACCCTTATTTTTCGTCTTTTCGGGGCGAAAAGTCGAAAAGACGAAATGGCACAAATCAGCCACCGTATCATCTCACGTTTACACGACAACACGTGAAAAAGTACCCCGCCAACCCGACTTCAACTATACATGTCACGCGCGCGAAGTCGTTTGAATTTATCGCGTTTTTGCATAATACCGGAGGCGCAAACCCGACAATTGGTGGATTACCGAAATTCACCACCATACAAAAGTCAAGTTTGTCCCATTCGCTTGTTTCAGCCAAAGGGACGTGATAATTTGTTACAGTCAGTATGTATTTCCGCCTATCCTAGTGTGTATCACAGGGACCTGAGAGTTTCCAGTCAATATGTATTTGGGCCTACCCTAGTCTTCTCCTTATAATGAACACCGAGGGTGTCATTTTTACCCAGTTTTAATCTAGCCCCCAAACACGTCTGAGAACGTGCTATACACATACACTAGGGTACAGGTCCAACTTTACAAAGACTTACCAAATTCTCATGTCCCTGTGATACACGTCCCTGTGATACACAAATGGGCAGGCCCCAATACATTAAGACTGGAACAAATTCTTACGTCCCTGTGATACACAATTGAGCAGGCCCCAATACATTTAGACTGGAACAAATTATCACGTCCCTGTGATACACAAATGGGCAGGCCCCAATACATTTAGACTGGAACAAATTCTTACGTCCCTGTGATACACAATTGGGCAGGCCCCAATACATTTAGACTGTACCAAATTCTCACGTCCCTGTGATATATAATTTGTCATGTCCCTGTCATACACAATAGGATAGGTCCAAATATACAAAGACTGTAACAAGTTGTCATGCCCCTCTGTTTCATTGACCGTCTAAGATCTAGAGAATCCCTTTGAGTGTTAAAACGAAGTAATTCACTCCTCTATCGTGTAACAGTCTGTGTCTGTTCGTCCGTCTGAAACAATTCACTCCTCTATCGTGTAACAGTCTATGTCTGTTCGTCCGTCTAAAACAATTCACTCCTCTAGCGTGTAACAGTCTGCGTCTATTTTTCCGTTTGAAACAATTCGCTCCTCTATCGTGTAACAGTCTGTCTGTTCGTCCGTCTGAAACATTTCACTCCTCTATCGTGTAACAGTCTGTCTGTTCGTCCGTCTGAAACAATTCACTCTATCGTGTAACAGTCTATGTCTGTTCGTCCGTCTAAAACAATTCACTCCTCTATCGTGTAACAGTCTACGTCTGTTCGTCCGTCTGAAACAATTCACTCCTCTATCGTGTAACAGTCTATGTCTGTTCGTCCGTCTGAAACAATTCACTCCTCTATTGTGTAACAGTCTGTCTGTTCGTCCGTCTGAAACAATTCACTCTATCGTGTAACAGTCTGTGTCTGTTCGTCCGTCTGAAACAATTCACTCCTCTATCGTGTAACAGTTTACGTCTGTTCGTCCGTCTGAAACAATTCACTCCTCTATCGTGTAACAGTCTATGTCTGTTCGTCCGTCTGAAACAATTCACTCCTCTATCGTGTAACAGTTTACGTCTGTTCGTCCGTCTGAAAGAATTCACTCATCTATCGTGTAACAGACTATGTCTGTTCGTCCGCCTGAAACAATTCACTCCTCTATCGTGTAACAGTCTATGTCTGTTCGTCCGCCTGAAACAATTCACTCCTCTATCGTGTAACAGTCTATATCTGTTCGTCCGTCTGAAACAATTCACTCCTCTATCGTGTAACAGTCTATGTCTGTTCGTCCGTCTAAAACAATTCACTCCTCTATCGTGTAACAGTCTATGTCTGTTCGTCCGTCTGAACGGCTTTTTCTAGACTTTATGATTGCGATACCATATCATTAATATGTTGTGCGGCAGATCGAGATTGTCTCGAACAAACGACACACAACAGCACTGCCACACAATAATAACATTTACATTTTCTTTATTATCGTAAAAGATACAGCTTATTGATACACTTATGATGGAAATATAACCCTAATTATTATTTTTTGTGTGAAGGAGTACTTAAATGATAAAAACGAATTCTATTGTAACATTGTGATAACATGATCTTCCTCTTGGCCTTCGTACACTAACAAACAAGAGTGTCGCCCATAATCAATGTTATCAGGTTCCCGGGTATCGGGTCACAAAGGTTAAGTGTTCCCGTGGTGATAGTGTTAACATGTGTGTCTGTCTTATCTTGTCAGGGTTCTACGTGAGGACGTGTGACGTAACAGATGGTGTCCCTGGCACGTGCCAAACCGGAAGTCATGTGTTGGGAATTCCCAGGAGTATGATTTGTGTCTGTCAGTCCGACCGATGTAACCAGGCACCGAATCAGTATAACGGACGAACAGACACCCTTCTTAGAATTATCTTTGGAATTGTTGTTTGGTGGATGAATCTGACTTGACAAGTGATGCGATTCCATGTAATGTGTTTGTCTTATTTATGTTTATATACACATTGTTAAAATTAAACATTTTTTTTATTATCATCTATCTTTTTTATTTATTATCCAACCCCAGAACATATTGAAACACACTAGAATAGTCGTGTTTTGATTTTTGTACAATAGATTTATGTACAATAGATGTATGTACAATAGATTCATGTACAATAGATTTATGTACAATAGATTCATGTACAATAGATTTTTGTACAGTATATTTATGTACAATAGATTTTTGTACAATAGATTTATGTACAATAGATTTTTGTACAATAGATATATATACAATAGATTTATGTACAATAGATTTATATACAATAGATCTTTGTACAATATATTAATATACAATATATTTATAGACAATAGATTAATATACAATATATTTATGTACAGTATATTTTTGTACAATAGATTATATACAATAGATTTTTGTATAATAGAGCAACCTCAGCTGGATTTGATATTGAAGCAGAAGACGCTGACCCCCCAGGAACTCGTGGTCATGCTCTACCTATAAATAGTCTCCATATAAATCTAGATTTTGTACTTATTATCCTTCGGTTTCTCGACTCGATATTGAGTTAGAATGACGATTTCTTTTACGAATCGGTATTCTCTGTTACATAACGAAACTCTGTACTTCAGTTTGAATAACCAACAAGAAACGGGCCGAGATACTATCACTGGAGTTGATGTCATTAGTAAGCTATCGGCTTGTTAGACGGGAGAATGTATTTCCCACGAAGTGTACCTCTGTATAGGATATGTAGTAGGAGTGGAAAAATGCACGGTCAGACCGGGGTTCGAACCCGGGACCTCTGAACACTAGCCGGATGTTCTACCAACTGAGCTACCTAGCCTACAATGATTGACCGGTCCAGTCCCGCTAAATATATATGTATTCATCCTTCCATTTTTGAATTGAGAATATATTCAAGGTCATTTTATTGGCACATTATTAAACAATCTGAACAAAACATAACCTTGTACATTTTCTGTGCTATTAATACGAATGTTACTACTAAATGTGTACGTCTCAAGTCAGCGAAACTTTATACTTCCAAAGAAAAAGGTCCGTTTCACCATGCACTACTGCCGAAAACGATATGGAAGGAATGTAGATCAGAGTACATACAGACATAGGGTAGACGGCTGGGTGGTCCACTGAGGCTGTTCATAACCTTAACGACACCAACGCAATCTTAAATTGGTAAGGAATAGTACACGTTGTTTCTCCAGGTACCTGCACGCGCAGTGACGTATACCGAAATGTGTTAATACGGCATGGAATATTTGTTAGGGTGAAATATTTGATAGAGTAAATTCCTCAAAAAATCTGTGTAGTGACTCTAAAATCATTCCTTTGTCAATGAATTACCCGTAACTATGGCTGGCTGTTATTCTTTATTCTTCTAGTAATTTTGAAATTAATATGAGGATACGGAAATTGGACTTCAAGCAAAACCGTCATCACTTTTATATAGATCTTAACCTCTTATAGATAATGAGTTGAGAGTTGTCAGAATAAAATCTGTGTACATCACCATAACAACCTATTTCTGAATGCGCGGCCCGTAGGAACTTGGCACAATTTCCAATGATATATGTATCATATATGGATGGTAGGTAGGAATATCGTCCCTGTGAAAAAATAGGGTAACTAACTTTTTACGTTCGATCGGAGAATCGAATCCCGATCGTCCTGGTGAAACTTTAGAGGCAGGTGAAAAGATACTGTATTTATACCGTTGAATTCCACGCACATGATTTTAAATTGTATACATTTACAACAATACACAAAGTAACAGCTGTATAGAGTGATCTAAGTGTACGTTTGGTTCAGTGGAATTCCATGTTTTCATGGCGGAATTCCATTTTGATTATCACAATTTTACCCAATGTATTATCCGAAGTTATCAGTTTGATAGAGAAAAAAATCAAGCCAAACTGATATCATCATCAGTTAAAAATAAGGGGATAAACCTGTCATAAATATCTAGTCATATGATATTTTTTTTAATGTGACATCACGAGTTATAAGGAGAAGTGTTTGATTTAATTAAAACGTTTTTAAGGAAGAATATAAGGTGTCATGCAGCTTATCAAGTGCTGCAAACGTCACATCCGGATCAAGTGTCACTCAATTTCCGGACAACAGACGTCAGCGATATCCGGATTAGACGTGATCCCAGCCATGACATATGGGTTTGGTATTATTGATCTGTAAATACTACCGTATATATACCATAGAAGATTGTAATGTAACAGAAGAGGGAAAATATAACGACCAGATCGAGACTCGAAACCCGAGCTACCGGTGTTAAGTCCAGTCTAGTTCAAATACATTAAAATGAACAAATTGGTTTCAATGTTTTAATTCTAGATTAAAAAACCACATTATTTCTCGGAGATCAGAACATCGCTGGTTTGGAAGTTAGTGCTAATCCCTGGGTTAATAATAATTACAATCTAGCGCGAGTTATTTCCCCTGGTTCACAAAGATATATCGGTGGTGAAAAGACAACCAAACATCATCAATGGGAGAAAAAAAAAGCAGCGCGACAAAAACATGGGACATTCCTTCGAACATCATAAGTGAATAGATTAGTTGTGAATAATCCCCTACGTAGTGTCACAAATCTATAGAGATCTAATAAACACCAAGAGATATAAATAAACCCCATAAATGGCAGGGTTCAAACAAAGTCAACGTTATAAATGGTTTAGGGATGTGGATTCTGAACAACCCCTAGAGATGTTTATCTAAAAACAAAATATCTAGAGATACGGTTTCACACGTCTCCTTTCAAATGCGGGGTTCAAACATATTCTATGTCGAAATCTGGGTTCAAAAAATACCTAGAAAAGTTAAGTTCAAACAAAGCCATGTATATTTGGATTCACACAATTAAATCTATGAATATTTGGATTCAAACAAATCCATGGATATTTGGATTCACACAATTAAATCTATGAATATTTGGGTTCAAACAAATCCATGGATATTGGGTGTGCAAACAAATTCATGTATATTTGGGTTTAAACAAATCCATGAATATTTGGGTTCAAACAAATCCATGTATATTTAGGTTTAAACAAATCTATGAATATTTTGGTTCAAACAAATCCATGTATATTTAGGTTTAAACAAATCCATGAATATTTGGGTTCAAACAAATCCATGTATATTTAGGTTTAAACAAATTCATGAATATTTGGGTTCAAACAAATCCATGAATATTTAGTTTTAAACAAATCCATGTATATTTGGGTTTTGACTGGATCACATGGGTTGCTGGTCCATTATATGGTAATCAACCTTAGCTCTAGATGTAGGGATAATTGATCATATGAGAGGTGGAGTCCAAAAAAATGTGTGAAAAGGCAGTGGCTCGATTTCTAAGAGTGGATTGAAGGACGTTCGATCAATAATCTCCATTAGATATTCCAGTGGTGTGTAGAATCCCCTCACCCAGTCTCCACCCCTATCCAAGGGACTTCCAAAGTCAGCATCCCCGAGAGTGATCTCGACTGACTGATGCTGCGGAGGCTGGATGGCTGGCAATCGATAACTCGTACACGATGTGGTACTCCGGTACGCAGCTCGTGAGCGCGTGGACGGACACTGACGTGTCAGAAAGCCTGGGTGGGAAGCGTGTGTACACCGATACACATACCAGCAAAATCAATGGCGCTCAGCCCAATGCTTAAATTCCACAACCTAACATCCCCGACATATTATGCCAACTCCGTGTTGTTTTTTGTCTGCTTTGTATCTCGGTCTTGGTCGAGTCGGGTGGGGCTAGGAAGGGGTGAATTAATACCGAAAATGAAATTAGGGAATTTATATATGACGATATTTTGTGACATATAAAAATATTTTTAAAATCACATGAATGTATATGTGAGTTGAATAATGATACATCAATTTTTGAGATTACTTTAAATGCAAATAGCGTTACCAAAGACAAGACATGGTGGCATACCCCCAAAACGGGTGAGGTTTTATCACGACTAGAAACAGGGGGAGATATCCGAGATAGTTATAAGGATCTGGTATCCATACAAAATGGAGGATATATGAAAATGACGACTGTGTTATTATTTTATTATATAAAATATTCAATTTTATCTAAAAAATATTCAATTTTATCTAAAAAATATTCAATTTTATCTAAAAAATATTCAATTTTATCTATAAAATATTCAATTTTACGTATGTAATACGTATACGAAAAAATATAATCAAAGAAAAAAACGTGTTGACATTTGAAATGTAAATTAATTGAGCAAATACCATCACACATACACACGCTGTGCAGTTGTCACAGACCATACAAGCACCTGTAATGTACGTGTGCGCGTACTTGTGTGGTGAGCAGGAAACGTGTGTTCCTTTAATGTAATTCAATTTATTTCAATGTAGGATGAGACTCAGTGTAAGATGATGATTATCTTATTAGACAAATATTTGATTATTTCGTTTATGTGTAAAAGCTGTTCGTATATGTGATGAAATATACCATTGTATTGTCTTATTGAAAGGCATTTTAAAAACCAAATATATAGGTTAATAATAAGGGCAACAAATTCAACTGAAATAATGTGCATTATTGAAAATTAAAATGGTTACTACAAATAACACATTGACAGAAAAAAGAAATATATATATGTATGTATTATATATATATTTAAATCCGTGCATAACACATTAACAATATGTCTCTTCGCTTAATATTTATCATATAACTGTTTCTTTTAATATATACTGTAGTTTCAATTGTGATTATCAAAAATGTTTTGAATTGCTATCAATTTCATCAGATATGTGTTGGACCTGCCATCATATTGTAATATTAGAAAATCGTCTTTATAACTATATATATTTAATATTATATTATTTTAATGCTGTTTTCTGTTTGTATTCCTTGTGAATTTATTTAGGCCCTATATGTTTAAAAAAATAATTAACAGTAAAAAAATGCGGCACGCGCAGATTAATTTAATTGCACGTGCAAGTAACACGACGGAAATAACCCGAACGAATGGCCCGTAAATAGATACTACGCAACGTGTGATTATTGTGTTTATAAATATTACCCTACTTTCATTTTCGAAATACTCTCCAATCTTACAAATACACCTACCTGTGGAGAATACCTGTGTGTATACTTGTCAACCTTGTATATCTACCTTGACGCCTTATCAATTGACAATAGACTTATCACTGTCAACCAAAAAGCGGTCACCTTTACCTGGAGTATTAAATTTAATTGACATTTTACCCGAGGTAAATTTATTTTTTATCCTTTGAGAAAATCCCCATCCGTTAGGTAGATTGGGTATTCCCCTTACCCTGCCGCTAGGGGTCGCCAATTGAGCGATGCACAGAAGACACCAGAGGAAAACATGGCTGCACCCGAAACCGACGTCCCCGCACGGCTCGGACCAAACAAAACACCCGTACAGCTCGAGGAACTAACGAAAGACGTAAGTACGACTTATAGTCAATATATAACATGTGCTGGGTCTCGTCAAGGCTTTTGGGGTTAGTGGATGATGTTATTTACAAGAAAACGTGGTATTTGTATGGTACATGGGGTAGGGTTTTCGAGCTAAGCAGTGTAATTTGACCAGATGGTCTGTGTATGCATGCTTTCCCACCGATACCCTGTTAAACCACGTAGTTCGACAGCCCTGATATCTAGCTTAGCATGTACTAGCTGCCTCGATTTAGTCTCCCATTTCCCCCACTAACATTTTTTGCGCCATTTTACTGTTATTCGTACTGATTATTATTGTATACAGCGAGGGTAGCGGTCGGGTGTTCCGTTAGTCGAGTTCGCTCGCCCGTGACTTTTCCTTTCGTAGCCATTTCATTATTGGGGTCATCCATGCGTGACGTCACAGCCGAGGTCACACACAATGTAGGACCGTAACATTGGGAAACAAACTAATTCATCATTCTTGACAGACAAGAGAAAATAAAACAGACATACAACATTCTGTTGTACGATACGAGATGGATCTCAAGTAGATAGCGAATGATAATCATGCGGATCTGGTGTAAGGGAGTTGATATGCGTATATTTAGTCTAGATGTGTACTGTGTGTCTTGATAGATAAGGAAATGGAACAGCAAATGCCTTTCTTGGGTTTACTGACAGTAATTTTCACCTTTCCTGACTTTTTTGAAAAAAAATTATGAATAAGAAACAATGTTGATTTATGCTAGGAAAAATGTTCATAAATAATAAAGTTGAAACAATGTTTATACTGAGGCCCACAAAATATTTAAATTAGTTGTTGTTGATTGTCAATTACTATGTATAAATAGAAACAATATTTCAAATACATACTAATTGCCAATTAAAATGTATGTATGCACATTCAAATATATATTGAACGAATGGTATAAAAGGCTCAGAAGAATTTTTAATCAAACCCTTTTATATTTACATAAAACATACAATAAATAAATATTAGATATTTATAAAAACTCTTTTAAAAAAAAGTTAAAACATCTGTATTAATTTTGCGATGAAAAATTGTATTCTTGATGATGTGCATCTAAGAGATAATTAGGAAAGACCTAAAAGCAATCGGAATCAGTACAAGATAAATTATAAAATGTTTTGAATAGTTATGTTACCACCTGTATTTTATCTCAAAATGACATGTAAGTTGGACTGAACCTCATAATTTAACCATTTCAGTTAATAGTTATTGTAGACTTAAGTTCATAGTAGTAGAATGTCATATTAATTAGCCTTATTAATGAATAATATCAATTGAGAGATTAAGTTCATATTAGATGATAAGTATGGTCAAAATGAAACGCAAATGTCTTTGTTTGTATATTGATATCAGGAAGGAAATTTCAGTTACTTAAGGGGAAAATGGAGTGAAATTAATATAAAGATATAAATTTATCAAATGTTTCCATATGTGGCGGACTTCTGTATAAATTGTCCCTATTGTTCACCTGAATGTTCGTTATATCGTGTGATGGTTCACCCTGAACTTGATTGAAAATGCAGTTTGTTTGACAAAGCTCTAAAGTAAATATGCACTAATTGAAATTTCCCAGATTATCCAGGCCAATCTTGTATGTCAACACCAGTATCCTGGTGCTGCTTTAGTTGATACAGACTTATCATTTCCTGTCACCCTGTTTTATAAAGCCTGACAAATCATTTCATCTTGCTCGCCATTACTTTCCCAGAAATGACACGCGTTTCCTTAACGATAGGTTATATGAATGCGATGACAAATATTTATAACAAATACTTTTAAGTTTTAATTTCAAATGTCAGAACTGAGGGTATATATAATGTGTTTTGACATTGACAGTTATGTTAATTTGAATTTAATTAAATTTACAGTCATATCTAAAGTATCCATTAATTTGATGGTATTATGCAAAAAGACATGTAGATCCAAAAACGTTGTATTTCCTTGTCTGATTTTCATAACATTAGTTTGAATATATATATATATAATTGTTACGGTAAAACTTTCTGGAGAATCTATATATAAAATTGTTACAGTAAAACTTTCTGGAGAGAATATATATATTAAATTGTTACAGTAGAGCTTTCTGGGGAGAATATACATGTATATAAAAAATTATTACAGTAAAACTTTCTGGAGAGAATATATATATTAAATTGTTACAGTAAAACTTTCTGGAGAGAATATTATACATGTATATAAAAAATTATTACAGTAAAACTTTCTGGGGTTTGTTTGGTTTGTTTTTGTTTAATGTCCTATTAACAGCCAGGGTCATTTAAGGACGTGCCAGGTTTTGGAGGTGGAGGAAAGCCGGAGTACCCGGAGAAAAACCACCGGCCTACAGTCAGTACCTGGCAACTGCCCCACGTAGGTTTCGAACTCGCAACCCAGAGGTGGGGGGGCTAGTAATAAAGTGTCGGGACACCTTAACCACTCGGCCACCTCGCCCCCTAAACAGTAAAACTTAATATACATGTATATTCTCCCCAGAAAGTTACAGTAAAACTTTCTGGGGAGAATATACATGTATATAAAAAATTATATAATTGTAACAGTAAATCTTCCGAAATTCTCTTATTTACCATTTTATACATTTTATGTAGTAAGTTAAAATCCTTAAACTTGGCTAAATATTATTTATTCTAAGTCCTTTAAAAAGATTTCGGATGTAACAAGCTATTTCCTGTGGTCCTGTGTGATTAATTATAAACAAGATTTTGTGTATAATACATTTTCAAATACTTAAATATAAATCATTACATTGTCACTTTTTAATTCTGCTTGTAGTCAGAGTAATTAAAACAACTTTATTGATGACTTCAATATCGTAATGAAGATAATTGAATAATATATATATATATGTATATTATATACCAAGCATTTGTATGGTAGTTATTTAACTAGTAAGCTCAGGTTTAGTTTTTGCGTGTTTGACTGTCGAAAATGGAATGTTTCCTGTAGTTAAAAAGTGTAGAAAATCTAAAAAAAAAAATGTGTTAAAAAATGACAATGTGACTATATTTTCCCAATTAAAGCAAGCAAAGGCAGTTGTAAAGTGGGTAAGATAAAGGACAGTGATGATTAGGGAAATGTGTTGCCTGTCTTAACCACCCTTGTAACAAGACCCGTAGAGTAAGTGGATATAATTCCCAGCCTACAATGGAGGCTTGTCACTATATATGTCACCATTTGTGTCAGCCATCAACAGTGGATGATATATCCCCACCCCTCTAGCTCCCCTATACCCCTAGGGGCCCTGTCCCTGAGGCTCACCACAGGATTACAACAGGATGTCTCAATTATGTCTTTAGAAGGCTGTACCTGCAGGCCCTGTGTGGTTAGGGTAGACAAGGCCTTATCTATACTATATCTGGCCATAAGATCATATTACCATCCATCATATGTTTTCTTCACAATGATTTTTTAAGTATTTCTTATTGTAAAACATACATTCCACTAGTTAGTTTTTGAAGAACACACACATTTTCTATATTCTAAGATTATTCATATATTAGACAATATATTATAAATGAATATATAAAATATTAATTTTCATAGAGTAGTTTTTATCCCGTTTGTTAATGAAATTTTGACCTGTTTTACAGGCGAAAACAGACGGTTACCCATAGTTATAACGTGTATATTTTTATATTTCTTTTATAGAACTAAATTAGATCCGGAGAAAAGACAATACAAAGTTCTACAGATGTAATTAGATCGATATAAATGTTTGGTTTATTTATCCGTTTATCTGTAAACTTGTATAAAACATAGGAAATTGTCAATGCTACTTTCTGTACAATTACAGTAATCTTTGTGACCTTTTAATAAAACTGTATAAAATCTCCTTTTGTTATGACAATGGACATCGAATACTACAAATGTTTTATAACAATACCAGATACACTCATACTAGGATGTTGAAGTATTTGTTACATTGCCAACAAATACCATATACATACATGTATGTAAACTATTTAAAAGTTATTCATATATATAAATATATATATACATAATGGTAGTCAAAATATATGGAAGATCTATTTTTGGAAACTGAAAGCAGAATTTCACATACTTGTAACCACAGCTGACACAGGATGTGAAAGCTAAATCGGATCAGGGTGTTTCATACTTATATGGAAGGCAAGTCGGTGCAGCTTTAACATTGGAATGAGATGTAAAAACGAGGCGACTCGATCTAGATCTCCTACGTAAAAACCCCTCTGTTGTAGTCACGGGATTGATTGATAGAGCAGGGTACTTCAATAGGGTATCCTTATTGATTTATAATTCATAGAGTATTAAATACTCACGATTCCTGATCGCATTAAATATCACGGTAGCAAACACATGTGGTGTATATAGATAATATCATTTGTAGTTGTGGTAAATTTCCTTAGTAGGTAACTTGTAGATATTAAATAATGTAACTTTCAAGTTCTGATTTTAGGTTTTTTTTTCCTGAATTAATTTGAAGGAAATGAATTAAGGTGATTGTCTCCTAGTTTATTGAACCTTAAGGCTATAAAAGTGTGGCCTGGTACATACTTGAAAACATTGTTGATAGACAGATCTAGATAAGAAAAGGATATACATTAGTAGGAGAATGGGTTGAAAATGCTTTGTTGAAAATTGTTATAAAATTTATGGTAGACACAAAAATTTAGGGTCGGTAGGACGGTCAGTACACGATATACTCATGTAAACATATTGTTATAATTGATTTTCTAATTCAGTTAAACTGGTTTGGACATTTCAAAAGTAAGTGGAAAATGGCACAATATGTAAAATTATTAGGATTTCGTTTCATTTTCATATAATGTATTAGACAAAAAATGACTTAATTGCTCAAAAGCAGAAGCCTGGTTCACAAAATGATGAAATGATCATGGATTTATTTAATTTTAGTCATCTTTTTGAAAAACTCATATTGTAAAAATTAGGCAAAATTAATTTGCAGCAAGATCTATAAACATCTATGTTTTCCCATTTAAACAAACTGATATTATTCCACTTTTATTTTCAATTTTGCACCAGTATAGCTATATACTTCAAAATACAGTCAACGTCTGTGGGGGTCATAAAATGTTTGAGATATCCTGGGTATTCAAGCTTACAAGGTCTATTTTAATTTTTACTATCAGAACTAAATTTTTTACTTTTATTAAACAGAGCCTTTAGTTATCCGGGTTTGGTATAACAGAGTTTGGTTATAAGCTAGGACAAATCCTGTTATATAATTCTTCTTGTGCTATAGTGAATAAATATGATATAAATATCTGTATCCCTCAGGGTCATGGTCAGCATCTGCCAGCTGTGGTCAGTCAGCTGTGGTCAATCAGCCGTGGTCAATCAGCCGTGGTTGTCAGTGATTTATAGTATTGGGGTACCTGTGTGCCTTTACCTATGGGTAGAATGACTGACCTGATTTGCTGATTGACAGGCGATGATTTATATGGGGTGGGGCACATGTTGTACTGGACATATCTTAATCAGGTATCTATGTAAGATTTGATTGATGGGTAGATACACCCCATTAATACCCTGATACAGACATCACCAGTTAGTTATTTCTGATTGGTCATCCAGTACCCCACATCAGCTACCTGGGTGATCTAACCAGGTGATTTGAGTAACCTGTTAGTTATTTCTGATTATATGGATAGGTAAACACACCTGACATTTTTTCTGAGATATTTGGATATGAACTTTTCGTGAATACCTCCACAGACGAGCTGGTGTCCATGATATTCATCCATTATGTATATCTCATCTTTGTGTACAATTCTGTGAAAATATTCGAGGAAGAGTTGTCAGAGTTTTCTAAAGATTCTGTAAACAGTGGATAACATTGTGGTGCCGTTGGTTGATCACAACCTATAGAACTATTCAGAATAATCTACGAAAGCTGGAAAATGTTTGAAAACACAACTAAACATCTGCTTTTAAGAGAAACCCACTCGCCTGACTACAAGAATTCATATTCTCCCGAACAAAAAAGTGTAAGTTTGTTTTCTTTGTTTTTTATTCTTAAAATTTTTTGCAATTCTTTCGCCACTCCAACCAAACTAACATGATTAACATTTGGTGTATGGTAACCCTTTGATTAAGTCTCCTTTTCTTTCCCAGTAAAAAGCAGCCATTCAAGATATTTCATATTAAAATACATTATGTAGATAGACTTATCTGAAAAATGTTGTTTGCAACTAGATGTTTTATCCCCTCCCCCACTCCACCACTCAACCCATGCCTTTTTAAAGTTTCCATGAGTTGTAATTCACAATCTTGTCCCTCGGACCATCATGTAACTGCAGGAATGTTTTTATATATTTGGGGGCCAGAACAACTTTTAATTATCTGTAGTAATCCTGATATCTCATATTATATAGTACGGATTTATTAACAGCATTACAAAGGGTTGATCAAACCTACGAACCTCACCTTCTGATATAAACAATAGCTGTGACTTCTGTTGAAGTGTATACTCAGATTTTGTTGTTCCTGAGTAGGGGCCTCGGTGGCCGAGTGGTTAAGGTGTCCCTGACACTTTACCACTAGCCCTCCACCTCTGGGTTGCGAGTTCGAAACCTATGTGGGGCATGCAGTTGCCAGGTACTGACCGTAGGCCGGTGGTTTTTCTCCGGTACTCCGGCTTTCCTCCACCTCCTAACCTGGCACATACTTAAATGACCCTGGCTGTTAATAGGACATTAAACAAAATAAACCAAACCAAACCTGAGTAGAACTAGAAGCCACCTTATAATGGCCCAATCCTAAGTGTTACGCTTTTCCTTTTCATACTCGGCCCTGAGTCTACAAGAGTCAGTTGTAACAGCCTTACTAGATTAAATTATAAAATTAACTAACTTGACTAGATGTAATTTAAACTTGAATTATTTTGCAACAATTGCGAAGCAAGTTGTACCAACTTATTTTGATCACGCTTGTTGGATTGAAGTATGTGAAAAGTCTGACTGTGGGTGGAAAACTGGAGTACCCTGAGAAAACCCATGTGGTCAGTCGGTAGCCTGGCCCATACCTTATCATGTCCAATTGGGGAATCAAACCCCAGTTACCTAGGTGAAAGGCAAGTGTGTTACCGCTGAGAAACACAACCAATCAATCTACATAAACACAAAAACAGGCAGTCGTTAAAAACAAATAGAAATATTTCTGCTAATATATTTGGAAAGTGTTCAATCAATGACAAAAAAGAAGCGCAATTCAACTTAGTTCACATTTAATTCAAGTTTACTCATATTTAATACTTCTGGAAAGTAAGTAATGAGACTTCAGAAAAGGTAGATTTTAAATAAATACAAAAAATAAATACTGGTCTTTGAATTGTTTTAAAAGTTTAAACAAATCTATGTGACTGTACAATGTGGCCTTATTTAGGTGAGTTTTAGCCCCACCCTGATATACACCAGATGTATGTACCCAGTTATTGCTGGTGAAGGCCGGCCGTGTGCATGCATACAAATCGACCACCTACCCTCTCTTGTATCAGATAAACTTGGGTCCGGGGTGTATACTGATGAAGACAATCCTGCTTTGGCATTTTAAAATTTACTTTCATCTAATATGATACAGATCAGAACCATTTAAAACTTCAGAGTTACCCTAAGAATAGCATTTAATTATCAGATATCCCTAACTATGGTAAATGTACATTTCCGTATATATCCATAAAAATGCCTGTGCCCACAAATAAACCATCTTCAGCATTTTTACAGAATAAGCAATTTTGAAAATTTAAGCTCAAAGTGGTGCACAAGTAAGGCCGGCATTCCCAAACTTCATTACTTAGACTTTTACACATGTGAATGGGGCTTATTCGAGGATAAATACAGTATTTACCTTTGACACAAGGGGAAGGGGATTAATTGAGGATATTACTGCTACAGTATTAATCTTTTAACTTAGGGGAGGGGACTCATTTGAGTACTTAACTTTTACAAAAGGGGATGGGGCTCATTTTGGGATAATTACGGTACTAACTTTAACACTATGGGAGGGGGCTTATTTTAGGGATAATATGGTAAACTGTTACACAAGGGGAGGGAGCTTATTTGAGTACTACAGTACTAATCTTTTACACTAGGGGAGGGAGCTTATTTGAGTACTACAGTACTAATCTTTTACACTAGGGGAGGGAGCTTATTTGAGGAAAAATATGGTACTCTATATATCACTTATGTACATATCTGTATATAGATTGTGTTATTATACTGTAATTTCTATTAATAGAAATTCCAACATTAAAACAAAGAGTTCAAAGAACCACCATCCTTTGTAACTATATAAGGTGAAATGATGGAATTGTAGGGTTAGATCATATACTTTGGTACTAAGTGATCATGACACGAGTATTTGGTCAATAAATTTGTTTAAATATTGCATCGTATTGTTATGAATAAAGTTACACAAAAAATCTCACTATTTAATTCTGTGTTTACGTATTGGTGCCCTGGGTGTATTATATTTAACTTTTTTTTTTCACATTTAATTGATTATTTGTCAATGTGAATGATATATATATGTAATCTACAAGTAGCCATTTCCTATATTTTGTTTAAAATCAACTGAAATTTGACCTCAAGAACAATAACTGGTTTCTCTGAAAATAGGAAATGTTTTGACACAAAGCTATCACCAATGTTGCGTACATGTGTCGTTGATAGTGCATGTTATGTAGGTTGGTTGTGGAGGATCTACATAAAGCATTAACAACAACATGATATACTGGTGTACAATTAATTTGTTACCGAATATTAATAAGTTTGATACATTAATAGATGTGAAATATGTGATTTATGGATGAGGTTGACAGAGTTTAGTGACGGAGACGGAAATCATTTTCTTTTTAAACCAGTGTTTTATTAGCTTGATGAGAAGATCCAGGGCTTATATATACCATTTGTATAGTAGGCGTCCACAGACTGCTATATATACCATTGGTGTGGTAGGCGTCCACAGACTGCTATATATACCATTGGTGTGGTAGCTATATATATATATAGGCGTCCACAGACTGCTATATATACCATTGGTGTGGTAGGCGTCCACAGACTGCTATATATACCATTGGTGTGGTAGGCGTCCACAGACTGCTATATATACCATTGGTGTGGTAGGCGTCCACAGACTGCTATATATACCATTGGTGTGGTAGGCGTCCACAGACTGCTAAGTAAAATTTTTATAAAATAGCGTTTTGTCAATGCCTATGAGGATACAGCTTTCATATTTGACATTTGAGTTCCAATTGTCACAGGATCTTTCTATTGGTAGTACATATACAAACGACCTGACCTTGACCATGACCTTTGACTTGATATTTAAAGATTCTGAATTTAAACACATGGCAAGCTATTTCGTCTTGTGACAACTCCTGTAATGTTTTAGCCTGGACCAGGGGTCCAACACATTTGACTCCGTAGAGGCTGTGTTGTGATTTGTTAGCATTTTTTGCTGTACTCAAGTAGATATTGGGGGGGGGGGGGGGGTGTTCAATTGGTTTGGTTTGGTTTATTTTGTTTAACGCAGTTAACAGCTAAAGTAATTTAAGGACAGCCTCCCGTGCGTGCGGGTAAAACCAGGCATGGGCTTAATATCAGATAGAAATGGTATAGCATACTGGTCAAGTGGGGATACAGGTGAGGTGGGATACAGGTGAGGTGGGATACAGGTGAGAGGGGATACAGGTGAGAGGGGGTACAGGTGAGTGGCGATACAGGTGAGAGGGGATACAGGTGAGTGGGGAGACAGGTGGGGTGGGATACAGGTGAGTTAGGATACAGGTGAGAGGGGATACAGGTGAGGTGGTATACAGGTGAGAGGTGATACAGGTGAGAGGGGATACAGGTGAGTGGGGATACAGATGAGGTGGTATAAAGGTGAGAGGGGATACAGGTGAGTGGGGATACAGGTGAGAGGGGATACAGGTGAGGTGGGATACAGGTGAGGTGGGATACAGGTGAGGTGGGATACAGGTGAGTGGGGATACAGGTGAGTGGGGGTACAGGTGAGTGGGGATACAGGTGAGGTGGGATACAGGTGAGGTGGGATACAGGTGAGTGGGGATACAGGTGAGGTGGGATACAGGTGAGAGGGGAGACAGGCAGATACCTTTATAGTTCTGGAAGTGACATATTCATATTTTTTTCCCTACATGTATCTAAGTGCATTAATTTGCATAAAGTGGTGTTTGTATTCTAATTTCTTGTTCTGAAGATAGGATTAGTTTGTAATGCATGTGTGAACATGTGATTGGAGTATTTCCCTGTAATTGTCTTGCATGGTTGAGCATCGTTCAGTATGATATATACATGTATATATGACCAAAAGGTTGTTTTACATATTCTACAAAGTATTGCATGTTGTACCTGACTTTTGTTTTGAGCATATTTATACACAGCCTCTCTGAAGCCTTGATATAATACAAATGTATGTATATATTATTTTACAAAACAAAATTCTGAGCTGAATTTTTTTCAAGGCTGTAACTATATTTGGTTCCGACATTTCGTACGTCTTGCAGATCTATGAGAAATATTGATTTCTAAATAAAGTATTATATCTTTGTTTTCATTTCGATGTCATGAGAAATTGTCAATTTCTTGGAATGTCCATGATAGAGATTTCTCGTATTTGGATTCAAGCCTTAGAAAAGAAATCTTATATTGACCAACTGAAACCTTAGAGCTACTGTTTTCGTTATATGTTAAAAACATTCGTAACAATTAGAAAGTTTTATTGATATAATTCATGTCGGTTTCCAAATTACAAGTCTCCATTCCAAATTTGGAAGGTCGGCAAGCATGCACGAAATGAGTTCAGAATAATTTGAAGTTTAATTAAAATAATAAGAATAATTTTCTATTACATTTTATGATTTTAGACCTAAATTCTGTTTAGAGGGATACCATCAATCTGTACATATAGTGAGCAGGTACATTTTCAAGATTCAATTTCAGAAAATATTTTTCTTAACTTGAACTGCAGTGTACTGCGGTGAACAAGTAAGCAGTGTGACCTATGAACACATTGTCATGTTTGGGATTAGAAATTTGGAGAGGGGGGTTCTAAATACTATAAATGATAGCATCAGACTTTCTTACATGTAATTTTATTAGTAAGAATTGAGATGTTTTGTTGACCTACCTGTAGACTTATATAATAATTCTAGTACTTACAGAAGAGCTCACAATAGAGCAGGTCAAAACTTGCATGTTTAAACTACCGACAGTAATTGTTTTAATAAAATATGGATAGAAATGCATTTATGTTTTATATTATATGTGTGGAATAAAAAAAGTAGTTCTAACTGTATTTGAGAAATATTCCTAGAGAGTTTAGAAATAGCCTCGAATGTTTGATACCGACTTCAAATGATATCAGACATTAGGGAAGCTATTTGTAGAATTATTTTAGATGTTTGAATTCATTATTTTGTCATGATGTTGACTATCTTTTTATTGTTATATTTAGGTCTTTTTCCTGTTATGTTTGTGGAATGGAGTTATCTCCCCCTAGTGTTAACACACGCTGCATGAATACCATATATAGTCTGGTGTTTGACAATTGCTATAGCCAATCCGCTTTGGACATTCATACTGTAAATATGATGTCCTTCCTCCCCGTCGGTTGCTACACGATATTCGGATTGACACGCACGAGTCAAGGGTCACGGAATCTTATGGAGCGGTGGTGAAAGGTGAAAGGTTAAAGGTGAACACAGGTGAAGGGCAGCGATTGGCTGGTGCATGGTGATGATATGTTGTCATGGATTTGATATGTTGTACGTTGAATTCAGAATTTTATTTCCATTTTCCTTTTGTCATGACATCTGATGCACATATTTTAACAAATCTTTATTTGTTGGAATATAATTTTCTGTTAAAAAATAATGACAATTTATTTACAAAATCTCTTCTGAAAATATCTTAATTTGATGAAAAATGAAATTAAAATTTGTTAAATGATCTTAAGGTTTAGGACCGCATTTTCAAAATGAAAGATGATTTCAATTCTGCCAACTTTATTTACATAATTGCAACATTCTACAAGGAGTAATTTTAAGTTGTATTGATTTTACCAAGAGATGCAAATACAAGAAAGATAATTTATTATTGTGTTACCATACTACTATGTACAAATTATAGCCTTTTCAGATGTATAAATCCACTACAGGTTAACAACTGCTTCTTGACCTTGAAAATATATATTTATGTATATTTATATATTGCGATAAGAATATTATTAGCTGTTTTAGAATTTATATTCAAAATTTTATATTGCAAGCTGATAGAAAGGAAATTAACATTAGTCAAATTTGCATTATTATATACTTTTGTAGATAGTGGTTTGAAAATCTTGTGTTCCTTTGAGCGATATTAACATCAGTCTAGCTTGCATGGTTTCATTCTTGCTGCATCATGAGCATTATCTAGTTTAAATGTTTTGCATGATAACATTCCTGCAAAAAGTTAGAAATTTAATCATTGAGACAATGCTGAAATGTTTTATTCTTCCTTTGACTCCTTGAATTACTCATGGAACATCTCTGGCCTTTATGGTTGGATCAGTCTATTGAGTTAGGCAGGGATGGCAGGATTGCAAACAAACTTTTGATCTTTGTGTTTTTCATCACTCTCTTTCAGAATTTGTTTAAGCAGCCAAAAAAAGAAATTCTTGTAAGTTTGAATACAAGTCTTGTTACATTAATGGTTATGGTTAATTTCAATATACATGATTATGAAATGAGAACTGCATTATAAATGATGTAATTTATGTTCGTAAACTTTTAATTATCACATATATTAAAAGAATTTTATGTTCGTAAACTTTTAATTATCACATATATTAAAAGAAACATATATTCTGGCAAGAAAATTAGATTGTACTGCTGTGGGTTCAGATATATCAATATTTGGTAGATTTCCTTGTCAGTGTTTAACAAACACTGGGACAGTTTCTTTTATGTCAAAATAATAATAATAATAAAAATAAATAAATGAATGAAAACATTATCTAATACTGCTAGTTTTTAATCAAATGTCATTGATAGTCCTTATCTGTTAAAGAGAGAAAGGAAAAACATAATTTATAGATTAACAGTGTTATTTCTACAGGCATAATGTTTCAAAATTTATTGAAATCAGTAGGTCTACTAGGAAGTTAACAAAAAGTTAATAGTTTTTTGGAATATTTAAAAAAATTACTATTTAACATGTAAAATATTTAAAAAAAAAAACATCTACAGATATTTCCTAAATTTTAATTTTCCAATAAGTTTTGAAATAAGTGCCAAACATTTGTGCCTCTGAATCCTTTCCTGCCTGGCTTATTCCTACTAAGACTTAGTTATGTTATGTAAACAGGACAAGTTACCCCCAGACGAGCCTCGCCCACCATGGAAGGGTGTGTTGGTCGAGTGTGCCAAACTCTGGAGCTATCTATCAGGTATCTCCACCTTCGAACGGGCCAATATGCTCCGAAAAGGTCGCGAGGTGCACAAGATATATGTCGAAGTTATGAAAGGAAAAACCTTCCTTGACGACCAGTTCACACTCACAGAATTTGGCCGCATGGTGCTTCAGAATGGGACAATTCGAGCGGGACGGGCAAAGAATGCCAAGCAAATAGTTGTTGCCAGGGAAACCTTATATTGCAGTGGTTCCGGAGCCTGTAAACGTGGATGTGGAGGATACGGGGAATGTATGCAAGGTGAGAATCGAAAAAAAAAAAAAGCGGAAAATTGAAATTAAAAAAATCAATAGGGCATAGAAAAGAGGATATGGGAATGGTACACAGGCAATATTCCTTCACGTAAAATTCACATGAAAAAATTCATGTGAATTTCATGTGAAATTCACGTGAAGAAATATTGTCTGTGTATGCAAGGTGAAAAAATAAAACAGTAGAAAATGAACCAATGATCTGGTAGCTTGTAATAGGATCAAGGAAGGAAAAGTTTGGGTTGTGTTAGGGATGGTAACGTAATTAGCCACTGTGAAGGTAATATCCCCCGAGTCTTGAAAAGGATTTAGGGACACTGCTGGTCATCTTGAAGAATCTGTTCTGACAAGACTTAGGTGACAATTTTGGTCACCGTAAAGAGAAGTCTTAGCCAAGATTAAAAAAAATCAATAAACAGAATCGTAGGTGGTTAAATTAGGTGATAGTGGATTCTTCTGGTCTCATCACAGACGACAAGTAATCCAAAACAATTTCTATTGAAGTGTCACACGGATCCTTTTTGTAGGAGGACTTGGAGACACGAAGCAGATGTATAACACTGGCTATCAAGTCTGACTTATAGGTCCGGATGTTAAATCCACCTGTCTGTACTCTACAATATTCTCTTCAGCTTCCTTAACGATCATAGACTGGTTTGTGTAGTGAAAAAAGTAAAGCCATTGTTATAGTATTGCAATTATGATAAAATTAAAAAATATAACTATCATAAAAAAACACAATCGTATTAGGATAACAGGTTCTTTGAAAAGAAAATTGTTAACTGTGAAAAGTTCAAGTTTTCTGAGTTTCTGAATCAATGGGTAAAAAGGGATATAAATTTTACAGGTCAATTGAATAATGGAAGCATTGAGAATTTGTATTTGGCCAATATGTGAAACATCTTGCTCTGGAATGTGAAACTTTCTTATTCTAGAATGTGAAAATCCTAATTCTAGAATGTGAAAATCCTTATTCTAGAATGTGAAAATTCTAATTCTAGAATGCGAAAATTCTAATTCTAGAATGTGAAAATCCTTATTCTAGAATGTGAAAATCCTTATTCTAGAATGTGAAAATCCTTATTCTAGAATGTTGAAAATTTTAATTCTAGAATCTGAAAGTCTTTATTCTAGAACGTAAAAAACCCTATTCTACATTGTAAAAATTATTATTCTAGGATGTGGAAAATTAAAATTTTAAAATCCGGAAATTCTCATTCCAGAATCTGAAAATCTTTATTCTAGAATGTGAAAGACTCTTTTCTAGAATGTTAAAATATTTATTCTAGAATGTGAAAATCCTTATTCATAAACGCGAAAATTGTAATGCTACAACGTACAGTTGTTACAGAAACCCTAGCTACAGTTAGTTAGGTAAGGTATTATGGCATCACACCTGGAATACCTGTACCGACTGTAATTAATGATACGGAAAGTAGAGAATTGTCCCCCTATTAAGCTCAATCTTGTAACTATCTAGTGAATCATGTTGTGGAAGATTTAAACACTGATGAGAAGAAAAGTCTTGTTAGCTTAAGGAATGTAATACCAGATAGTAGCTCACATGGTGTGGCACTTTGTTCTGTATATTCCTGTAACTTATAAGTATATCTGATATAGAAATGATAAGTTTGAATAATTTTTTGAGGACAATATTGATGAGAGGTTGATTTCTATCTGTATTTTGTGTTGTGATTTGAAGTTTGGGTATGCTAACTGAGCTTACAATATGTGTATCCAGGAAAAATTGTCACTGGAAATTACCTGGTGTAAGACTTCATTAACAAGTATACCTGGATTTTGTACAAGGACGTAGGTACATAAGACAAACCTACTGGCCATGTTAGGTAGTGCGTAGCATCTGTATTTTTCATCGTCTATCTTGTGGCGTATTCTTAGCAACGATGTGTAATTAATCATGGCTTTTGTCACTACACCCAGTAAAAACACCCTAGCGCCACTCGACAGTCATTGCTGGCCACTGTTTTATAGCATCCGTTAGTTTACATGTCTACAAATTCAGTCGCATATTGTTTTTTTTAAAGCCGAGATTTACATTAAAGTCATTCTATAATTAATAGGCCATTTTGTAGAAATCTATTAAGAATTAATTTAACAGTAAAGATCAAAAATAAATTGAATGAGTTTAAAAATTTGTTGCAGAATAAATTTTTGTAGGGAATCTTACACAAATTTTCATTTTGAATAATTTTTGTAAGACATGTTTAAGAAATTGTCATTTTATTGAGCAGAGGGTGAACTGAAATGCAAAATTGGCAGCAATATTAAAAAGGAATCATATGAAATTGAATGTAAACTTCTGCAAAAAAAAAATCATTGAAACATGACAAGATATGTTTGTGATACCTATAATGAATTAGCAAACTGCATGGAACCATCACCAAAGTCGTCGGGGAGTTGTAATATCTTTTAATTAAATACGACTTTTGTAAATATGAATATGTTAAAATTTACTGCGTGAAACATAACATTTTTGTTTTGTAAATAGATGCAAAGATTATAATGAAGAAATATTTTGTATTTTCCAGGGTGTGAAAAAACAAAGATGCGAGGTCACAAGTGTAGTTACAGAGTAAAACTGACCATGAGATTAGGCTACGTGAATTTCTGGTTTGTCGAGGTACTCGGTGATCATGAACAATTCGCTAGTCTCGACGACACGATGGACATCAAAAGTTCACCTTCCCCAAAGATGTCGAATAGCAGTAGCCCTGCTGGGTCTCCTAACCCTATTCCAATAATTCAATCGCCAAATACAGATCTTCCAAATTCAGTGGCCATCACTACGGCTTCTGTGTTGCCGCAAAACTTGCCAAATATTCTCACCAGTGCTTTGTCAAATAGTCTGACAAGTAGCTTGCCAAATAGTCTTACGACTGCATTGTCTAATAATAACTTGCCAAATATCATTGCTAGTCAACCAATGAGTCTGCCACTAAACTTGCCAAATAGTATTGTATCTTCGATTGTGAGTCACCCTGGGCTGTTCGCAAGCCATGCTGCGGCTGTCCGGTTGTATAATGGTGCTAGTCCGTGCGAAGTTGTCTACCCTTCAATGGAGGGCGTCGCACAAACATACTGTCAGGATATGCCTATATCTCTAGTCAAAGTGAAAAAAGAACCGGAAGAACCACAAGAAACGATTGCAGAAACTCCTGTTCCACAAACTTTGCCAGAAACAGCAACGTCCGAGGAGGGAGATATAAAAAATGACACTTCAATGACTGTTACTCATAGTGAGGTTTTCCCCAAAATTTCCTCAGGAGGTCGAGCTAAAGCTAGGAAGAGATTTCATCCAGCACAGGTGACAGGACAAAGGGAAACCCATCGTCAACTACTGCCCCATCCCAAGACAGTGTACATGCCAGAAATAGCCACCAGTATTCCACAAATAAATATGGAGTCACATGTACGAAAAGAGTTACGTGAACTTGTTGCTCGTCGAGAGCAGGACAGAAACTCAACGTCCTCAAATTTTACGTCAATGAATGGACAACATGAGGTTCGCCCTGTAGAGTATTGGCCAGAGGCGACGTCTTACCAAAACGAAGAACCTACCGACAGTTCCATGTACACGTACGTCTGGGACGGCGACATGAATGAACCTCAACCTATCGAGGAAGATGTCACCATGGAAACGACCAATGAAGAGAAGGTAGCAAGAAAGGTTGCAAAGCATGTGCATGGTCGCTGGAAAATGGGCAAGGTGCCGTTTTATTTATTTAGTTTGATTGTAAATGTATCCATGTTGTTTATACACAAAGTTTCGAAAGAAAAAAATGATACAACACATTTTATTTTTGATGATTTTGTTTGTATTGTAATATTTAGATGTTTTGTCTGTTTTGTACTTTTGAGTATTGTCTAGTAATTTTGATGTTTTTCTCCTTGTCTAGTGATAATTGATGGAAAAATATTCTTGTTCCATAATTTTAGAACAGATATTTGAGTTCTGGATTAGTAATGTTCCCAAAATAAGAAATCGTTCAGCTGAGAAATAGGCTGGTCTGCGCGGTCGTAGTTGTGTCGTTGAGCAAGACACTCTACCCTTATGGCTCTGGACAGCATGCGATGGGCCTCTTATATATGTTGTAGGTGATGAGGTAGTCATCAACTTGGCCACCTCAAAATAACCCTACCTTGGCTGTTTACAGGGTGATAAACCCAGCAAATAAACAAACAAACATCTTGTGTTGTACTGATCAGTAGTGTCTAGGTTCGCCTCAACTGCTTCAGTGTTTTGATTGGTTTAGACAGATTGTGTATAAGTTTTGATTGGTTTAGATAGTGTATAAGTTTTGATTGGTTTAGATAGATTGTGTATACGTTTTGATTGGTTTAGATAGATAGTGTATAAGTTTTGATTGGTTTAGATAGATTGTGTATAAGTTTTGATTGGTTTAGATAGATTGTGTATAAGTTTTGATTGGTTTAGATTGTGTATAAGTTTTGATTGGTTTAGATAGATTGTGTAAGTTTTGATTGGTTTAGATAGTGTATACCTTTTGATTGGTTTAGATTGTGTATAAGTTTTGATTGGTTTAGATTGTGTATAAGTTTTGATTGGTTTAGATAGATTGTGTATACGTTTTGATTGGTTTAGATAGATTGTGTATAAGTTTTGATTGGTTTAGATAGATTGTGTATACATTTTGATTGGTTTAGATAGATTGTGTATAAGTTTTGATTGGTTTAGATAGATTGTGTATAAGTTTTGATTGGTTTAGATAGATTGTGTATACGTTTTGATTGGTTTAGATTGATTGTGTATAAGTTTTGATTGGTGTACATTTGCTGGGTTAGAAGCTTTTGATGTCATTGGGTGTGTGATTTTGATTTTGATATTTTAAGTTCAGATGGCTGTAAAAATTTTGATGGGTTTTGACAGGTATAACTTCTGATGGGTGTTTAAGTTTTGATTAGTGTATTCTGGAAGTTTCTTCATATCTCTGACTAGTACCGGCATTTCAATCATTCCCAGTTTGAAAGTCTTGATTCTGCACCCCAGATTTTTTATCTAGTGATCCCCTTATCACTGTGGTAAATATCGACTGTGATTCCTTTAATCAGGATCACTTTCAAAAGTCTGCGCTGTTATCCATGGTGCAATCTCATGTTCAAAATTAAAAGTCTTTGCCCCGTGATGCGTTCTTCAAATTAACATTTTCCACCAGTTTGTAGGAACTTGCGACTAGCTAATACCAATTTCACTAGGTTGACCTCAGTATTTTGACTGTTGCATGATTTCAGCAAGTTGCATGAATGTTGATATGAGCATATATTGATTCCCTACTTGAGTTTATGAATGATTATAGACTTTTTACGTTTGTTTACCCTCTCTAGCTTTATATAGACCATACTTTCCGTGCCCTTGTAGTACAGTTTGTACCTTTTTCTAATCTGCATGTTACCCATCCTCAATTTAGCTAAAGTTCTGAAACTTTCTTTGTTACCAGGTATATTCACATCTAATATAGACAATTGCTTAACTTGAAGACACCAACACAATCATTCCAACATGCTTAAAAAAGTAATCCTGTACGTGGTGGTCAGTCTGGGCAGGTTTTAAGCCTTGTTTCTTTTATTCAGTGTTGTTCAATATAGTGTAAGGTATAGGTACAGTTTATGGATTTAGTTTCAGTGTAAATTACGGTAAAAGGAAACACAAATTTAATTCACCATTGTGTAAAGCTCCATAACTTTGAATGATCAGATATGATCCAACTTTCCTCAAATCTCATTGGCTAATATATGGTCATGTGGAGATAAATATTTTGAGATATTAACCTGATATTTCTATTTTCAGAAACACTGAGTTAATATTGCATTTATGACCTCATAATCACCGTGACGTCACAATACCCCCAGTGTAAATTTCCTGTTATCAAGATAGATATAAGCCAATTATACCCTTTTACAAAAATTAAGTCTCATATCTTATATCAAATTTCAGCTTTGATTCGGTTGATATGGTGTTATTCGTACCGACTTTGTAGAATTTGAAATATTGATGGTGGGATTCACCATCAGTTAATTATAATATATGATTATACCAGGTCAGTATAACACCATTCTGACCTCACCGAGGCAGGGTAAGAAGAAAAATCTGGCATCAATTGTCCTTTGGGCAAGTTTGGTTTCAAAAGTGCTTTGCCAGGTGAAACATAGTGGTCCAATTCAACTGAATTAATTGTATCTTGAATAACTCTAAGAAAAAAAGTAAAAGTTACGAAAAAGTTTGCGATTGCCAATTGCGCAAGTTGTCACCAATATCTATATATACTTGCCCACAGAGGGGCCGCGGTGGCCGAGTGGTTAAGGTGTACCGACACTTTAACACTAGCCCTCCACCACTGGGTTGCGAGTTCGAAACCTACGTGGGGCAGTTGCCAGGTACTGACTGTAGGCCGGTGGTTTTTCTCCGGGTACTCCGGCTTTCCTCCACCTCCAAACCTGGCACGTCTTTAAATGACCCTGGCTGTAAATAGGACGTTAAACAAAAACAAACCAAATTGCCCACAGACCAGATCTACAGGCCCCGGACCTGGTTTTTTCTCACCCTACAATGGTCTATAATTGATAAATATCTGATTAAGGGTTAGATGTTTTCTATAACGTTTATACCCAACGTCTCCAGCAAATAAAATTACAAATCTGTCTTCAGTTAAAGTCATCGCTGGAGTACAATACTACATGTAAATCTGTCAGTCTGGGGAAGATTTTACATGGAATTTAGAATGTTTAAGATGAAATGTACTCTTCTGCTCCAGAAATGGCCATATTTTCATCAATGGCTTCAGAAATACCTACATTTTAGTCATAAAATAGACACATACCCCTTTTTGGTTTAAATGGATCTGTTTTCTGTATGGAAATTGTGTACCCTGATCTGAGAAGAACTTTCAATGGATATGTACTTTAAAATTCATTATGTGTGGGAGCATGGGTGGAGAATTTTTGGTAATGGGGTAGATCAATATGCTCGTAATACTTACCGGGGTATAGGTATCTGATTTGAATATTTTATGTTTGAAGGCACTTCCTTATCAATACTAATGGGTGGGCCATGACGAATTCAGATGGACAGGTACAGACAATTGTCAGTGTCGTATATACCATAGTAAACTCCCTGCTTTACTTCATAGTTTTAGCACTGAAGTGTTGGGAGGGCTCGTTTGTGAACCACATTTTTGTTAATTGTTTTAATTGGAAGTTTTTCAAAAATAAGCCACAGTAAATTGAGGTGGTGCTGTACTGAAAATTTCCAGTGTGTACAACATCTTCAGGTTAGCCCCAGTGTACAATTCTATTTCTGAAGATTGGGGAGGACTGTGAACCTCATAAGTATCAGGGCTTATTTGTGGACAGGAGTCATTTGTGGGTAAATACGGTAGCTAAGTTCGGACATTATGTAGAGTTATGGGGGGGAATCTGCCAATTGTTCTTCTCTGGGTACTCAGCTTTCCTACCACATTGAACCCCTTACACACTTTCGTCTCGGTCAGGAAGAGCCACCAAGAAAAGTTATATATATTGTTCCTTAATTGTTGTAAACTTCAAATTTTGGATTCAATTTGTAAATTACCGATTACATTTAGAAATGGACAGGACTGATCAAGTTAATCATCCTTATCATACACATCGAAGAAAAGAAAACTGAAACCATCAGGATATTGCTGACCTTTGGAGTTAACTTTTTACCTGTTGTTTGATAGGACCGTGATCGTGGCCCACTTTGTAGATGAATTAATTATGCACATATTTGATTAGTATTAATTGTAGATGGGGACTGCTATAGATGCTGTGGACCTACATACTGAATTAATTGGATTATATATAGGAGTAAAACTGACAGCTGTACGGTAGATAGATTTAATCGTGGATAGTTTAAATGAAGGGCTTTATCAAGCTTATAAAGGTCTCTAATTGATTTCTATATGCCCCTGTACGACTTAGTCAGGGCCATTATAAGGTTTAACCCTGGTTCAGTCAGTCTGTCCTCTGTCCTAATACAGGTTTTTAGAATGTTTTTGAGAGCATTTATAGGGATCAAAATAGAACCGAGGAACAGGACATTCATGTTGCCCCAAATTTAGCAGGTTTGTAGTATAAGTTTGTTTTTTCGATGTTTTTATTTAAGGTTTTACTAAAATAAGATGTTTTTTTGGTGTTTTTATTTAAGGTTTGACTTAAATGAGATTTGTTTTTGTAAATAAGCAATTTTATTATAATTTTATTGTAGTTTTATTTCTTGATTAAAAATGGCTGATATCAGAATCCCTAGATAAGATACTGCTTTAATTGTAATTGTTCTAAGCCATGACGATAAAGTGTATTTTCTTACTTTTAAGTTTGTTAAAAACAAAGATTTTCCTAGTAAAATAAATTGGTCTCCTTAAGATTCATTACCAGATAGAATAATTCCCTGTATGTACTCAAAATTTACAGTAATTATATGCTTTTCATGCGTAAAAGACACTTCTATAGAGATAAAATTAGGACAAGCACCTGCACAGAAAAGGTGTTGTCTGACAGGCAAGGAACAGGACATACTGTTTTAGATTTAACAAGAATTTTTTTGGGGGGTTCAGAGGGGGGTGGGGTGGGGGGGATGACAAATGAGATTTTATCTGTTGCTGCAGTATAATCTATTGTATTGTATGATATTTTAGCTGTACTATTTGGGAATATGTACCGCATTATACGGAACATCTCTGTAAATGTAACATCCAGGTGGGACTGAGATGTATGTACCTGAGTTTTTACCTGAGATTTATACCTGTGGTATATGTCACACTGAAGATAAAGGTGCAGCACAGTTCGTTTCTCACCTTTTGTTTTACGATGGAACACTGTCACATAAATCACTTGATCGGCCACTGTCATAGCCTCGGGCCATTAATCCGAGTACTGACAACATTTAAGCAGAGTGGAAAAAGGGTATAAATGCCACGGATGTTAAGTCTCTTTGTCTCTGTAAATCATTTCATCTTTTACTTGATTACTGGGGTTTGTGCGGGAGATTGTTATGCATAGTTAAGCATACAGAAAAAAACCACTTCCAAATGGTAAGGGTTATAGGTTCGTCGGAAAGAACATGTACATCGCCCATGGGTATATTCTTTTCAAGGGGATTCAGGGAAACAAAATTTCATAAGGGTTTGCAAAGAATAATTATATTATATTATGAGTGTCACATGATGTACAGGTAGCATTTATTAGTCTTGAACAGAATACAAGTTCTGCTTTATACAGGTTTACAGATTATACAAGTTCTGGTTTATACAGGTTTACAGATTATACAGGGTCTGGTTTATATAAAGGTTAACAAATTATACAGGGTCTGGTTTATACAGGTTTACAGATTATACAGGGTCTGGTTTATACAGGTTTACATAATACAAATTCTGGTTTATACAGGTTTACAGATTATACAGGGTCTGGTTTATACAGGTTTACAGAATATACAGGATCTGGTTTATACAGGTTTACAGATTATACAGGGTCTGGTTTATACAGGTTTACAGATTATACAGGATCTGGTTTATATAAAGGTTTACAGATTATACAGGGTCTGGTTTATATAAAGGTTTACATATTATATAGGGTCTGGTTTATACAGGTTTACAGATTATACAGGGTCTGGTTTATATAAAGGTTTACAGATTATACAGGGTCTGGTTTATACAGGTTTACAGATTATAAAGGGTCTGGTTTATATAGGTTTATAGATTATACAGGGTATAGTTTATACAGGTTTACAGATTATACAGGGTCTGGTTTATATAAAGGTTTACAGATTATACAGGGTCTGGTTTGTACAGGTTTACAGATTATACAGGGTCTGGTTTATATAAAGGTTTACAGATTATACAGGGTCTGGTTTATACAGGTTTACAGAATATACAGGGTCTGGTTTATATAAACATTTACATATTATACAGGGTCTGGTTTATACAGGTTTACAGATTATACAGGGTCTGGTTTATACAGGTTTACAGATTATACAGGGTCTGGTTTATACAGGGTCTGGTTTATATAAAGGTTTACAGATTATACAGGGTCTGGTTTATACAGGTTTACAGAATATACAGGGTCTGGTTTGTATAAACATTTACATATTATACAGGGTCTGGTTTATATAGGTTTACAGATTATACAGGGTCTGGTTTATACAGGTTTACAGATTATACAGGGTCTGGTTTATACAGGTTTACAGAATATACAGGGTCTGGTTTATATAAACATTTACATATTATACAGGGTCTGGTTATACAGGTTTACAGATTATACAGGGTCTGGTTTATACAGGTTTACAGATTATACAGGGTCTGGTATATAAAGGTTTACAGATTGCACAAAGTGAGATTATACAGGTTTTCAGATTACACAGGGTTTGGTATATAAAGGTTTACAGATTACACAAAGTGAGATTATACAGGTTAACAGATTACACAAGGTCCAGTTTGGTTTTATATTTATATCTGATGACAGTCTTAGTACCAATAACAATGAAGTTGTTTTTTTGAGCCTTGACAGCTGGTTAACAATCCTCATACCATGGCAGGACCTGTCTGTAACGGGAATAAACGGTCCCCGCACACGGTCCTCGCACACGGACTTGATCCAGTTACATCAGGTTTAACCTACAGATTGACATCACAGTCACATGGGCTGCTAACAGGCATATCATGTTAGGATGCAGCACTTAATATAAATGTATCGGGATGTTTCATATATAGTATAAATCAGATTTGGGATATACAATATATATGAACATACATGTAGGAGATGGAATGGTTTAGAAAACAATGGAATTTTCTGTGTTTGAAATCCACACAAATATTTTGTTAATTTCTTTCAATTTTGATGATTTCCTGTAGGTTGACATGATTGATATGGTCTGCTTGTACGGCAGCTAAACTTAGAGTACCACATAATACTGACCATTGGACAAAACATATTACTGACCATTAGAGTACCACATATTCCTGACCATTAGAGTACCACATATTACTGACCATTAGAGTACCACATATTACTGACCATTAGAGTACCACATATTACTGACCATTAGAGTACCACATATTACTGACCATTAGAGTACCACATATTACTGACCATTAGAGTACCACTATATTACTGACCATTAGAGTACCACATATTACTGACCATTAGAGTACCACATGATACTGACCATTAGAGTACCCCATATTACTGACCATTAGAGTACCACATATTACTGACCATTAGAGTACCACATATTACTGACCATTAGAGTACCACATATTACTGACCATTAGAGTACCACATATTACTGACCACTAGAGTACCACATATTACTGACCATTAGAGTACCACATGATACTGACCATTAGAGTACCCCATATTACTGACCATTAGAGTACCACATATTACTGACCATTAGAGTACCACATATTACTGACCATTAGAGTACCACATATTACTGACCATTAGAGTACCACATATTACTGACCATTAGAGTACCCATATTACTGACCATTAGAGTACCACATATTACTGACCATTGGACAAAACATATCGTGATCAATACCACATAATACTGACCATTAGAGTACCACATATTACTGACCATTAGAGTACCACATATTACTGACCATTAGAGTACCACATAATACTGACCATTAGAGTACCACATATTACTGACCATTCGAGTACCACATATTACTGACCATTCGAGTACCACATAATACTGACCATTCGAGTACCACATATTACTGACCATTCGAGTACCACATAATACTGACCATTAGAGTATCATATAATACTGACCATTGGAGTACCACATATTACTGACCATTAGAGTATCACATATTACCGGTACTGACCATTAGAGTACCACATATTACTGACCATTAGAGTACCACATATTACTGACCATTAGAGTACCACATATTACTGACCACTAGAGTACCACATATTACTGACCATTAGAGTACCACATATTACTGACCATTAGAGTACCACATATTACTGACCATTGGACAAAAGATATCAGATTGATACATTATGGTTGTACCCAGTAATGTTCTGCAAGATATTTTTGATATTTTGTGGTATTTATAAGTTGACATGTGTGGAATTTGATTTGATTTTTAGTATAATTAGAATATTTAGATTTTCCAGATCGATCTCAGATATTTGCAATAAGTTCAGTGTTCTGATAATTACGAAGAAATTAGGACTTACTTCAGGAGACATTCCCTGTTATTTAAGCGTTATATTGATTGGAAAAAGACTTAACGTCCAAAAGTTCTTCAAAGCAGATAAGGATGAATTTGTTGTTTGACAGTGTACTGTGTCGGTTAGTGCTTGCTATACATACTCATGTCACTTTGGATTATATATGTACATTCCTATGGGTTCAGTGTTTGGATTATAGATGTACTCTCTATGGGTTCAGTGTTTGGATTATATATGCACTCTCTATGGGTTCACATTTAAGATTATATATGTACTCTCTATGGGTTCACACTTTGGATTATAGATGTACTCTCTATGGGTTCAGTGTTTGGATTATATATGTACTCTCTATGGGTTTAGTGTTTGGATTATATATGCACTCTCTATGGGTTCACATTTAAGATTATATATGTACTCTCTATGGGTTCACATTTAAGATTATATATGTACTCTCTATGGGTTCACATTTAAGATTATATATGTACTCTCTATGGGTTCAGTGTTTGGATTATATATGCACTCTCTATGGGTTCACATTTAAGATTATATATGTACTCTCTATGGGTTCAGTGTTTGGATTATATATGTATTCTCTATTGGTTCAGTGTTTGGATTATAGATGTACTCTCTATGGGTTCAGTGTTTGGATTATAGATGTACTCTCTATGGGTTCAGTGTTTGGATTATATATGTATTCTCTATTAGTTCAGTGTTTGGATTATAGATGTACTCTCTATGGGTTTAGTGTTTGGATTATATATGTACTCTATGGGTTCAGTGTTTGGATTATATATGTATTCTCTATTGGTTCAGTGTTTGGATTATATATGTACTTTCCTATGGGTTTAGTGTTTGGTGATTGTTACCTTTAAATGTCCTAAAGGAGAATTAGTTTCTCAGATGAACTCTCAGTGAGGTAGCCACCAGCCACTACAGGGAGATCCTGCCTCTAAATGATTCTGGCAGTTCATGAGCTGATAAACCTAACAAACAACCATTGAACTGAATACTCAGTTTTCTAATGTTTAAATACAGGAAGTGAAAAGGATGCCCTAGAAAATAATATTTATTACCCTGCCTTGTAAATCTTGGTAAAATCGTAATTATTGAATTATTTTCAAACAAAAAAATTCTGGAATACAGATTTAACTGTGGTTGTGTTTAGAGGTTTTATTTATGAAATTCCAAACTGTAAGTCAACTGTCAGTGATCTGTCCAACAACTTTTCCATTTACAGAGAACTTCTATTTATCAATAGATTAGAATGGTGTAGTAGATTAGTACTCTTGACCCATTGGAGACTTATGATTATTTACACTAGCGGTCTATTGACCCAATAAGTGAAAAATCGGGATAAATCTGAAAAATACTACTCCTTCAGTTTTGATCAACAAGATATGACCCCTTGGATAAGTATGTATCATAATCAAATGAAACATATCTGATAAAGTAAAGAATATGTAGACGATTTGTTCAGGTCCCATTGACCTTTGTTTTACATAGTTTATGGAACATATCTGATAAAGTAAAGAATATGTAGGTGATTTGTACAGGCCCCATTGACCTTTGTTTTTCTTAGTTTAGTGTAACAGAGGTAGAGGTATGATGATGTATATTGATTTTCATAAGAAATTATCTCAAATTGAAGTTTTACTGATATTTCAACTGAAAATGAGAGAGCAGACTGGACGAATGTGTTGAGGTAGTCGCCATCTCAGATGTCGCTACTGTGGTACTGTTTACTGTGGTACTGTTTTCTATGAGTAAGCTGGATTAGTCAGTGATTTCATTACAGAGACAATGCTGGTACGATTACTAGGTATATATATCTGTCCTCTTTGATCGCAAACCTGCATCGTGTACCAAATGGCAACCCGCGGATAGTGTGATTAATAACTCTCCGACATGCAGGTCCGCAAGATAAAGTCACAGTTTTACATGAACGCGAGAGCATGTATACACACCGCCATAATTCTTGTGACACATGTTTTTGTTGATGAATATTCATAGTTTGTTTCAACCAATAGGGTCGTTTGGGTGTGTTCATAGTATGTTGGCATTTTGTTGTTTACGACACTTTCGAAGATTTATCTCCCTTGCTCATGACTTTTATCACTTCCTTCTGTAAGAAAAAATAGATCTACAACATAAAAAAAAATAATATCGGCAAAATTGAAATGTATACTGGAAATTTATATATATGTGTAATTACCAAACATTACAACAAATTGACTCTTTAAAGCTAAACTTAAGATGGAACTATATTCTATCTGACTGTAGTACTTCAAATACCTGTTTGGCAGAAGGACACCGTATAGATGTGTAAACAGGCTCTGTACTGGTTCTGTTTGTATTAGGATTCAGTATTCAAGTCAGTAGGGTTATTATATGTAAATATAATTTTAATGTTTCATTTTAAAAAACTATTAATTTGTAACATTCATTTAACACCAATGTGTGGTAACTATTATTTTCATGACATTTAAGATTAAGGTAATTTTAAAACTTCTACTATTGAGAGGATCAAAATTTAATTTAAAAAAACGTTGAACAGATATGTCATCATAACATCATGCCTTGGTGTGGATATAATATAGAATCATATCTAATGCTAGAATCAATATTTCGTTTCTACTGAAAAAAATAGGTTTAGTTGTAAAAAGGAAAAATATTAAACCAACTTATTTCACACACTGAAAGGAACTAAATAAGGATAACTTCATAAGGAAAGAAAACAATAGTTTTCAAGACCTAAACATGTCATAATTGTAATTGTGTTTTCTCCTAAATGATAATTGGAGGTTTTTTAATTCATATAAGTTCTTGATTGTAATCAAAGAATTCTTGTACATTTCAAATTTTTCAACTGATTTATCTACTAAGGCAGACAGAATCATCTTTCAGTAGAAAATCAATGAAGATGGACTTTGCCGAACGGTAACCCGCACCATCCCAAGATATGAATATATATATGGTCATTCAGATTACATTGTCCGGGTGTAGACGTTTTATGGCAGAGCTCCAGAATGCCTGCTTGGCTAATGTCTGTAGTGAGGGTATAAACTCGACATTTTTCCGATAACCATCCGATCACCCATGGAAACGTCTACCCTGAAGCCCCGGATTTTTCGTCTTCACTAGTTATATAGACCCGGATCAATATGAGAGAGATAGATCTCAATTTAACTATCTCCATTGTGCCTCGGTAACACCCTATGTTGTAGTGAAGGCCAATACATTTGATGGGTATCCAGGAGAAAATTCACTTATAACTAGCTTTAGGATGTCTGTAGTGTAGCATTGTAGATGAGAAGAAAAATGATGGGTGTCCAGAAGGAATCCTATGTTTGTAAATTTGTATTTAAGCTGCATGGGAGGCTTGATGAACACAAAGAAAGTCCTATGGATATCAAGAAAGAGAGAATGGAAATAGATAAATCAAATTGCTCATAAAAATTCATGAAATTGGTTTTTTGTGTGTGCTGTTTCACTTTCACACCCCTACAGCTAATATTTGTCTGATTAACATATCTGTATCTCCCAATCTGTATGGGTGAATGAACATTTCTGATGCGTGGCTTGAGATTAGGGTAGGTCGTCATGGAGACCTCGTGCTACCCGGGGGTATGTGTACATAATGTTGTTAACCATATGTTCCTTAAATGCTATCCCAGGGCAAAGTCACTAAAATAGAAAAGTTGAAAAAGGATATTGTTTTACATTTGTAGGACCATTAAAATGTGTTACTAATGTTTTTGATGAACTTAACACTCCTTTAAAGTCGAAGACAAATCTTTTCCCCCTGTATTGAATAAAGCAAATTAGCCCATTTTAAATCAGTGTATTTTATTATAACTTTAATATTTTTTTCAGTTTTCTCTTTTTCTCTCCTCATTTTGGAAGAACTGATTACGAGCAATATGATTTGATAAATATACTTACTTGTATAATATGTGCTGTATCAATTAAAGGGACATAACCCTGTATCTGTTTCTGATTATGACAATCTTATAAACTGTTAAGAGAAGTTTTGTGTTCAGATTGAAGTACTTCTCTCTTTTCGTATGAAGACTGATGCTCAATACTGTTTTCTCAAAGGTTATTCTACTTTTTTTGTTCTGGGCAACTGACACTGAAAGATATCAAGAATTTAGGTAACATTGATTTATATGAAATAAACCAGTATGCCTATATATGTATCGTATATAGAAGAAAACATGAATTTAACTGATTTGTGAATTTAAGTGGAATATGACATTAAGTGGAATGTGACATTAAGTGGAATATGACATTAAGTGGAATGTGGCATTGTGTGAATTTTGGCATGTAGTGGAAAGTACTGGCTTTATGTGAAATCTTGTTAAATTTGAATGTATTGATATTTCCAAAGTTACGAACATTATTTTCTGTATGATTTTGAAGAGAATAACTCCATCAGAATGCATGGGGAATGATTGACTTTTGTAATGGAAAAAGAACATGTTACTTCATGTTAGTATTTATTAGGATAAAGTTGGTATTTACTGTGTACCCTGAACAGCCCTGAATATGTTTCAAGTATTTATGATGTATGTGAAAAGGTGAACATGGGGCTTCCTTGAGGACAAATCGAGATTGAAATTATTTTTAAAAGATCTTAAGCACCTTAAGGAAATATTTTATTCAAGTGATACCCTTAAGAGTATTGTTGACGTTGTGTGGATCGAATCTACCAGTGTATCTAGGGGTAAAGTTATTTTAGACTCTATGGCTATTTGCATATTATCTGCGACAATCCTGCCATAAAATAGGGTACTTAAATGAATCGTAACAAACCACCAAGTCCGTGCAATCTTGGCAGAATAATAACTTTGGGCCACATGAATAACAAATTAAAGAATTGTAGATGTATATGAACCAGGAATAATTGATCGAGATAGAGTTTCATCTCGTCTACCTGATTATCTCCCCTTGTTAAAATCTACGTGTGTTGTGTGTGGTGTAGTAAGTCACTGACATCTTATATTTACTTTACATCAATGATATAATTACTTTACATCAATGATATAATCACTTTACATCAATGATATAATCACTTTACATCAATGATATAATTAACAATAGACTCAGGTGTAACAAAGAATCATTAATTACACGTACTCTGAAATAAATGGTGATAGGTGCCATTTTAGAGGTAGTTAATTCACTGAAAGCATTGATCAATGAAGATTTAAAAGGAGTTATTTAGCTAAATTATTATTGTGTCAAGAACGTTGGATATTTGTAAAAGTGTCAGTCCATACTTCAATGGAGTACAACTTCAACATTTACATGATCTGTCTGAAGTTTGGAGAAATTTTAAATAAACCTTAATAAACCACAGTATGAGAGAAATAGTGATAGCCATTTAAGGGGCGGCGGTGGCCGAGTGGTTAAGGCATCCCAACACTTTATCACTAGCTCTCCACCTCTGGGTTGTGAGATCGAAACCAACATTGTTTATTGAATTTAGATATTTTGTGTGGTATTTGGAATGTACCCCGATATAGAAATGTTCATTACATACATCATCATCTCTCGGTGAAATCCCAGTGTTTGGCCTTCATTAATCACATTTATAATGCAAGGGAGAATATCATTGTTATTGGGAAGGTTTCTGACAGGTGGTCGAGTTTAAGAAATAAGTCCGTTGTATGTTTACTTGTAATATTACCTTCTTAAAAAAAGAGTTAAAATTGAGGAATAGCTGGTTGATTCTGCCCCCTACCAGCTGTTGATGATAGCAGTGGTTTTATATGTGAGGGGTGTTAGGGGTACATTTATGAGAATAACTGGTTTTATATGTGAGGGGTGTTAGGGGTACATTTATGAGAATAACTGGTTTTATATGTGAGGGGTGTTAGGGGTACGTTTATGAGAATAAAAGTGGTTTTTATATGTGAGGGGTGTTAGGGGTACGTTTATGAGAATAACTGGTTTTATATGTGAGGGGTGTTAGGGGTACGTTTATGAGAATAACTGGTTTTATATGTGAGGGGTGTTAGGGGTACGTTTATGAGAATAACTGGTTTTATATGTGAGGGGTTTGTAGGGGTAAGTTTATGAGAGGTTAAAACTATATGAAGCTTTTGACTAAACCTGTCGTTTGTATCTTCTAGGATCTGATTACGAGAGTGAGACAGCTTGAAACCCATGTCAACCAACTTCGGAACGTTGTCCTCAAATCTCAGGGGGAAACCAACACCAAACAGAGCCGGAAAAAGGGCCAGCGTGAATTTGACTTCAGAAAGTAAGAATAAAACGAAAACAAAAATTTATAGTAAAAACTTATAATGAATTATTAAATATGTATACTATAGGTATGATAAAGTGAATTTCTACATATTCTTGCCGTCAGTTTTCTACATATTGTCGACAGAAGTGATTTAAAGAAGAATCCATATTGAAACAACCAGTGTTTGTTAATGTATATAGGTTTATTCAAATTTCAGCATATCATTGAATTTATACAGATTTCTGCTATAATAAGATAATTGACACACCTACATTACTTAACATAGAAAACAATAAAGTGACAGAAACTGCTGTTATCGCTGTCATGATTTAGTGGAAGTCTTTTGAAATGAAAAGAACTAAAATATGAATACCCCTAATATATGGTTACGGTATGAATTCCACTGATGATTATTGATGTCCAATTATCAAATTACCCACTTCATTCGTCATTGTTCAACTTCTCGAAAAGGTAAATCAGACTTCAATAATGATAAAACATTGCTATGTATGCTGGGTTTATGAGGAAACAGGGAATGACATGCTGATGTAACACTGTCTTCATAAATATCTCAGGTACAACACTCGTCATGTGGCTCTCAAAGTGCTGTACCTTGGCTGGGACTATCATGGGTTTGCCGCGCAGGAGGACACAGAGAAAACCATAGAGACAGCTCTATTTGAGGCACTTCTCAAAACAAGGCTCATCGAAGCCAGGTCAGTACTAAATGGAAGGCTTGATCAAGTTAGTGATTAATCAAATAAGTGAATGAGTGATTAAGTAATGATTAATCAAGAATGTTTATCATTAATCATGTAAGTTAATGATTGATAAAGTAAGTATATAATTAAGTAATGATTAATCAGGTAAATTTTTCATTAATCAAGTAAGTTTATCATTAATCAAGTAAGTTTATCATTAATCAAGAAAGTTTATTATTAATCAAGAAAGTTTATCATTAATGAAATAAGTTTATCATTAATCAAGTAAGTTAATCATTAATCAAGTAAGTTAATCATTAATCAAGTAAGTTTATCATTAATCAAGAAAGTTTATCATTAATCAAGTAAGTTTATCATTAATCAAGAAAGTTTATCATTAATCAAGTAAGTTTATCATTAATGAAATAAGTTTATCATTAATGAAATAAGTTTATCATTAATCAAGTAAGTTTATCATTAATCAAGTAAGTTTATCATTAATCAAGAAAGTTTATCATTAATCAAGTAAGTTTATCATTAATGAAATAAGTTTATCATTAATCAAATAAGTTTATCATTAATCAAGTAAGTTTATCATTAATCAAATAAGTTTATCATTAATCAAATAAGTTTATTATTAATCAAATAAGTTTATCATTAACCAAATAAGTTTATCATTAACCAAATAAGTTTATTATTAATCAAATAAGTTTATCATTAACCAAATAAGTTTATCATTAACCAAATAAGTTTTTCATTAATCAAGTAAGTTTATCATTAATCAAGTAAGTTTATCATTTATCTAGTATATTTCTCATTAATCAAGTAAGTTGATCATTAATCAGATAAGTTTATCATTAATTAAGTAAGTTTATTATTAATCAAGTGAGTTTATAATTCTATCCAAAGTAACATCACATAATCGTTAAATAGAAATGTACAAGAAATGAAATTAAAACCATATAAAGAATAAAAATAATTTGCATTAAAGTACTTTGTAGCCCATTTATATACAAGAAATGACGGTTCAAAACTATCCAAAAAGTTTTTGAAAAAAAATAAAAATAGTTAGTTTCCTAGTTTCATGGAGTAAAAATGATTAATTTCAGAGAAAGGATCATTTTAGCAATTTTCTAAATGTTTATTTTTGCAGAGAAACTTCAAGTTATCACAGATGTGGAAGGACAGATAAAGGTGTCAGTGCCTTTGGACAGGTAGGTAGTTTACCTGTATCTCACCTGGTCTCACAAGTGTTGTTATAGCATCATCAGTTATTTGTAAATACACCCAGGAAAATAAAGTTAGTTTGTTGAATGAACTTTTTTTTTAATGAAAATTGACAAAAACGTTCTATACTCCTGTCAACAGTATATGTTATCTGAGAAATTACTTAGAGAACTGAAAAGTGTTGAAATTGATAAAAAAATTAAAACAGAATTGCGGTAAAGAAAAAAATCAGTAAATGATATTTGGTTTTGAACAGGTGATTTCCATTGATTTGCGGACCAATTTGTTAGAGGGACCAGGAGTGAAAGTGAAAGAGGATGGAACAGCCTATGAAAGGCCTGGTAAGTAGGGAGTAATATGGAACAGCCTATGAAAGGCCTGGTAGTTAATGTAGGGAAAATGATGGAACAGCCTATGAAATGCCTGGTTAGTAAAGTAGGGAGAAAAATGGAACAGCAATTAGAGGCTTGGATAGAAAAGTAGGGACAAAAATAAAACAGCAAATTAGAGGTAAAGTACGAGAATGATCTGTATATTGTACTGTTTGAGTAATATTCAAACAGTTCTAGATTTGTATGTGAAACTAAGGAAAAAATACATAATAATAAAAATACAAAATTTATGATGTAAAAGTTTACCTGAAAAAAATATTAAAGGTAATCACCATTGATTGCCTTATACTTGTTTAACATGCGTGATTGGATTTTGTAGGTGAGAAGACTACAGAGATACGATATGTCCACATTCTCAACAAGGTTTTACCACCCGAGATCAGAATTCTGGCTTGGGCTCCTGTTAGTGACAATTTCAGTGCCAGGTAAGAAAGCGATATTTTACTACACTCAAATGTCTGGTTTGATGGAAATCAGACATCATATTGAGTCCAGAATAATGCAAGGGACATAACTCATTAGTAGACTCAATAAAAATGTATAAGGATGTTAAAAGAAATGCCTCATTTCTCAGTTAAATGTCTATAAAATTTATATTGGTATTAAAGGGATATTTCTCTCAAGGTGTAAAATTTCTGACTGATCTGTACCTTCTACTTTTAAAACTATTACCAGCATCAGAATATATTTACTGTGGTCAGTGACCTTAACATTGTGATTTTGAGAACCCGGAACTGAAGGCTCACTTGATCATAGAGTTTATGTAAAGTATTGGGTAAATACACAAGTGTGTACAAAGTTTACTTGTAGTCTCTGTAGGTTCTGCACCAAGGCAATTGAGATTTCATTGCTTCATTAACCTTATTTCGCGTAGATTTTCAGAATGTATACAACATTTCAGAATGTTCGGCTTATAAAACGTTAATCTGTTGTGATGTAACCAGTGCTGCTCAAACGATCGTAAATCAATCCTACAGATTAAATATTGTATGTTTGTACTATTTATACTTATGAAATCCTAAGTTGTGTGGAATATCCCTTTAAAGAAATACTTCATTTCTTAACAAAAATTATAAGGGTATTTAAGACAAACTTTATTGCTCAAGTCTCTGATACCGGTTTCATGAATTTATTTTATCATATTTGTTTTTTAACAGATTTGACTGCAAGAAAAGAACGTACAAGTATTTCTTTCCGAAGGGCAACCTAGACATACAGGTAGGTCCTGTGGTTATAAAACAGAAGTCGCGTATGATACAACAGACGATTAAACAGAAATCACATACAATACTAACGACGGTGAAACAGAAATCACATACAATACTACCGACGGTGAAACAGAAATCACGTACAATACTACCGACGATGAAACAGAAATCACATACAATACTATCGACGGTGAAACAGAAATCACGTACAATACTACCGACGGTGAAACAGAAATCACATACAATACTACCGACGGTGAAACAGAAATCACGTACAATACTACTGACGATGAAACAGAAATCACATACAATACTATCAACGATGAAACAGAAATCACATACAATACTACCGACGGTGAAACAGAAATCACGTACAATACTACTGACGATGAAACAGAAATCACATACTATACTACCGACGATGAAACAGAAATCACATACAATACTACCGATGGTGAAACAGAAATCACATACAATACTACCGACGGTGAAACAGAAATCATGTACAATGCTATCGACGATGAAACAGAAATCACATACAATACTATCGGCGATGAAACAGAAATCACATACAATACTACCGACGGTGAAACAGAAATCACATACAATACTATAGACGATGAAACAGAAATCACATACAATACTACCGACGATGAAACAGAAATCACGTACAATACTACCGACGATGAAACAGAAATCACGTACAATACTATCGACGATGAAACAGAAATCACATACAATACTACCGACGATGAAACAGAAATCACATACAATACTATCGACGATGAAACAGAAATCACATACAATACTTCAGACGATGAAACAGAAATCACATACAATACTACCGACGATGAAACAGAAATCACATACAATACTACCGACGATGAAACAGAAATCACGTACAATACTACCGACGATGAAACAGAAATCACGTACAATACTTCAGACGATGAAACAGAAATCACATATAACACTACCAACGATGAAACAGAAATCATATACAATACTATCGACGATGAAACAGAAATCACATACAATACTATCGACGGTGAAACAGAAATCACATACAATACTATCGACGGTGAAACAGAAATCACATACAATACTATCGACGATGAAACAGAAATCACATACAATACTATCGACGGTGAAACAGAAATCACATACAATACTATCGACGGTGAAACAGAAATCACATACAATACTATCGACGAAGAAACAGAAATCACATACAATACTTCAGACGATGAAACAGAAATCACATACAATACTTCAGACGATGAAACAGAAATCACATATAACACTACCAACGATGAAACAGAAGTCGCGTACAATACTACCGATGATGAAACAGAAATCACTTACAATATTGACGGTGAAACAGAAATCACGTACAATACTACCTACGATGAAACAGAAATGACTATAATACTACTGATGATGAAACACACGTAACATTGATGTTAGGATATTATATTTCAATATATAAGTATATGTGCTCAAAATTTCAATATATAAGTATATGTGCTCAAAATTACACTTTTTGAATATCTCTCTTTTGAATGAAAATACTTTTGAATTGGAAATGGATGTGCTCTGGTTGGCATAGGCCTCCCATATGTTGTCCCGTGAGGTAGTCCCCAACTACTGCTAGGAGACCCATCTAAAATGACCCTCCAAACAAATATCTTTAAAAACCTACAAGACTTGTTCACCTAACCAATCTGATTTTGTTATAGGCAATGTCTGAGGCTGCTGAAAAGATCACTGGTGAGCACGATTTCCGTAACTTGTGTAAGATGGATGTAGGAAATGGAGTGGTGAATTTCCGACGTAAAATTGTCTCGGCTGATATCAAGAACTTGGATGAAAGGTAACCATTCTGTCAAGGAATAACTCTAATTTTAAATCTTAGAATTATAAAATATATAAGTTCATTTAGAGTGTCATACAACTAAGAGCATTTACTTTGTTTAGCTTAGGCTAAGTATTGTATGCATCAATTAGGAAGAGAGAATTTTAACAATCTGTTGTTGTTTTTGTGATCAGGGAGAACGGCTATCAAATGTGTGAACTCACCATTGTTGGGTTAGCATTCCTGTGGCATCAAATCCGCTGTATTGTGGCTGTGCTCTATCTGATTGGTCAAGGAAAGGAGAAGTCAGAGGTACGTTGGTTCTGATTGGTCAGTTAAAAATATATATAATTTATTATGTAAAGTAGATTCTGAAGCTATGTATGTTAGTGAGTAGAAACACAGTCAAGGGGACATAATTTGTTATGTAAAGTAGATTCTGAAGCTATGTATGTTAGTGAGTAGAAACACAGTCAAGGGGACATAATTTGTTATGTAAAGTAGATTCTGAAGCTATGTATGTTAGTGAGTAGAAACACAGTCAAGGGGACATAATTTGTTATGTAAAGTAGATTCTGAAGCTATGTATGTTAGTGAGTAGAAACACAGTCAAGGGGACATAATTTGTTATGTAAAGTAGATTCTGAAGCTATGTATGTTAGTGAGTAGAAACACAGTCAAGGGGACATAATTTGTTATGTAAAGTAGATTCTGAAGCTATGTATGCTAGCGAGTAGAAACACAGTCAAGGGGACATAATTTGTTATGTAAAGTAGATTCTGAAGCTATGCAGGCCTCAGACCACAATTAATTTCCCTCTTTGTTCTACCAAAGAAAAATCGAAATTAAAATATTTCAGAAGTTTGCAAAAAATCTGGCTTTCACATCACGTGTAGAACTATTCAAGCTGAACATACAGTGAGCTGGAAAGTACCTCATGACCGGCATTTAACAAAGTTATTTATATTTAAGTGTAACCACCCTACTATATTGTAGGAAAATCCGGAAAATCACAAAATATTACTACTCAAGCCTTATAACTCCCCGTGTCCTGCCTCACAAACAAACATGGAAATGGTGTCAAAACAAAATTCTGCCACTAGATTACATATTGCACTATAAATCTATGCTAAAATTATGTCCATATCTGTAACAGCTAAGTCAGGAAAAAATATTTAGCAACAGTCCTGAAATTTCAATATGTACTACATTCGTGTACAACGACCCGGAAGTATAATTGTGGTCTGAGGCCATGTATGTTAGTGAGTAGAAACACAGTCAAGGGGACATAACTCTCTTTAAATATCTCGATCGTCATAATAAAGAAGGAAACATAATAACGATATCCTCCGATACAGTATTTATTCTGTAATAAGCCCAAGACACCAACACATAGCTTATTAAAGAAAGATGAAATCAATTTATAGGTGTTTACAAAACAGATACAGATATGAGTGGGCATATCCCTAGTTTATGGCTTAATGATGGTTAATTGTAATTTCCTTTCATTCCATATGATATGCATTTTGAAATTAATTTACATATCTAATAAGCTCTATTTAAAACCACAGTGCAGATTTCTTAAATCACATTTGAAATAGAACTGATTTTTTTTTTCCAAATTGTGACATTATCTTGAATTGATGAAAATATTTATAAGAAGTACCTTTCTAGACCATCCAGTCTCTCACCACCAATGTATTGATGATATGGAGTGTCTTGAGAGTATACCATCATAGCCATTGTCTCCATTCTGATGTTCATTGCTGTTAATAGATTTACAGGAATTAAAGGTCGAAACTGTGACAACTTATGTGATGCCCATGTAGTGAAAGTAATTATCATAACGTCAAATTAATTTTTTCAGATCATTGACGAGTTACTAGATGTTGAGAAAACACCTAAGAAGCCACAGTATACAATGGCCTCAGGTATGTGAAAGTTTTAAAGCTGAATTGAAGTTATTTCAAAATCTTTACTTTTGTAGGGGAGTCAAACTTTATACCAGATTGTCTGCCACGAATTGTTAAATAATAATGTTTTCATGAAAATTGAAGTATATCTAGATTACCTTTACAGGAGTGACAAGTACAGACTAGAGAAAGAAAGGAGAACTGTTAATACACATCAGCATTCTCTCGGCTTTTCTGTCTATATTATTGGGTGTTCAAAACAACACCATTCCCAATCCATATTTTATGCCGCCAGCATAAAATGGGGTCCTGTCTCGATGCGATGTAATTAGCTAATCTAAGGAACTGCTGATGTGATCCTCACCAAACTGTGTGGCATGTGACAGTGGGGACATTAATGTCTTACAGACATTTTCTAGTTTTATGAAGTGTGTCATACAGACATATTCTAGTTTTATGAAGTGTGTCATACAGACATATTCTAGTTTTATGAAGTGTGTCATACAAACATATTCTAGTTTTATGAAGTGTGTCATACAGACATTTTCTAGTTTTATGAAGTGTGTCATACAGACATTTTCTAGTTTTATGAAGTGTGTCATACAGACATTTTCTAGTTTTATGAAGTGTGTAATACAGACCTATTCTAGTTTTATGAAGTGTGTCATACAGACATTTTCTAGTTTTATGAAGTGTGTAATACAGACATTTTCTAGTTTTATGAAGTGTGTAATACAGACATATTCTAGTTTTATGAAGTGTGTCATACAGACATTTTCTAGTTTTATGAAGTGTGTCATACAGACATTTTCTAGTTTTATGAAGTGTGTCATACAGACCTATCTTAGTTTTATGAAGTGTGTAATACAGACATATTCTAGTTTTATGAAGTGTGTCATACAGACATTTTCTAGTTTTATGAAGTGTATCATACAGACATTTTCTAGTTTTATAAAGTGTGTAATACAGACATTTTCTAGTTTTATGAAGTGTGTAATACAGACATTTTCTAGTTTTATGAAGTGTATCATACAGACCTATCTTAGTTTTATGAAGTGTGTCATACAGACATTTTCTAGTTTTATGAAGTGTATCATACAGACATTTTCTAGTTTTATGAAGTGTGTCATACAGACATTTTCTAGTTTTATGAAGTGTGTCATACAGACATTTTCTAGTTTTATGAAGTGTGTCATACAGACATTTTCTAGTTTTATGAAGTGTGTCATACAGACATTTTCTAGTTTTATGAAGTGTGTCATACAGACATTTTCTAGTTTTATGAAGTGTGTAATACAGACCTATCTTAGTTTTATGAAGTGTGTAATACAGACCTATTCTAGTTTTATGAAGTGTGTCATACAGACATTTTCTAGTTTTATGAAGTGTGTCATACAGACCTATCTTAGTTTTATGAAGTGTGTAATACAGACCTATTCTAGTTTTATGAAGTGTGTCATACAGACATATTCTAGTTTTATGAAGTGTGTCATACAGACCTATTCTAGTTTTATGAAGTGTGTCATACAGACATTTTCTAGTTTTATGAAGTGTGTCATACAGACATTTTCTAGTTTTATGAAGTGTGTCATACAGACGTTTTCTAGTTTTATGAAGTGTGTCATACAGACATATTCTAGTTTTATGAAGTGTGTCATACAGACATTTTCTAGTTTTATGAAGTGTGTCATACAGACCTATCTTAGTTTTATGAAGTGTGTCATACAGACCTATCTTAGTTTTATGAAGTGTGTAATACAGACATATTCTAGTTTTATGAAGTGTGTAATACAGACATTTTCTAGTTTTATGAAGTGTGTAATACAGACATATTCTAGTTTTATGAAGTGTGTCATACAGACGTTTTCTAGTTTTATGAAGTGTGTCATACAGACATATTCTAGTTTTATGAAGTGTGTCATACAGACATTTTCTAGTTTTATGAAGTGTGTAATACAGACATTTTCTAGTTTTATGAAGTGTGTAATACAGACATTTTCTAGTTTTATGAAGTGTGTCATACAGACGTTTTCTAGTTTTATGAAGTGTGTCATACAGACATATTCTAGTTTTATGAAGTGTGTCATACAGACATTTTCTAGTTTTATGAAGTGTGTCATACAGACCTATCTTAGTTTTATGAAGTGTGTCATACAGACCTATCTTAGTTTTATGAAGTGTGTAATACAGACATATTCTAGTTTTATGAAGTGTGTAATACAGACATTTTCTAGTTTTATGAAGTGTGTAATACAGACATATTCTAGTTTTATGAAGTGTGTCATACAGACATTTTCTAGTTTTATGAAGTGTGTCATACAGACATATTCTAGTTTTATGAAGTGTGTCATACAGACGTTTTCTAGTTTTATGAAGTGTGTCATACAGACATATTCTAGTTTTATGAAGTGTGTCATACAGACATTTTCTAGTTTTATGAAGTGTGTCATACAGACCTATCTTAGTTTAATGAAGTGTGTCATACAGACCTATCTTAGTTTTATGAAGTGTGTAATACAGACATATTCTAGTTTTATGAAGTGTGTAATACAGACATTTTCTAGTTTTATGAAGTGTGTAATACAGACATATCTTAGTTTTATGAAGTGTGTAATACAGACATTTTCTAGTTTTATGAAGTGTGTAATACAGACATATTCTAGTTTTATGAAGTGTGTCATACAGACATTTTCTAGTTTTATGAAGTGTGTCATACAGACATTTTCTAGTTTTATGAAGTGTGTAATACAGACATTTTCTAGTTTTATGAAGTGTGTAATACAGACATTTTCTAGTTTTATGAAGTGTGTAATACAGACATATTCTAGTTTTATGAAGTGTGTCATACAGACATTTTCTAGTTTTATGAAGTGTGTCATACAGACATTTTCTAGTTTTATGAAGTGTGTAATACAGACATATCTTAGTTTTATGAAGTGTGTAATACAGACATATTCTAGTTTTATGAAGTGTGTCATACAGACATTTTCTAGTTTTATGAAGTGTGTCATACAGACGTTTTCTAGTTTTATGAAGTGTGTCATACAGACCTATCTTAGTTTTATGAAGTGTGTAATACAGACCTATTCTAGTTTTATGAAGTGTGTCATACAGACATTTTCTAGTTTTATGAAGTGTGTAATACAGACATATTCTAGTTTTATGAAGTGTGTCATTGAGAAGTAAGTACATTAATTCACTATTTACACCTTGTGTTTACAGAACTTCCACTGGTACTGTTTGACTGTGAGTTTGCAGATGATGTAGAGTGGATCTATGAAGCAGGTAAACATTATTTATTGTTATATTGATTAGTCCCATCATTTGAAAGTAAATCATGATTTCTTCTAGACAAGAAGGTCTGGGTAGATGTAACCAAATTTTCATAGACTATTTATGTGATGTTTAGGTCTTGTAAATTAAAGTCTGTTTCCTAACAATCAAGGTTCAGGTGTTCTAAATTATAGTCTGTTTCCTAACAATCAAGGTTCAGGTGTTCTAAATTATAGTCTGTTTCCTAACATCCAATGTTCAAATCTTCTAAATTATAGTCTGTTTCCTAACAATCAAAGTTCAGGTGTTCTAAATTAAAGTCTGTCTCCTAACTTCCAAAGTTCAGGTCTTCTAAATTATAGTCTGTTTCCTAACTTCCAAAGTTCAGGTCTTGTAAATTATAGTCTATTTCATAACTTCCACAAACATATCCTTGTTTCAAACTTTCGTTAAAACAACTAGAATTTGAAAAGGCTACAAATAAAACCTGTCACGTATATCAACTTTTAATTCTACATTGTATAGAGATGTGAACATTTTAAAACATGTCTCTATAGTAATAGTCTTTGTCCATGGAATTATTCTGGTGTACAAGTCAAACTTTATTTTCCAGATAAAAGAAATATATATAGAAAAAAGTTTACAACATGCTTTCAGTGGTGTTATCAGAACATTTAAAGTTATGATTTTTGAAATTTATTTTAGATTGGCATGAGGAAAACATTCGTCACCTACAGCAGATTTGGGCTCACCATACAGTGAGGTACGTATACAATTGACGTGACTAAACAGATTTTTCTGACAAGATCTGGAGATTAGAACATTTATAATTTGCCTGTTTTACCATGTAATATGTCTCACACCTGTGATATCATAATTAACCATGTAGTCAAATCATTGTATTTTATTGACATGTTATGTTTTGCAGGTCCACAATGATTCGTCGTATGTTAGAAGAAATGGACAGTGCTAAAGTTGAGACAGGTAATTAGCTCTTGTTATATAGAAATTTTTCATTGGTATTTGGATGAAATTAGCTGAAACACTGCCCAAAATAGAATATATTTGTAGACATACAAGTAAATATGTCCTGATGTTTTATAGATTGTGATATCGCCCCCTGGAAAGACCTGAGCTCCCCTATTTATAACCAGACAGATTGGATCATTCCAGGAAACAAGAGCAAGGTTCACAAACGACTACTAGAACGTCAAACCTGTGGTAAATATCGCCCTTATAATTAACACAAACGACTACTAGAACCTCAAACCTGTGGTAAATATCGCCTTCATAATTAACACAAACGACTACTAGAACGTCAAGCCTGTGGTAAATATCGCCTTTATAATTAACACAAACGACTACTAGAACGTCAAACCTGTGGTAAATATCGCCTTTATAATTAACACAAACGACTACTAGAACGTCAAACCTGTGGTAAATATCGCCTTTATAATTAACACAAACGACTGCTAGAACGTCAAACCTGTGGTAAATGTCGCCTTTATAATTAATACATGTCCATTGATAAGATAGTGGAAAGCACTGACATATAACTGAACTAGTGTTTCCTCCATCTCCTGCTTACACTTCTCCTAGTTATGCCTCGACCATGACATGAGGGGGCATTTAGTGTTTCCCGTGTCCGCCACGTCCAATCCCGTCGTGTTGCGTCCCGTCCCGTCCCCTCCCGATTCATTGTAACTAGCTAATCTCAGGAACTGCTGATGCGATCCTCACCAAACTGTGTTTTGATGTATCAAGTGGCAGTGGGGGCATTTATGTATTACAGATATTTTTTATTTACTTGATATGGTGGCATTGTCATGCAATGGGAAATAATCATGGTATTTGTAAAAAAGAAATCTATTTCCTATAATAGTAAATATTACGTTAAATGCAGTGTATACAATCTGATTACACAGTTTTTGTAATTTTTTGTGATTACAGAAAGCCTAGAACAGTGTATTGAATACTATGTTTCTTTGTAATTACAGCCTAGAACAGCGTATTGAATACTATGTTTCTTTGTAATTACAGCCTAGAACAGCGTATTGAATACTATGTTTCCTTGTAATTACAGCCTAGAACAGCGTATTGAATACTATGTTTCTTTGTAATTACAGCCTAGAACAGCGTATTGAATACTATGTTTCCTTGTAATTACAGCCTAGAACAGCGTATTGAATACTATGTTTCTTTGTGATTACAGAAAGCCTAGAACAGCGTATTGAATACTATGTTTCTTTGTAATTACAGCCTAGAACAGCGTATTGAATACTATGTTTCCTTGTAATTACAGAAAGCCTAGAACAGCATATTGAATACTATGTTTCTATGTAATTACAGCCTAGAACAGCGTATTGAATACTATGTTTCTTTGTAATTACAGCCTAGAACAGTGTATTGAATACTATGTTTCTAAGTGATTACAGAAAGCCTAAAACAGCGTATTGAATACTATGTTTCTTTGTGATTACAGCCTAGAACAGCGTATTGAATACTATGTTTCCTTGTAATTACAGAAAGCCTAGAACAGCGTATTGAATACTATGTTTCTTTGTTATTACAGAAAGTCTAGAACAGCGTATTGAATACTATGTTTCTTTGTAATTACAGAAAGTCTAGAACAGCGTATTGAATACTATGTTTCTTTGTAATTACAGAAAGCCTAGAACAGCGTATTGAATACTATGTTTCTTTGTGATTACAGAAAGCCTAGAACAGCGTATTGAATACTATGTTTCTTTGTTATTACAGAAAGCCTAGAACAGCGTATTGAATACTATGTTTCTTTGTTATTACAGAAAGCCTAGAACAGCGTATTGAATACTATGTTTCTTTGTGATTACAGCCTAGAACAGCGTATTGAATACTGTTTCTTTGTGATTACAGAAAGCCTAGAACAGCGTATTGAATAGTATGTTTCTTTGTAATTACAGAAAGCCTAGAACAGCGTATTGAATACTATGTTTCTTTGTGATTACAGCCTAGAACAGCGTATTGAATACTATGTTTCTTTGTGATTACAGCCTGGAACAGCGTATTGAATACTATGTTTCTTTGTAATTACAGGAAGTCTAGAACAGCGTATTGAATACTATGTTTCTTTGTAATTACAGAAAGTCTAGAACAGCGTATTGAATACTATGTTTCTTTGTAATTACAGAAAGCCTAGAACAGCGTATTGAATACTATGTTTCCTTGTAATTACAGCCTAGAACAGCGTATTGAATACTATGTTTCTTTGTAATTACAGAAAGCCTAGAACAGCGTATTGAATACTATGTTTCTTTGTTATTACAGAAAGCCTAGAACAGCGTATTGAATACTATGCAAAGAAGAGGAAACTTGACACACCCCCCTCTACAGACACGACTCCAGTATCAGAACCAGTATCTGCCCCGGGGTCGGAGTCAGTCTCCCCTGCCCCCGAGGAACAAACCAGCTAGGGTTCTGATGTTATGTGTTCCAACCACACAGACTGGGTCTGAGAGATACAGACAAATATGTCGACAAGCTATACAGAGAACAGGGAGCTCCAAACGTCCACTGGAAATATTGAAGGAATGGTTCATCACTGAACTTTATCAGTCTGGATTGAACCTTCCGCCATTAGAATTTCTGGTCGGCTGGTATGACCTATTGATTAACCTGTATCATGTGGAATACATATTTGTCATCAGTAAATCAGGTATCTGAAGAATCGCGGACATTTCTGTTTTTAACAGGCAGTTCACTTGTTTGTTTTGAACAGGTAAATTATACACTTGCCTGTTTTCAGTTGCAAACAGTGCTTTATATTGTAAATATCTTATTCTCAAGTTTTTGATGACATCATAAAATGAAGATTTCATCAACAATGGTTCTTTCTTTTTCATTCTTATTCTACCCCAAAGATGTGAAATGTTAAATTACCATCGCATATTCATGTTCTTAAACTTTGGCAAGGATATTTGAATTGTACTGTGACCTCTAGTCTGTGAATATTTACAATTGAATTGGATTGAATCTTTTATGATTCAAATAAGTTGCATTGGGAAATTTTTTAAAGTTGATATGAGAATAAATTGAAATATTTATGCATAGAAGGTAAAAAAAGAAACTTTTAAGAAATATTTGTCAACTTATGAGATCTTCTTTTCCCTGGAATTAGCATAATCATCACATCAACATTCGGTGAATTTATACAAGTCTTCAGTTTTAACTGTCTGACATATTTTTATGCCTTTTTAGATTTTTTTTATTCATACATTAGCTTTAAGGATAATTCAGTTTTGAAGTGTTGATGGCCGTCAATATGAAGTTTTAGTGCTTGTAAATATTTATTTTGCCTCCCCGAGTGCCAAGATTTAAGGGCAAAATATTGTTATATGACTAATATTCTATTACAAGTCAAATATTTCGAAATAAAATTGATTTTTTAATTATTACATGTATTAGATATGGTGCGATCAGTTGTTATTTTCTGTAATAAAAGGTTTTAAGTTTTATAAACATTTAAAAATATTTTTTTGTTCAGATGAATGTTTAACTCTTAATGATCAGACTACTAAATAGTGTATACCTGGCCTTCGTTTTATCCATGTTCCTTAACTTCAGAAAATTCCTTAGCTTGATATTTCAATGGGAAAGCCTTACAGAATGAAAGGAGAAATCTTAGTGAAGCAACCTTCCTTTCATTCCGTAATGTTGTCCTATAGAAAATTATAAGTTAAGGAATAGTGTTAAAACGGACCTGGTTCATTTGATGATTAAACCAAAGGGAGATAATTCAGAGAGATTCCAAATGATAATATGTAGTGAGAAATTATTGTATAAATTTGAATATGATAGTCTGAATATTCTTTAACTGTTAACCTATCTCTGCAAAATGCTACATAAAATTAAAACTATATGCTTAACTGGGATTTTGTGAAAAAAACCACCTCTACATAAAACCTGCCCACCCACCGTCGATAATTCTCGGTGCTCGTTTTCACAATTTTTAAGTCAAATTTACTGACAACATTTGCATAATTGTTGAAATTTACTTGAAAACAACTTCACAGAAAATAGCAGTCTTCGTGGATTCTGTTTCATACCTCAGTAATAGCCAATTGTAGAAACTTGAGTTTTACATTATTCACGTAATGGAACTTAAGGACGATTTTTCTACGTATGGAAAACAAATTTACTCAAACGAGTCTTATTTTTTGTCCAGTCTTTTAACTCTCAACAAATTCTGTATAACATATTAATTTAAATTCTGATTTGTTGGGAAAATCATGTTCCATCAACTTCTTCATTTGGAACTTGACGGAACTTGATGAAATCTACAGATTATTCATTATCATTAGATTATGATGAAATTGATCCAGAGGCATTTGATCTTGTAACTGTAAATAGATATATTTTTTTCTTGTTTTAAAAGAAACCTCAGAGATTTCAAAAGATAATTAAATGTGTTGAATGCAGAACTTATGGAAAACAACGGTGCTTATTTATTTTGTTATCGAGACAAAAACCTGCTTTTTAAAAGTAGAATTAGTTGCAGAACATCGTCAGATTTCCCCCCGTTTTCATTTAATGTTGGAAATAGGAGAAATTTTATTATGTTTAAAAATCATTGGATTGTCATCATATATTGACGTACAGGGTAAAGTATGAGATTTCTGTTATCGCTCTCGTCAATGATATATACATACTCACAGATATATACAGATGTTAGGGGATTGGTTTTTGTTATATAGTTGTTAGATATTTATTTATGTTTTTTTGGTAGACTGTTCTCATTAGAATGTTGTAGTCATGTCGTGTAGAATCTAGTCAATTTGATTTGATCTGAATTTGAAAAAATGACTCTAGTTAGAATTCAATTTTGTCTCTAGAAACTGAAATATGCCCTCACAATACTGTAACATACTGGTGACAATGTTTAATGGGAAAACTGAGGACAGACAAATATACATCTACATAGCTGAATGAAGTTTGAATTCAATGAATTTGATGCTACAAGACATTATGCCACTTGAAGATTCGTTAATGACATAATCAAAATTAAATTAGATTTATGTTGTGTTTGCAACTTGGTGCTGAATGTTGGAAATGAAGGAAAGAAAAATGAAGTATATGTATATGTTATAAGTATGGTTATTACAGAACTTTGAACGACTGAAGTTAAAAAAATGTTTTGTGTGGGTTTTTTCATCACCTAGAATAACTAGATTTGTTAATATTATTGTAGATCTATCCGTTAAAATAATTTACATATTAAACAAAGAAGTCTGGAATTTTTATGAGGTTAATATTTCACAGGTGATTCTCTGTATATTGAAGTCTTATTGACTATAGATATACATAGATTAATAATAAAAATTTCCAAGACAAACAGGTTCGATACAAATTTCTTCTTTTTAAGAAGTTACCTAAAACCCCTCATTTGACTTGTCCCTTATATATATTAAAACCCTGTAACACAAATATTAGAAACGATTTCTTTTAGTCCAGTGAAATTTATTATAAAGCCATTTTAGTGAACGACGAGATGAAGACCAAATTAAGATGTCCACTTGAAATTTTACTGTATTCTTTGATTAGAGTATTTATTAACGTTTTGAATTTTGATTAGTTGCTATGGTTACAATTTGTTAACTTAATATTGAAATTGTTTTAGAACTATATACTTTTTGCTTCATTTGTTGATTCAGAGATAAAATACCTCAAACTGTTAGAGCTTCCAGTTTAACCCAGTTTGTCAAAATGTGGATCAATTGACAGTTGATTGGATAAGTATAGGTAAATGTGATAGTCGTTAAGTCATTAACAGGGTTTCCTGTAGACAGCTGAGTATATACAGAACATATGAATGCCACCAGTAGGAACGAAGAAATGGCAATGTATTACTGAGTATAATCATGTCTCCATCAACCTTACTGTGAATTATGCCTCTTTCCAAGATTAACTGAATCTGTTTTCATGTTTGTGTTTATATTCAAATTATCTTGATTAAGGCCTGTGTTTATATATTAAAATTATCTTGATTAAGGCCTGTGTTTATATATTAAAATTATCTTGATTCAGGCCTGTGTCTATATTCAAATTATCTTGATTATGGGCCGATATTTTGTTACAAAACTTACCTGAATCCAAGCTGGAAAGAGTTGGTAAAAAAGGGGACTAAAATAGGATTAAACAATTACTTCTATTGTACATAATTATCAAAAATAAAAAAAATAAAAAATAAAAAAAAATACATGAAGTGGTATTGTAGTATCATTTCCAGTGCCCTTGGTCTGGAGATTCTTTAGTTTGTCATGATTTTGGATGATTGAGATATAGCCAAGTTTTGTTTAATCATGCCAAAGGTCTGAGTCTCTTGGAGTCTCTAGTCAAGTGATTGTGTTTAAGATTGATGATAAAGCATGTCATTAATTTACACTTGACTGATTAATGCTTGTTAAAGCTAGAAGAAAATGTCAGTAGAGTGAAATACAATTATTGATATGGTGATATATAAGACAATTTAATAGTTAAATCTCGTCAGCTTACAGGCTGTAAAAGATAAAACCCATTAAAATAGATAAATAGTGTTGTTATGTATAATCAGTGTGTTGGGCCAAGGTTTGATTTTCTTGACCAGATTTTTTCTTTTTTTTTTCTTAAAATGCATTTCCTGATAAAGAGAAGTTTTATTTTTTTTGTTTTTATAAGAGTTTAATCGCAAAATTTTTTGTTTTCATTTTTCTAAATTGGATCTAAAAGTTAAAAAATTCTATTCCGGTCACTTTCCTCTACTTTTGTCAATGGACCATACAGACATCTAAGGCACTTCTGTATATAGTTAAAAGTTCAAGTAATTTAATTTATTTGATTTCTTACAGGATCAAGAGTGTGAGCTTTATGGTTTAAGATTAATATTTTAGATTTAATTAATTTCTCGCAATATCAAGAGTCTTAGCTTTAATGGATTAATCTCGTTTGTGGTTTTAAACATGTTTCAACATTCCATTGGGGTTTTGGAAGATGAATGTTTTTCATGTCATTATTTGGGTGAAAGGGAGATAATTCAGCAATACTTAAGTTCAAGTGTTCTACACTGCAATATAGAGCTTTAGCATTTGTTTGCCAGTTTTGAAATTGGCATCATGAAATTAGAATTTCTTTCAAGAAAAACTGATTTTTACCACAAAAATGTGTTCCTTAATGATTATAGACGACATGGCGATTGTATTAATATGCGTTTAATCGTTGTAATATACGTACCAGAACATTCTGTAGTGCTCCATGTATATATTTGGTTCGATGTATTTTACCGATATTTATTTTATTTTGTAAGTAGTAAAGAGTGGACATCCTACTAAAATCTGGAGAGATCTAACTTGTCAAAATGGATATTTGACATAGATGTTGTATTTTGATAAACTGGTGCAAAATTTTAAAGGCTTTATTATCGATATTGAAGTTCACACTGTTATGAAGCACGAGGTGATTGAAGGAACTGTCGTAGATTATTTACGTTTTAGAATTAACGACTGCGATTTTACATATGTTACAATGTTATTATTGCTGGAAGTGAAATACTCGGACATACTCGTAGAAATAGTTACTGAGGTATATGGTGCAGATTTATTGATATTTGATATTTGTCTACCAATAAAAGCATTAATTCAGAATAAGTTTCGCAAGTGTGTAATACACAGAAACTTGAAACAGAGCATAGGGAACCTGAACAGTATCAGTGTTGGGATGGAGGGATAGGGCAGAGCGGGTTGGTGAGTTTGGGATGGGTGAGTACGGAAGGGGTAGGGGAGAGCGGGTTGGGGGGATGGGTTTGGATGGCGGGGTCAGTGTTGGATTTTAGTTGTTTATCTCATGTGCTTCCATGCTGATTGTTTTTGTATTATATGAAATTATGATGTATTAACTCCATGATGACCATTATAGGTTTGGTTTATTATGAGGGCAACCTGTATTGATGTTGCAGAGGTTGTTCCAAATTGTTTTTAACATGATTGATTGCCTGTGCAGCCATTAAAATTGTAACTGTATTTATCATTATATAGAATATTGTCTAATGTGCCATTTGAAATTAACATCCTTTTAATTTGTATAATTATCATTTTCAGGGACTGACTACCAAAACATCATTGAAGTAATTAATAGATAGACTGTATATGTCTCTAATAAGGAAGGAAACAAATCAGAAATAATATTAAATCTAAAAACAGAACTTACCTTATCAATATTCAATAAATATTCATTTATGAATGTTGTATGTCATCATTTATTAAATCCTATATTGACTGATAAATAATTTAGGCCAATATTTCCCCCGTTGAGGGGATGTTGTTTGATGATGTTTTGGTATCTGGGCCTAACTTTTGTATATTTTGGTGTTTGCATCATTTTTGGTCATTAAACTGTTATTTGTTTGGTTATATCATTGTTACTGTCTCTTGTTGTTTGGTCATTCTGGCCGGTCATTCTGGCCGGAATAGTTGTCAAGTGGTCATCAGTAAAACCATCACCAACAACTCGCACTATTCCACCTACATGTGTGACTCTTCGTTTACACGTTATTTATGTTTTTATATAGCTAATAAACTAGGGCTACTATATATAACGGCCTGGGGTTCCATGTAATTCACAGCCCTGTATGTCATAAACACATTAAAAACACTCCTGATATCGTAAATATATGACGTGTATTTGTGTCTCGGTACTGAAAGGCATAATGATTGAATGGAAACTTGCATTTCTTGTATATGAAGGTTTTCACTTATTTTCTCTCCTCATGGATTTGAGTTTTGTGTAAACAAAACCTTACACATTTTAATGTAATACAGAATTGTAGCTTTTCCTGTGACGAAAGGAAAAGAATATTAGCCATTTGGTCAACTAGATGAAACAGAAGTTGGGTACACTGCTCAAATTTCCAAATTTTCTGGAATGTAGAACGATTTGAAACGTTATCTTGAGACAATAGAGTTAATTGTGTCATATTTTGAACAATTAAGGATATCTGACCCTTTGATCATTTTTTAAGCTCCCTAATGACCATAGATGTGAGGTGCGAGGTCAAGAGTTGCTGGTTTTGGTTGGAGATGACCGTTTATTATTTTGTTAAAATATGGTATAAGATGTTCAGAGTTGTTGTGGAATGCATGTAGAAGTTTCGTATTTCATTATCAGTAATAACAATAGATATTCAATATACACTCATTTTGTCTTTGGGGGAACATTTTGTCTGTAATCTGGGGAACGTTTGTATTCGGTGTATCGAAGTTGTAAAAGGTTTCCATTATTTTTCTGTTACGGTGTAACAAAGGTCAGAGTTCAACTCTGTCATTGGTGGGGTTAAATGTTACAAGTATAGTTTTACGATCACATTTTCAATTGTGCCAAGGTAAAATGTATTGTGTCAAGGTCACACTTGAATTGTTTCAAGGTCAAATCTTTATATCGAGTTCAAATCTTTGTGTCAAAGCCCACTTTGAACTATATCAAGGTCGACTTTGAACTGTATCAAAGTTATGTTTTGAATTCTGTCAAGGTCACATGATAGCTTCAGTATTTCTTCTTAACTCAGCTTATACCTGGTGTCATTTTCGGTGAATTACCAAGGTATATTGTCTCATGGACACATAGCCCGAGTTTCCTCTGACCCTGACACCATGTCCTACACCAGACATGGTGTCAGGGTCAGAGGAAACTCGGGCTAATGGACACCATATTGGTAATCCTGGTTTTCAGAGCTTTGGTCTTGTTGGTGTCTAGGGAAGGAGAGTCCAATGCATTAAGAACATTTCAATTTGAGAATAGTTGTATGCTAGTCTCTCTTGACTAAACATAGCAACTAGAAAAGGTAGCTGTTCATTTATCTATCATGATATTTCTTAATTCAATATTATTAGCATTGTGTGTTTTTTTCTGTGATATGTTTAACATTGTCATGATTTTAAAAGAATTTTGAGTTTTTCAAGACTGAGATACATACTTGATGCATCCGTAATATTTATTGGTGACCTAAATTCAGCATGACATTCATTGTCCTAGATCAAGTGACCTTGGGACCTGACCTTTACCTTGACCTTTTGAGGCTTGTTTTCAATGCATCACTTTATCAACTTCAAAAGATAAATTTTCTGTTCCTGGGGCAGTCCTGAAATAGTAACTACCTGATACAAGTATTCATCTCTTTATGTATTTTAAGTTTTTAATTATTACACAAGTAATTAAGCATTAACAAAGCCTAAAAAATCCGTTCTTTGTTGAATGTTTTGAAATTTGAAATGTAGCTTTTTCCATGGAAACTAGGTGGAAAATCACACAATCTAGTCAATTGTTTTTTTTTCTGATGTCAGAAACTATCTTTTTTATAATAACACTACCTGATTAATGTATAGAACCATCTAGATATTGCATGAAGGATAACATTATTTATATTTTGCATGATTTTGTCCTTAAACTGGTTTTCTGCAATTATTTGACATGATTCCAAAGTAACAAAAATGATTCAATATAATTTTGTAAAATGAAAAGTTCTTACCGTATGTACATAATATATGTATTTTCTTCAAATATATTTTGAGTAGGGATAAATAATTTGAATTAAATTTTCATTCTTGTTAAGATTAAAACAACATTGATGATTGTTATACTGTACATGTGGAAGTAAGCGAGATTCCCCTTGTTTACCACGTGGACATTTCCAGTATTAGTCGCTAGGTTTTATGTTCTTTATGATGTAACTGTATGATATACTGTATTGTCTGTGTGTGTAGTATCTGTTTATCATCAGTGACATAAGTTGTATACCATTTAATGGTACAAAATCATGTTCCTTATCACAGGGACTTGACATGACTTTCCAACCCACGATCCATATATATGTATATATATTGACTGTGAGTTGTAATTTTGTGCCAAATGCCTGTGTTCTTTATCACACAGGATTCCCTGTGTGTCATATGCTACTGAAAGTTACAAGTTTCTATAGCCCTATTTCCAAAATCCAAGGGTATCATTTTCAATTAATTACCTTGTAGAGAAATCGTACATGAGCAGTGCAATCCTTGAAATTTTGAGGGTGCTACAGCGATACAATGGCACTTGATCTGTCTGTGCAGATGGGGTCTGACACTTCGATGGTATTAAAAATAAACAGGGATGTTTAAAAACTAGGATCATTATCTTATTTAGTAGTATATGCTTCCTACAAACATCAATGCTAATTGAAGAATGTCCCTAATATACACCAGATTTTGGTATATTGAGTATTTTAACCATACAGATTTTGTAGATTTTTTAGACACAATGACAACAAACATTTTCCTATAGTTCAGGTTTCCTATGGTTCTCTACCACCTATTGACAAAAAGTCTGATGTCTTGATGTCGAACTCTCCTGTTTCAAGCCGTCAGATTTTTTCATCAATAGACAGGAAACATAGGGGCTTGACACGTTCCTATGACCCAGAATGAAAATTTAACCCCAGGACTCCAGTTTTCGAGCCATCAGGTTTTTCATGAGGAGACATAAAACATAGGGGATTGACATATTCCTACAACACAGAAAAAATTATAACCCCAGGGTCCGAGCTCTTCATCACTTATAGATCCAAGGATTAAATTTTCATTCTGTGACATGTCAGGCCCCCGTGAACGTCATATTCTCATTGTTATGAATTGTAGAAATGGTCATACAAAAAACTAGTATTTGAGAATGAACCTCCAATATAATCTATATCAGGGTAGGTTTGTGAAGCGATATTCAGAGTCGATATTGTTTGATCAGTTGAATTAAACTAAAGAAATTAGGAAGATTCCAAGTCTTTATAAAGAATCAACTTGTTTTTATATGAAATGGTTTCTGTGCTTCGTATGAGTTACAAGTTCTTTATTGTAGTTCAATAATTTTAAAATAAAACAAAAAGCATCTAACTTTCTTACATATTGATTACAAAAAAATTGAACCGAGTAAGTTTACCAAAATAGAACAGAATATCGGAGATTTAACAGTCACAAATACAGATCTGGAATGAAACATACACAGCTGTACAGAGTGAAAGTTCTCCTGAAAAAATTAGGACAGAAAATATTGGATTGTAACTTTGATATTTTAGGGAAGAAATGGAGAAATGCATTAGATTTTAATTTGATCTGATTTGCTATTTAGTACTGATGATACCGTGATCATATTTTGATCCGATTTCTATTTAGATGATACCGTGATCATATTTTGATCCAATTTCTATTCAGATGATACAATGATCATATTTAGATCTGATTTCTATTTAGGTTATACAGAGTGATCTTATTTGAAAGTGATAAGGAAATGTTGTAAGTATACATGTTATATGTTTCTGTATGTGTGTCATTTTATGTAGTCATCGTCTTGCCAACGGGTATCCTGGGTTTACTATAATAAAAACACATCAATTATGTATTGTCTGTTTGTTATCTTTCTAACATTGAAGCGACCCTTTATTTGTCCCCCACCCGTAGCCAGGTTACATGCTGACTTCAGGATTGGTTGTGTCGGTCCGTCAGTGCCTCCTTCGGCACTAGCTTGTCCAGGCTCTATCTTATACACTTCATGTAAATGGAACTTCATACTTGTGGCATGAGTTCACCTAGGTGAGGCAGTGTGTAATTTTCAAACGTAGGTCACTGTGACCTCCATTTTGACCTCTGACCTACATCAAAGTAAAACTTGTCTTGGTTATATCTCCTACACTACTTGTCACTGGAACTTCATGCTTGGGTAAGTAAGTTACTGGTCTACCACCTACATGACTTCCTACTGCTAGGTTTCCTCGCACTGACTATAGTCAGTTTTCTGTTGGCTATGCTTGGTTACTGTTACTTCAGCTGACAAACTCCAACCAGAGAAATAACAAGCGAGACCCACTCATACAAGAAACATGGAGAGACCTAGCAGAGAGAGTGAATCAAATGGAGTCTTACATGCTTAGAGTCAGACTCAACCATATAGAAATTATATGCTTAGAGTCAGACTCAACCGTATAGAAATTATACAATCTATAAACTGGGCACCAAATGCAGTCTCTACAGTTGAAGAATCTTCTTGTGAGCTAGAGAACAAAACTTAACTGCAACCCCACTGAATCCCAGGGAATTTACAAACATATGTTCCCTCAACATTTCCACCTACGTGGCCTCTACTCTTTCTACCATCACCCCAGCCCGGATTACATACCTCTAACAAGCCGCCAAACATTTACAGTAGTGAACAACCTCAGCCACAAAATAGTAACTTCAACCACCCAAGAAGGACTACACATTCCGATGATCCTGCAATAACAAAAAAGCACTGCAAGCACAATACCTCGCCTAGTGATAGACAGCCAAATATCTGTCATCTTGCTACAGGAGCTCCAATCATTGCCCCCTCTACTGATGAAAAATCACTTAACTGCCACATAAAAATACATTTTGAGGAGCATACTCCTAGTATCGCTCCACTCTCAATACCCAAACGACAAAAGCACGCCGCCCAAACCCGCCAGAGCACCTTATACCTGAACATGTCTAATCCCATTTGTGTATAGACAAATAAAATACGTTTAAATCAAGTCACCCTATGCAACCCGTATCCATGCTGCAATCACCTCAAAGCATTACTCCAGTGTCACGTGACACAACTTACAAGCCTTTTTTTTAGCTCTTGGCAGGGAACCAGAGAAGAGACCGGAACCTCAGTGCGGAAGCCCAGTCAGTTTAACAACCACTATGTATTCAAGAGCACTGGTTGTTCAACTTTCAACTCCAACTATTCGATAATCTCTCTGCCTAACACGCCGAAGCTATAAATGAGAGGGATTCAATTTCACCCTCACAAATACCTAAATGATATAGAGGGACATGGATCCTCTACAGGAACAACTCCAAAATTACAGAATGTACTGACGGCAATGAGCGCATAGTTGTACTTGAACATTAGATACCAAATCCCCATGTGTATAATTAGTATATACATGCCCTGCCGATGTAATACAACCAAGGAAGAGTTTGATTCAATAAATAAATGAACTCGAGGAAATACTGAACAAATACACCCACTCCCGTGCTGTTTTCATCTGCGGGGAATCCTCCATAAGCCGCCCCCCTAACGAGAGAGACCTCCGATTGATTGAATTTATAAACTCCAATGAGATCACCAGCACTCAAACAGGAACCCCTACCTTCTTCCATGCCAGTGGAAATAACAAAGTAGAACTTGACTACATACTCAAAAACAGCTTAGCGACACTCGTCGCAACAGACGTTATAGCTATCCCCATGGCTCATAACAACGTTGCGGACCACACACTAGTGAAAACGGAGTTCACGTTGTCTTTGGGGCGAAGAAGGAAAAGAGACTACCAAAACTTACGAAGAGATTAACAGTATACACGACTTTGCCGAGGAAGTCGACAACTTTAAATAGATTCTTGAGGATGCTTTATTTCATAGTTTACCAGACGAGGAATAGAGATATACAGATAGCCGCTCTTACTAGTAAAAAAGTGGTAGGAATGGACATTTAATGGCTAACCATCGGATCAGCGGATCATAACAACCCATTACTCATTTCTATGAGACAAGCAAAGAACTCGCTAAGGCGAGCAACCACAAACAAAGCAACCAATGTCTTTAACGTAGACGGAGTGGCCCTGAACACGGCGAAAGACACCACTTAGGGATTGTATATGCACTTCCAGAAACTAGCGACTCCATCCGGGGGTACCGAATACCTACTTTTATATAGAGAAAAAAAACGTAAAGGTATAATAAAACAGTTATCAAATGGGGTAATTTGTGCAATTTTGTCAGCCCCTCATCAACAACTGTTGTTGCTTCGGGGCTGACAAATTGCTATCGCCCTCATACCCATTCGATAACTGATAACTGTATACTATAATAATACCCAAATGGTCAAATCCACAGATAACACCAGAATCATCACTGAAGTATTAAAATCACAGCAAAAGGTCATATAGGGTCTGCTTTCGTTGTACCACGTTTGATATACGGCAAAGAGACCCAATATTGCACCAACTCCGACCTGAAAAAACTTGAAGCCTTCCAAACAAAAAACTTGAAATTACTTCAACATCTTCCAAACAGAACGCCAAACATGGCATCTGCATCTCTCCTAGAAATTCTCCAATTGGGGCTCAAATCCAAAAAATACCTTGAATCTCTTTTACAATATCATCAAATCACAAGAGTCGGTCGAATTTGAAATCGCTATCAGACAGCTAGCAGTCAAAACAAATCTCAGACAAAAGTGTGTAGTTTTCCCCCCAAATAATTAGAAATCTACTCCTGAAGTTTGACCATCCAACAGCCTATGACTTAAAAAAAAAAAAAAAAAAAACAGAGGAAGAAACTGGGAAGAAGATGTTACAAAAAGCAAGAAATACTCATGTTGAATCATCTTGGAAGGAGGACATCAATCATAAACCCTCACTGAAGTACCTCAATCCTGACTCAGTTCGTGTAGGTAAAGTCCATCACATGTATTCTACAGTACATTCAAATCAGACCAATATTCAGAGAGTGGAAGTGAAGACAAGACTGCTAAAAGGAACCTATTCACTCCAATCCAACCGGGCAACTTTTGACCAACACAATAAAGATCCAGCCTGTAAAATGTGCAATAATCGATCTGAAACCAGAGAACACTTTATTGCAACTTGTGAGGCATTGGAACTAACTAGGAAACCGTACGTAGCCAAAATCAGAAACATTAATAAGGCAGCGCAGAACGATACTAATCGCCTCGCGGAACTATACTAATCTCCTCGCGGCAAACCCTGACGATGAACGTGAATTATGAATTGAACAGGCTGACACAAGTGGAATGTGATCTGTTTTATTGACAACAAATTGATACTCCACTGCATTTGTATTTGAACTCCTGAAATACAGTTTTGTAGGTGTTGGTTGTGTTACCTTTGAATGTACTGCTCCATATATAGCCGTGTGGTCAGAGTTATAAGAATTGAAGTACTCTGTGAAAACGGAAGCAATAGTTTCGGTTCTTGCACGCTGCACCCCGCCTGGATGTGGTCTTGATGTGTATGAAGTTTGATGAAATTATCATGCACGGTTTGAAAGTTATGCTCCGGATAAATATATTACATACGTATACTTACCTACGTACTTACGTGCGGGCAGATCCCTATATACCCTTGGCGAATCGTCGCGCGAGGGGATAATAACCGTAAAACATCCATCAATCTTGGCAATGAACCTGGAAGACTAACCCAGATCGTGCTGGATTACACGCATCAAAGTATACAGCCCCCACTCCTTGCTGAGGAACAGGACATTTCGCACCTTGAGTTGATATCAAGTAGCCGGTGTACTCCATCCATTGTGTACGTTCTAGGCTACTTGCTAATTTTCATCTGAAACGAACCTACGGACACTTTTATATACTTCATGTAATCTGTGTGCTAATAGCTAGGATATATGGGAACAAATCAGATAAGAAAATATGTACACATCAAACTATACGATGCCAAGAATACAAACTTTACACCACCAATTACTATAGGCAAACTACCAGATTCTTTTCTGGTTGCTCCGACAAAGGAAGCGCAGGAATCTACCAACAATACAAGACAATGGCAGGTCAACATTGTGAAATTTTGACCAGCGTTAAGGGAGGATCTATACATATATAAGGTATATATAACGTAGATGTTATGTCCCGCTCGATTTTATTGTGTTTGTACCTAAAGCTTAGCGATACCAAACTTTGTCGGAGAATTCCACGTTTTCATATAGCGAGCTAGGATTAGACCAACCCATATGGAATAACACCGACAATGATGGTTAGCAACTACGGGCAAACAATATCGGTTAAACAGATATAGAGAAAAATAACGTGGACGCATTACAAAGACAGTTTTAAGTAGTTAAAACTTGCTCATGCTACAACCGAATTACGCACACAGATCGAGGAGAAACTTTGGGAAGGATCACTGGACCTCGTAAACCCCATGTATACCAAGCAGATTCAGATACGCTGATACAACCCTCATTGACGCTTGGAACTGCTGTGACGAGTAGGACTGATACAGGTGAGCCCTTTTTTCAATCTCTAAATGCACATATGCCCTCTCCGATAATAAGCAAAAGGTGCTAAAAATCACGGACGATGTTTGGCAAGATCCCACTCCATTATAAGATTCTTTGACCCAGGGAAAAAGCGTGAAATTCCGTATAGTAAAGGCAAAACCGTTGCACAAAGTTTCCATTGAAAAATGGGGCTATGCCAATGAAAACATATTGTCAACATTGATCAGTGAAGGGAGGTTGCGCGATTACAGGTCCATAACTGAGATACATTGCGGATATTGTCCGTCTGGCGTCAAAACATGTATGGTTCTCGGTGTTACTGTGTGGCAAAGAGTACCAGAAACATCCTAGAAGGCTATGGATGGGGAACTTACCGCCATGATCTCCGCGAATTCAATCTTGTTTTGAAACCTAATAACCTTACCACTAAAGTCTTTCATGGGAAGACTACGGCTCACCTAGGTAACCGGACCTTTTTTGCTCAATGTTCATGAAATATGAAATTTGAATCATGATAATTGTATGAGAACTGAATATAAAATGCACCACCGTTGTGCTATATGCATGTCCACTAGTCATTCAGCACACTGACATGGACAAAAAGGTCAAGTTAAAAATTATATTGTATCAGAAAACGGAATAACCACACACGATCAGAAGTAGACAACTAGCACTATTCACCCTGGGAGAACTGTTTGAATGTTAGTGCCTACGAAGAGATACTCCCCTCTGACTATGAGGGTCACAATTTTATTTTGGAAGGTGCACGTGACGGTGTTCGGGCCATACCAAACAGTGGAAAGAGACAATTATAGCTCTAATTACTAATTTAAAGACATTTAAAGAAAGCAAATAAAAACCGAGCTTGAGCATGGTCCATTCTAAGCCTACTATATTACATGTAGCTCTCTTGGAACCATTGAAAAACCAACCGGGAATATCCGCCTCATACACGACGCTAGTCGACCTGTGGATAATAGATTTAACTAAAGTAGACTTAAAAATGCTAGCAGTAAAACTCACCCAGCGGAATACCATCTTACAGGATTGAAGTTGACATTTAAAGATAACAAGAACGCTACATACAGGTATGATGCGAAACTCCCTTTTGGATACTCGCATAGTCCAAAAATATTTCAAGAACTTCGAAGTGCCGTTTGCTATATGATGAAACATCGTTATAATGTGACTGTGGTAGCATATCTTGACGATTTTGTCATCATCAAGGATACTTTTGAACAGTGTTATCGTTTAATTGCTATTCTGATAAAAACTCTCCGTTTCTTTGGATTTAACATCAGTTGAGTACAGTAGACGGTCCCACATAAACCAGCACATTCCTTGGCATCATGATTGACACCTGCAAACTTACTCTCGGTATGCCAGCAAATAAAGTTGGAATTTAAACTGTTGTTAACATGGTTTAAAAACCGTGAGCGTGCCGTACCTCAGCCCCATCAATATGTGGTCAATTGAATTGATCCTGTTCTGTTGTAAAAGGAGAAAGGACCTTCCCGTGACGTATGGCAGACTTTATTCCTCCCAACGCTAAAGGATCCTCAAAATTATTGCTGTCTAATATTCTTTACGAAGACGTGGGTTGGTGGATCCACGTTATGGCAGTTTTCAACGGCCGTGTAAACATTTTGGATACTCGACCATTTACGGAATTACAGACAAATGCGTGTATTGTTGGTGCCGGGAGCTACTATTGCGGTGGTTGGGCTTTTTGCTGGGCCTTGGACCGACCATGTGTTGCTGATGAGCATATTAATGTGAAAGAAACTGACAGTGGTTTTCGCCGCTTTACGTTAGGGGTTTCTATGGGCCAACAAAAAAGTTTTAATTTCAACAGACAACATGACAACAAACTGTTTAATCAACAATGGTTTATCATGCGTTGGCTACGTATATCATTCTGGCTATCAGCTAATCATACTTTTGATTTATGTGATAGATACTTGCCAGGTTAATCAAATGTGATTGCGGATAACGCCTCCACACTTCACGAACCCGGTCAGTTAACGCATCTCTATGAACATGTATGTAGTTCGCAAAAGTTCTTTGGTGCGTGTGACCTCGTTAACCACATTTATCCCAGTTTTATTTGCCAGGTGGTACGCCAGTGTGTGGGGACAGAGACGGACTACACCAGATTGTTACACGCCTCCTCAACAAGGGGTTGGCTTGCTCCACTACGTGTACGTACAACACACACCTGCGGACTTATCAGCAGTTTCGGTATGTTTACCAGTGCCAGTGTTCCTGCTGACCTACTTTTGAGCTACTGCATGGGCCGGGGCTTCTGGCCTTCTGCACTCCCAGAAACAGTTACTGGGTATGTAGTCAAGAGACCGCTTCAAAGGATATATGGATTCAGATCGTGTTTAGCTGCAGTAAGAGCCATCTATGCACCCCCCCCCCCCCCCCCCCTCATGTTTATTTTTTGTAAACCTCATCACCTTAACTTGACTAAGTAATCCAATCCTTTTTTCCTCTTTCCTTTTTAACATATCCTCCTTGGGTTTGTGCGTGTAAAGTTTCAAATTATTACATGTTTAAACACTCTGCCATTGTCTACATTGTATCTTTTGTTTAAGATCATTACCTAATGTGTATTATGCACATTGTCATTTTTCAGTGCATTTTCACAATACTTTGTGAGGTAATTTTGAGGTTGATTTGATGTTTGATAGGTGAACAATAAAGCAATAAAATGTATGTACGTATATACTAAGAAGATGTCTTCGTCTTTCAAATATCATTAGTTATTTAGGCTTTCGGCAGGTGATATAGTCTCATATTCTTTGTCTGGATTTATTTTTTTTTTCGAGCTGAAGGCTGCAATAACATGGCGAATTTCTCATATGGCAAATCCTATTATATTGAAAACAAATGAAAATCGAACAACGAACATTATATTTTATTCTACAAACAATTATCAAAATTGCGCCTGTATTGGTTAGTAAACCGTACATATTCCGCCATTGGTATGGGAGTTATTGCTCTTTGCGCGCGACTCTTATTACCTGCGCGAATCAGAATACAAAAAAAAAATCATCGCTGGGTGATTTCCCGATCAGATTAATGCTTTAGATTTTCTTTTGCAGTGTGACAAATGACTATAAAGGGGAGGTAACTACGTCATATTAATAGTTGTCTGTATCAACATATGTATATATCAATGGGAGGTAACTACGTCACATTAATATTAAGGGGAGATAACTACGTCACATAAATAGTTGTCTGTATCAACATATGTATATATTAATGGGAGGTAACTACGTCACAATAATATTAATGGGAGGTAACTACGTCATATTAATATTAATGGGAGGTAACTACGTCATATTAATATTAATGGGAGGTAACTACGTCATATTGGTATTAATGGGAGGTAACTACGTCATATTGATATTAATGGGAGGTAACTACGTCATATTGATATTAACGGGAGGTAACTACGTCACATTAATATTAATGACAGGTAACTACGTCATATTAATATTAATGGGAGGTAACTACTCATATTGGTATTAATGGGAGGTAACTACGTCATATTGATATTAATGGGAGGTAACTACGTCACATTAATATTAATGGGAGGTAACTACGTCATATTAATATTAATGGGAGGTAACTACGTCATATTAATATTAATGGGAGGTAACTACGTCATATTGATATCAATGGGAGGTAACTACGTCACATTAATAGTTGTCTGTATCAACATATGTATATATTTATGGGAGGTAACTACGTCACGTTAATATTAGGGGGAGGTAACTACGTCACAATAATATTAAGGGGAGGTAACTACGTCACATTAATATTAAGGGGAGGTAACTACGTCACTTAATAGTTGTCTGTACCGACATACATGTATGCATACATATATTAATGGGAGGTAAGCAAATTCAAATTGATAAATAAGGGGATACATATTTTTAAAGGAGAGTCATTCTGTTAATTCTATAAAGGGAGGAAACTACGTAAAAACCGAATTCACTGTCAGTCTGGACATATTAGAAATGCGTCACTCTGTTCATTCCTGTATTTACATAATCATTTATATATTTCGGAGAGATACCTACGTTACAATGATAATTCTTCTTTGTTTCGATTACGTATTTATCAAAGGGAAGTAACCACTTCATATGTCACTGTCTGTATTGACATATATTGTCACTGTCTGTATTGACATATATTGTCACTGTCTGTATTGACATATATTGTCACTGTCTGTATTGACATATATTGTCACTGTCTGTATTGACATATATAGGCCTGGTTGTAGATAACGGCTGTACAATCGTAGTCATACCACATCCCGTCATCCACACTGATCATGGCACAGTTCTCGTTAGTGGCGTTGTGAGACGGCCCTTCACCAGGGCTCCAGTGTCCATATTTAACGCGCGAACCTGAAAATAACACTTAAAATAGATCCTTGGATGATTCACCCTTTCTGTTATGAAATTTAACATATTTGTCATCAGCCAGATAAACACATTATTTCATAATGGGCTCATTTGTTAGATTTAACGGCTAAATGGCGGCCTTCTAAAATTTCATATGTATAGCACTCTTGGTTCAGCGTGAATGCTGATTGCATTCATATACAAGCAGTACAGTAAACCTACTGAGGGTTTCTGATGGAAAAACTACCTTTCAAAAGTAATGTACAATAATAGAATCAGTACAGTCAATATCTTAATATTGTTAAGATGTTACCATCACTCCATCTCCAGTGTCCCTCACTACCACTATCTGTAGCCCCTATCCACGCCCCCGAGTCACTCCAGTGTAGGGACTTCAGGCTCTCATACACGAAGTCCTGGTCCTGTTGGCTGTGGATCTGTAACAACAACCCTCCATGTCTCCTGCAGTCAGTGTCCGCATCATTCCAAGACTTGTCTCCACTGACAAACCTGAGGCAGGAATTCCTGTAGAATTTTACAAGGGAGGCAACCGGATGGAAAGACGAGCAGGTTTCTGAAAAAAAACTATATATATATATGGCGGGTGTAGTTGATTGAGCAGAACTAACTCTTACTCGTCATGAATGCTTGTTTTACTTATGTATGATTATATTATTTTTTGTTGTTGTTCTGAAGACAATTTAAGTAGGTGTCTCTCAAGTACAATTGAATACACTGTATATATAGATGCGACACTTTCTGTTGTACACAACATACCCACATGTAATAAGTAGGGATGTCGACATTTAAACGAACTATATGTCAAGGTTTTTTCCCAAAAGGTTTCAAACAAAATGATCACATGTTCTTGGAAAACTGCGAAAGGAAGATTTCATAATCTTCTCTATTGTCAAGGGATTATATTTTACTATTTTACTGCCGAAAATAGCGGGAAACATAATCTGCCGAAAACCGTGATCATTGCAGTCACACTTAGGACTGAAATGATTCTGTTTTCTACACCCCGTCCCTATAGGAATACCATAACCAACAGCCATTGGTTTTGTAACCTCCTCTACTCATCAACGCACTTTTCGTTGTAGTCGGCATCGTAGTCGTTGTTGGTGTTGTCGTTGTTGGTGTCGTCGTCGTTGGTGTTGTTCTCATCGTTGTCGTTGTTGGTGTTGTCGTTGTTGGTGTCGTCGTCGTCGGTGTTGTTCTCATCGTTGTTGTTGTTGTTGTTGTTGTTGTGGGTCTTACTACCTTTTCTGTGATAGACATTCAAAGGATTAATCTTTTAAGGGTCATCTATATAGGAGAGAAATGTTGAATTTAAAAAACGAATAAATATTTAATGGAACTATTTTTGTTTATTTGTTCCCAAACATCATGTAGTGGCTGTTAAAAGAGCCTGCAAAAACCAAACGAAACTATTTAAATTATGCTCTGTGAGTATTCTTTGATTTAGATTGAGCAAACGTTAAAGTGTAAAAATCAAAAGTATGGATAGTAAATCTAGGGATTTTGGTGGTTCTGACCCTTAAACGATTGTTTAGTTTTGCTCAAGACATGAAATATTCTAAATGTATAAGATTGTAATTCGATACTCTTTATGAGGTATTTATGCCGATGACAAAATATGCTAATGCTAACAGTGTTTAACTAAACATAAAACCAACTCTTACCAGGTTGCGTTTGTTTACAGAAATATTAATCGCGCATGCAAAAAAACCCCACTGTTATATATCCCCTACAATACAAAAACTAGCATACTTTACCATTTTAACACCCCCCAAAAGATGCCATGAAGGTAAGGCTGTACTTGCTGCCCCAATTGCATAATCGTAAGATGAGACTTAATTTTGAATATTATCTCTTATCTTCCTTTACCAACTTTATCCTTCCTAATGTCTCCCCTGACACTGCCTCACTTGTGGCCTTTAATCGAGTGTTCTCCCTGTTTGAAAGGCTTTTGACTCAGACCTCCAGCCGAGACACCAGGATCTAGAAACTGGTAGTTGCTACTCTTTATTAACGCAATTTCTGGAGTGGGACGACTGGTTGGCCCGTTGCCAGCATAATGTGACTCCTGGTATCTGCGGCAGTATGCTTCAGTGAGGTAGCACTATAAAGTCGGCATCAGTTCTTTCACAAGGAGATACAAACATACCGCAGCCTCTCAAAATACAAAAAAAAAACAAAAAAAAAACAAACTCATACACCTCGCATGCATCTCGCACACCTTAAATAATGTTAGCTGGTGATGGGACGTTAAACAATACAAAAAAACCTAACCAAACCAAACCCTACAAAAGTTAGAGCTTCCGTCGACCTTTTAAGCATAAGGAAATATATCTAACTGTACCAAAAAACATAATATAATATTGTGCCTCAAAATTTGTTATCTATCTGTCGTTTCCCTGAAGAATCATTGTCAGTGCGCTGCTACATGTTTTATCATTAATTGGTATTAATTATATATATTTACAGACCGTGGGCCGGGGTGTAGCATTTTAAAGTAACACAACGACCAAATCATCTTAGTGGTGAAAGTATACAGGGTAGTCTTACATGTCTATATTTCCGTACTTACTATATTCACAGACAGATGTTTCGAGGAAGAGAACTCCCCCGCAGTCATAGTCATGCCATCGTCCTCTGTCATCGAGCTTCATTATAGCACAGTCCTCGTATCCTGCGTTGAAGAGGAACCCGCTGTGAGAGGGTCCCTCACCCTGATGCCAGTTTGAGTATGAGAGTTTGGAACCTACGTAAGATAGATTACCTCAGTTATGGTGAATTTGCCTGTTTTGGCGCACTCCGTTTTTAGATTAGCGCATCATTTTGAGAAGGGCTCCGGCCCGAGGGCATGTTTTCCCACGCATGATCTTATTGGACGTATATATGTGTTTTGTGTTTATTTTTTTTTTTTTTAAAGAGGCTTACCCGCAGACGGACCGGTAAACGGCACATCTCCGATCACTAAATAAACTTCAGTACACGTTTCTATGTGACAAAATTAGAGGCTTTCCGACTTTATTTCTTGAAAACAATTACAGAATATGTATTTAAAAGACGTTTTAAAACTCAACCTGAGAGGGAAATGTATGGAATATAACGGCAAATCTTCTTTGTAAATCGCCGCTGTCTTTGAAGTTATCACTGTGCGGCACTGTGCACGTGCTTGTTTCTTTGATGTGTCAATCAAATTAGACTCCACTTGATAGCGGGGACTTATTGCGGGTTGTGATTAAATAAATAATATTTAAAAAATGAGGTTTTAATATCACTTTTCAGCGTTTTATAAGGAAAATAAAATGAAAAACTCAACAATTCCAACAATCTGTCATGTGTAAAAAATCTTTTTCTATTAGCCAATTTTTCTGATCTCTCTGCGGGCAAGCCTCTTTAAATTAGAAATATAACACTAACTATAACAGTATGTATCTACTATCGTTTTATATCTACCCTCATTTTGTATCTATTCTATCATTTTGTATCTGTTATCATTTTGTATCTATTCTATCATTTTGTATCTATTCTATTATTTTGTATCTATTCTATCATTTTGTATCTATTCTATCATTTTGTATCTTCTATCATTTTGTATCTATTCTATCAATTTATGTATACTATCATTTTGTATCTGCTATCATCTGTATTTACTATCATTTTGTATCTACTATCATTTTGTATCTACTATCATTTTGTATATATTCTATCAATTTGTATCTACTATCATTTTGTATCTATTCTATCATTTTGTATTTACTATCATTTTGTATCTACTATCATTTTGTATTTACTATCATTTTGTATTACTATCATTTTGTTTTTACTATCATTTTGTATTGACTATCATTTTGTAATAACTATCATTTTGTATCTATTCTATCAATTTGTACCTACTATCATTTGTATATATTCTTTCATTTTGTATATATTATCATTTTGAATCTGCTATCATTTTGTATTTTCTATAATTTTTGTATTTGCTATAATATTGTATCTACTATCATTTTGTATTTTCTATAATTTTGAATTTTCTATAATTTGTATCTACTATCATTTAGTATTTACTATCATTTAGTAATTACTATCATTTTGAATCTACTATCAATTTTGTAAGATGCCCCAGCGACTCACCGTCAGTCCACTTCCACGTGCCTTCGCTTGCACGATCATTGGCTCCTATCCACACCCGGATTTCCTTCCAATGCAAAGCTTTAAGTGTGTTGTAGACGAAATTCTGTTTCTGTAAATTCTCAATCTTGACCAGACGACCGCCATGACGATGACAGTGAGAGCTGGCATCGGTCCAGGAATATTTACTGGTAACGAAAACCAGGCAGACATTTCCGTACGATTTCAAATGACTTGTCCTCGGCAAAGATGGTGGGCAGTCTCGGAGGTCATCTTGGAGACTAAACTTCACTGGATAGGACGAATGACATATTTATCTATTTAGATTGCTGACCTACTACAAATGTACTAAACTTACTTGTTAGGACGAGTGACATATCAATTCATCTATTTAGATTGCTGACCTACTACAAATGTACTAAACTTACTTGTTAGGACGAGTGACATATCAATTCATCTATTTAGATTGCTGACCTACTACAAATGTACTAAAGTTTACTTGTTAGGACGAGTGACATATTAATTCATCTATTTAGATTTCCCGGCCAACGATAAATGTATTGAATTGATAAAACGATAAAGGATCAATACAGATCCAATTCTACTGAGGTAACAACACTTTAGGCCTTTAAAATCACAGACGAGTCCTAGAAGGACGTAACAACTGCATGGTAAGTTTAATTCCTTTTTGGCTATGCTGTAACCCTCCATTTGTATTGAAGGATACTAATATTTAGAGCTATTTAATGCAGCTCTGTGTCTATTACTAAATGCATACCAATGTTATCTGCATATTTTCAGACTGTATTAACATCTGTCTAAACTCTCGAAACTGAATCTACATCTATTTATATATAATTAATTTTTCTTTGTTTTCATGGTAAATACTCAAATGTGATTGGTCGAAAAATTCTTTTCATTCTTCTATGAAAGAAATTCCGAGAATGGCGCGAAAAATGTGACGTCACAATACGACAATTGACGTTGCGTATTGATTTGAGAAAAAGAATCCCAAATAAAACCCGTAAAATTGTACATAATACATGTTTTGAATTAGAAAAAGACAATTAACTGAAATTAATTATAAGCATTGAGGTTGATTTTTTTTAAATTTTCATCGGGGTATGGAAAGATTTTTTTTTGCAAACTTTGTAAGAATCCGCTAAGCGGATTCATACAGTTTGCAAAAAAAATTCTTTTCATACCCCGATGAAAATAAAAAAAAAATCAACCTCATTGCTTAAATATATGTACTAGAATTCTATCTATCCCATTAAACGCATTGAAACAACATAACATCAAATATACAATCATATCTATAAGAACATGTATTCAATAGATATAACTTCTTAATTGAAGAACTATGTAACCAACATTCGTCGTTAGATGCAAATCTCAGTTGTAAACATCAACTGAGACAATAGGTCAACATATTTGACACAGGTATAGATAAATATTTATCTATCGTAATCTGCTCGATAACCACCAATACACATACTATGATCTAGATACTAGACAACCTTGCACGTTATATAAATATTGAATAATACATCTAATTATATTTATGTTAATATCGCAAAACACTACATAACCATTAGTTTTGCCATGGAAGATACTATTTCTTTGTTTGTAAAATATTTTTATCTTAGATAACTGACATAATTGGATAATTCAAATTAATATGTAAATGAACTAGTATTACATACCTGTAATTAATCCTATCAGTAGCGGTAAGAAACTCCAATCTACTGTTTTCAGCATCTTTGTGTATATGTTAGTATCTAAAGGACAAAACTAATGGAACACACACGATCGGTGGAGATGACAAAGTGGGATGATCCAATCAGACAATGACCATCGCCCTATCCTATCAATATCAACGATTGTCAATACAAATATTTGTAGTAGTTATGTTCACTGCCGGTGATGATTGTGTTATTTTTGTGACATCATTGTCCAGTTGAAAGTATAAATAAACCTAAAGACACATTGAAGTCATTGAAAGGGAAGTAGGTGTGTTAATGAACATGATTATACTATAATTAGTTAATGGATATAATGATAGCCGGTTAGGGCCAGCTAAAAGTAAATGAATATTATGGTGGCCAGTTAGGGCCAGCTAAAAGTAAGTAAATATTATAATGGCCGGTTAGGGCCAGCTTAAAGTAAATGAATAGTATGGTAGCCGGTTAGGGCCAGCAATTGTAAGTGAATATTATGGTGGCCGGTAAGGCAATTTAGGGGCCGCGGTGGTCGAGTGGTTAAGGTGTACCGACACTTTAACACTAGCCCTCCACCACTGGGTTGCGAGTTCAAAACCTACGTGGGGCAGTTGCCAGGTACTGACCGTAGGCCGGTGGTTTTTCTCCGGGTACTCCGACTTTCCTCCACCTCCAAATCCTGGCACGTCCTTAAATGACCCTGGCTGTTAATAGGACGTTTAACAAAAACAAACCAAACCAAGCCAGCAATTGTAAGTGAATATTATGGAGGCCGGTTAGGACCAGCAATTGTAAGTGAATATTATGGTGGCCAGTTAGGGCCAGCAATTGTAAGTGAATATTATGGTGGCCGGTTAGGGCCAGCAATTGTAAGTGAATATTATAATGGCCGGTTAGAGCCACTAATTTAAAATGAATATTATGGTGGCCGGTTAGGACCAGCAATTGTAAGTGAATATTGTGATAGCCGGGTAGGGCCAGCAATTGTAAGTGATTTGGTTTGTTTTTGTTTAACGTCCTATTAACAGCCAGGGTCATTTAAGGACTTGCCAGATTTTGGAGGTGGAGGAAAGCCGGAGTACCCGGAGAAAAACCACCGGCAAGTACGCGAATATTATAATGGCCTGTTAGGGCCAGCAATTGTAAGTGATTATTAATGTGGCCGGTTAGGACCAGCTGGTGGTCTAGGCCCTTGAGATTGGCATGACAAGTATGTTAAGTATCTTCTTTACTATATGAACAACATTTGCTAAAGAAGTATTTTGATGGATTATTCATTTATCACTTATCATACCTGATTTTATTAAGCTTGTTATTATCTCATGCTGTCAGTTTATTAGAGTTATTTCCCTTTAATCATACATTGAAAATGAAATATAGTGGCTGCTTAGCGCCATAACAGTAAAATATATCATAATGGCATGTTTGAACTAAATATTACTCTCGTTATCTCTATCTCAGGTCACCAACCTCGTGAATGAGCTATGAAAGAATTTTTTCCTGATGCATTTCATTGCATGAACGTAAGAGGCGACTAAATGTGGGGACCCCACAGGATCGGGTGTGGTTTCGCTGATGTCTTTGTGACCGTTTGGATGCAGTCGTAGGAGGGAAATAGACTTAGATATCTTGCCGATTCGTGAATTTTCCTCTATGTCTGTATTTCTCCTTAAAAGGGCTCTAAAGGTGCAAATCTGATCCATGTATTTAAATTTGAATAAAACAATTGATAAATTCCATTTTTGGCCCATTTAAAATATACATCTTCCCCTTATTATAAAAGGACATTTTGAAGATGTTTTGAAAATATAACAATTAATGTGAAAAAGGCTCTAAATTTGTGAAATATGAACATACCTTTTTTCGAGAAGCAATATAAAAGATACGTATGGAAATGGAATGTGATTATTTTGTTATTTCAAAATTATGTTTTAGTGATAATCTTATGTAGATAGAAAATATGTATATGACTTTTCTTTATAAGAGGAATGTAAGTCGTACTCGAGCATGATTTAAGCTTACCTGAATGTCCAATACAGATATGATAGCTGCTGATTAGGGTGATACAATTACGTTTTTAGTATCCCCTGGTCCGAAGGTTTGGTTTGTTTTGGTTGTTTTGGTTTGTTTATGTTTAACGTCCTATTAACAGAAGGACAGGTGAGCTTTTGCCATGGGGATGGCATCCGTCGTCAGTCAGCACTTACTTTAAATCGCTACTAGTCATACAGACCTGAATGAATTTTGATCAAAATCCGGTCACAAGCTTGCATCCTTGGAGGAAAGGGAACAAATTTTGATAAATGGTGACTCTGGCCACTTTGGGGCTGAGGAACGGGGCCCAGTATGGGAAATAGCGGTATTTCATTTAAATCTCTGCTTGTTATGAAAAGCTGAATACATTTTGACCAGATTTAGTCATAGGTCAAAATTCATAGGGGAACCAATTTTGTATGAAACTGTTGGTCTAAAACTTACAACTCCCCTACCCTCCAACCCCTCGTCATCCAGTGACCTCGGGACGGTACTAAATAGGGAAAATACAGCTAACATTTTTTCAAAAAAACTTATTTTTCTATAAGAATGGAAATATTTGGTCCATATTTGGTCTGAAGAATCTTTGGGTGAAGAGAGACCGATTTAAATGTGTAAATGATATATATGTCTGGCCACCAAGTGCCTGAAAGGTCGGACCCAATAGTCAAAACTATAGCAAATTCTTTAAAATTATTCTTTGGTAAGAATGAATGAATGGTTTGGTCTATATTATTTTCCTGAAGGATCCGCTGGTGAAGGGGAATTTTATATGAAAGGTTGGCCTGCTCCCTATGTGGACTGGTTTTCCTATATACGTTCACCCTTTTTTTCCTAGTAATTTTCTTAGGGGTATTTGACAAAAACAATGTTCTATTTAGGCTATTATACTAATAATTATTTAAAAAATCCCATCATCTTAAGCGGAAAACGTTAGCTCATTTAAGATGCGACAAGACAAAGAGGGGCAGACATATAGGGAAGATGTTTATATGTATCAAATTAACAAAACTGAATATAATCCATAGCTATGAGGTTTCCTGTTACTCTTCCCTTGACTAAACTGTTTCAGAAGTATCTATCTTTGTTTTTCAGATTCCAAGTTTCTGCTTTTTACATATCGTCTCTGAGGAGTATGTCACCGCTATCCCGTGTGTATAAATATCAGCACAAACAGTCAAGTACCACTTGGTGATGATATCTGTACCATGTATATATCTTACGTAAAGACAAGGTGTTGTTAAAAGGACTCTTGAAAAGATAAAACCTGGAACGAACAGCGCGTTATCAACATGAAAACGATAACACGTAATTCAGACCTCGATATTGTGTGGATCGTCTCTAGACTTTTCTTGGATTATACCAATGCCACTTTTTAGCATTCTATTTCTTAATATACAGGGTAACAGTAATCCTCGGGGACTAAAGTCTACCAGCAGGGTTACAGTAATCCTCGGGGACTTAAAGTCTACCAGCAGGGTTACAGTAATCCTCGGGGACTGACGTCTACCAGCAGGGTTACAGTAATCCTCGGGGACTGACGTCTACCAGCAGGGTTACAGTAATGCTCGGGGACTAAAGTCTACCAGCAGGGTTACAGTAAACCTTGGGGACTAAAGTCTATCAGCAGGGTAACAGTAAACCGCGGGGACTAAAGTCTACCAGCAGGGTAACAGTAAACCGCGGGGACTAAAGTCTACCAGCAGGGTAACAGTAAACCTCGGGGACTAAAGTCTACCAGCAGGGTAACAGTAAACCTCGGGGACTAAAGTCTACCAGCATGGTAACAGTAAACCGCGGGGACTAAAGTCTACCAGCATGGTAACAGTAAACCTCGGGGACTAAAGTCTACCAGCAGGGTAACAGTAAACCGCGGGGACTAAAGTCTACCAGCAGGGTAACAGTAAACATCGGGGACTGAAGTCTACCAGCAGGGTAACAGTAAACCGCGGGGACTAAAGTCTACCAGCAGGGTAACAGTAAACCTCGGGGACTAAAGTCTACCAGCATGGTAAGAGTAAACCGCGGGGACTAAAGTCTACCAGCAGGGTAACAGTAAACCTCGGGGAGTAAAGTCTACCAGCAGGGTAACAGTAAACCTCGGGGAGTAAAGTCTACCAGCAGGGTAACAGTAAACCTCGGGGACTAAAGTCTACCAGCAGGGTAACAGTAATCCTCGGGGACTAAAGTCTACCAGCAGGGTAACAGTAAACCGCGGGGACTAAAGTCTACCAGCAGGGTAACAGTAAACCTCGGGGAGTAAAGTCTACTAGCAGGGTAACAGTAAACCTCGGGGAGTAAAGTCTACCAGCAGGGTAACAGTAAACCTCGGGGAGTAAAGTCTACCAGCATTGTAACAGTAAACCGCGGGGACTAAAGTCTACCAGCAGGGTAACAGTAAACCTCGGGGACTAAAGTCTACCAGCAGGGTAACAGTAATCCTCGGGGACTGAAGTCTACCAGCAGGGTAACAGTAATCCTCGGGGACTGAAGTCTACGTGCAAGGTGTAAATACAGCTGTTAACAAACATCACTTTAACAAGTAAACAAACAATATTCGTCGATTTTCACATCAAATGTCCAATATACGTCTGAATTATCTTTACCTACTGATGTTAGAGACATGTTGAGTAAACATACATTTTAAATGCGGTACAAAGGTAAACATTGTTTATTTTTGAGAATTATTTGTTATTAGTATTGTTGTTTCAATAACTGCAGTAAATAAATAGAATAATGAATGGAAAACGGACGGCAGGTGACTAATAAGATCATTAGTAGCCATATATATAATAAGATTTGGCATAAGTTTTCAAACTGATACAAGTCAATTTTACAATAAAAATTTCACAATTGTATTTAAATCATATGGCATATTTGCTTTTTTTACATTTAGATTTTTTTTTAAATGTAAGCCTGAGGTGTCTTCACCAAAGTAAGGTAACTAAATACCTTTATATTTAATAATTAGAAAATAACAAATTATTGAATTCTGTCAAAATACCACGATCCTTATCGCAAAAAATGTTTGTATCAAACATATTCATTGATTCCGTTAACTCATTTATATCGTTAACCCATTTAAACCGACAAATCAAGCAATGGTAGACTGTATGTAAAATAAATGTAGAAACTATTTGTATGTTATCAGTCTTTGATACAATATTGCTGGAATATTCGGCGAGTTTTATTTCTTAAAGTCATAATTTTTAAACCGATGTTTTATGTGACGATTTCTTCTTCAGTGCATAGAAGCAGAATAAGATATGACGATATTGATGTTGTTTAATTGACATAGTGAAATTGCTTCGAGTGTCTTGTAATAATGTCCATATTTTTTCATATTTGAAATATGAACATTATTGATAGCCTATTAGTTAAACAAACTACACTCTCGATTTAAACACCTTTAAATAATAATTGATCGTAAGACACAGTAGATTCAAAACTGAATGAAACACTAAAATCATACAGCCTCTTGTAAGATTAGTCAATGATGATATGATATATTGATCATACACTTACTTATTAGAAATGATATGAATCTCTTCTGGTAGATAAAATGACTAATGAACAATTTACTGCATATGAAAAGAATATTACATTAAAATCATCAGGTTTTGAGACTGAATATATAACACTTTATAAGTTAACCGTGTAAGGAATGCGTCCGAATACATTGGGCGCCAAATCTCACATTTTGGATAAATTCACAACCTCGCCCTTGGCATGTCGTATTGACCATTCGAACTCCCCGCCGGATGTATACGCATGTGTAGTCACGTGGGCTCAACCTCTTACACGGACTTCCGTTTTCACTATTATCACAGCGTAACTTGGCCCTTATTACATGTGAAGGGAACAATCCTGGCTGGTGTGACAGTTCGTAATACCAGGGACACAGTGAAGAGGCATATACAGGAAGGCGGACTGTAGAAGGGTGTGTCATACTGAATAAAAACATTGAGAATATAATTTTGATGAATCTTCAGAGCTAGATAAAGTAGATTAGAAATGAATCATGCAGCATCATACAGCTGTTTCGTCCTTGTAGGACTTCGTCAGGGTTTAAAGAGTTGATACCCAGAACTCGAGGCAAGAGAAACTCAAAATAAGCCAGTAGATATGTTAGATTCTAGATGTTAGGCGCAATAGCCGCATTATTCAAATGTTACTATTTTTGATATTGGATTTAAAAATACAATTGTAAAACATTAATCTCTTTTAGTCACTTATACTCGGTAGCATACATCAAATAAGCAAATCAACGACCATTTCCGATAAATCCATGCTTTTCATTATGATCCCGACTAATCATATGCTAACAATTCAGTGATTTAGTATTTTCATATTCATGTTTGAAAAAAAAACCCAACCAAAATACCAAAATCAAAAAAAAAAAAAAAAAAAAATAGCTTATGGTTCTGCTTAACAGTTTATTATCGATCTAAAATATCAATGTTAGATAAATCTGTGTAAAAATAGTACGTTGTTATCAATCAAGGTTGATGCGTTCTTTAGAATAACAATTGGTGAAGAATATCGTTTTCCCCGATTAATTTTCTTGATTAAAAATGATACAAAAATACTATGAAAATATAATGAAACGTTACCTTTTAATTATTCAATTTAAACTTACCTGTCACACGTGGTACCGTAGGATTGGCTCTCATTAACCAGGGCTTCAGCTTCTTCTCTAGTGAATATATTTTCTGAGTGCAAAACATTTTGCAACCTGTAATTCCCTACTGGATTGGCATGGGCCGACACCATTAAGGTAGTCATGATCAGCAAAAGGAATGTTTTGTACATACTGGAATAGATACAGAATCAGTTATGATGTAGTGAAATCAGCATACGTAAAATACCCACAAAGGATATAAATCCTAATAATACTATAATAATGATTATACTGATGAAAATTGTAATTGTTCAATATTTCAGAAAATTTCATATTCTAAGGATTTTGTTGTTTTAATTTAACAAGGAGGAAAGCATAATATTACATATGATAATATAATAGTTTAATGTAATAGATGATATAATAATTACAGATATGTTACATTCTGAAAACGGTACAGTTAAATGTTACTGTAAAAGGCATAAACCATACCTGTCTTCTAACCGTGATATGCCAGTCCACCAAAAACCTCTGTATATATCAAATACAGTCGTCGAATTCAAGCTGTAATATTAGGACTAATTTGTTTTTGTTGCACAAATAGTAATGTAACAAAAATCAGCGAACTCTTCTTATATACTCTATCATATACGGAACTTCGTGACCTGATGGACAGTACGAATAGAGTCTAGGATATTTGATGACGATGATCACCGTTGATATTTTAGGGATATTTTGGGAAAAAAACAACATTATTTGACTTTTTTTTTATCTACGTTGACGAAATACCTGATGAAACATACCACACGTAAAATGAACTGGGTGACACTATTGGGGCGTGCACTCAAGATAAATATGTGGGTCGCGGGCTACCCGGAAAATGCGGCTATGCGGAAAACGTTGGTGCTAACGACCTGGTAGAAGAAAAACATTGACTTCACCAAAGTTACATAATTTATCCAAATCAAATAACTCAAATGAATATGTGGCATCGGCTTTATCGTCAACTCATTTAACAAACAGATGTTTATACTTAGTGTTAATCTAAGCGGTAAGAAACTCTAAGCTACTGCTTTCAGCATCTTTGTACATGAGTTATTATCAATAGGACAAAGTATTGGAGAAAAACAATAAAACACGACCTATCCGTGAACATGACAAATTAGTGTGATACAATCGAACGATGGCCGGCAAACCTATCGTCAACAATTATCATCTCAATTCAATGCAAATGTTTAATGTACAATTATAATTACATAAGTAATTTGAAGGCAATACATAAACTATCATACACTACATAACGGTTCAACAATGAAAGTATTATATTACACTGGATGAGAGCCCAGACTCCTTAGTTCTAAACAGTTTCGTAAATAGACAAGGTTTTTGATGATCTCAGAGTTCTTAGCTGACAAAATGGAAATAGGACTTTCATCTTCTGACTTATCTTATTTCAATTTATCAAGATACCTTTATCTAACTTGATCATACGAAGGGCATTTATAGAAAATGTGAATTTCGTTTTCAATAACATTACAAACTTTACAGACTCTTGTTTGTTTAATCTAAATTCAATATATGGTCGTCTTAGATTAGATTCTATATAAATAGTAATCCAGTTGAAATTCATGTCGCTTACATTTCTAATTTATAAATAGTCTATTATCTTCATTTAGAGATCAAACTTCATAAGTTTTTTTAAGAGAACTGAAATCTTAATTCCTTTCTTAATGTTACTTTTTATTGTGTTATCAGTACAAAGGACATATATAGAAAATGTGGATTTCGTTTTCAATAACATTACAAACTTTACAGGCTCTTAAGTGTCTTTGGATGCATGCTCTTCATTCAACTACGGGGCAGTTTTAATCTACATTTAGAATATAGTCGTCTTTGATGCCATATGAATATTCATAAATAGTTTATCTTCATTTATTATTCTTCATAAGCATACACCGGTTGTTTTTTTAAGAGAGCTATAATCTTAATGTTACTTTTTATTGTGGTATCAGTACATGTGATAGTGTTTTTATTGTTATCAGTAAATGTGATAGTCTTTTTCAAAATAATACAGTTCATAAGATCTAGTAGCATCACTTATGAAGGTATACCCACACTGAGTGTTATTATTATGGAGGTGTTTATTGAAATCCAGTATTTCTGTTAAAGGCGGAAGTATGAACAGACTGCTTTTAGAGATTATGGACAAGTAAAAACAAACGTATGTGTCCTTGTTCACCTTCACCGCAAAATGTACTGTTTTTCCAACACCTCAAAGTTTGTAAATAAAATTGTAAATGCACTTGACAATAGCATTATTTTCAATTTAGGATAGATAGTCAAAATATTGTCTTTAACAGAGGGGATACATTTGCCAGCGGCTAGATAACATTCCGAAGATACCTATACTCATTAGTGGACCAAATAGAGTAATTTCCAGTTTGGTATTGATACTTATCATTACATTTGTAGACTGACTGAAAGATCACGGATTAACTTTTATCCAGGTTAACGGATTCTATACAAACACTTGAGATTGTTGTTGTTATGTTGCATGTCTTTAAGAGACGACTAATTATGACCCGCCTCCTTACAGGATCAAGGGTGGTTTCTGTAATGTATAATGTTTAGGGTACAATGGCACACCCACGGTTTAACCTTATCTATCCCAGTGATTGTGGTCGAAGGAAGGAACTAATCGTAGCCTCCTGCATTTATGGTGATTTTTTAGTAGAGGCCTTACGACTTGGGTTACTAGATCCTGTGTTTGGATTACGAGGTCCTGTGATGTTATCTACTTCACTCAGTATTGCTTGTATTCTGAACTGTAGGGCTTCAAATACGAGTTTCCGAGCTGATATTTCCGAAAGGCTCTGTTTTGTACGTAATTTCGTTAGATAATCTATAAACCACGGCATACATGATAAAGATGAATACCGTAAGTAGCCTCCTGGTGGTTTTCGTCTATGTTTGGATTCTCTGGTCATGAACGTAGGGGAGCATACTGATCTTCTGGACTAAGAACTTTATGTATGATGATGATTTTAATATTGACATTTTACAAACTGTTCAGGAATATGTTAATGATACAAAATGTTTTGAATAACAATATCAGGATAAAATTTCTGGACCTTCTAATGCTCTAATGTTTTAAATACCGTTTTCCAAAATACAGATATTGTATCAACAACTTGCTTCATTGATTAGTTCCTAGATTAATTCATAGATTGATTGATTTATGTATGTCTAGATTTAATCAATTCACTATTGTATTATTTCTATATGAGCACTTATAAATCTTCATTATGTTAATGTACATTATGATACACATGGATGTTTTGGTGGGTTGGTGGGGTAGCTGGTCTCAATCTAACACGCCCGAGTAGAAAGCTAAAGGAGGAGTTAATTGACATTGATACCAGAAACCCTTGTGTTGATGCAAATGAGTCTTTATGTCATTTCAACACCCCCAACAGCTACATGCAATATATATATGAAATATTAATAATACATATAATAAAATCTACCTTAACATATACATATTGCAAACTTAAAATGAAGTTATTACCTCCCTTTAACCAATAACAAATATGACATTTATATATTGACCATTCTATATCATATGTACATATTTATCTGCTTCAATATATTATATCTATTTAGATTAAAATGATCTCGTTATACAAGGAGAATATTTACATTGCCTTAAAGCTTATTATCTGATCCTATTGTATATTTTTGTACAATAAAATTTGTTGAAATGAAATCTGTATATGTGTATATATAAAAGAGTTATGTTATATTTACATATCATACAGATACATTTGAAAATATCAAACAATTCTTGGAAAAGTGATCTATGGTACGTATGGAGATCGATATTTATTTACAAAAGTATGTTCAAGTTTTAATCTTGCAATAAAAATATAGCATCCATAATTATTAGAAAACGTGCGAAAATTTTAGTGGAACGAATAGCATGTTTATCTGTGATAATGTCAGAAAGTGAAATATCCTGATTAGGGATTATACAAAATCGCATAAAAATAGATTCTGCGTCCTTTTTGAGTAACTAAAATACATTTTCTGGTTAGAAAAAATCAGGATGATTGACATACATGATCTAAAAATGATTTTAGCAAAGTTGGAAGTGAATTATGTTCCTGGAGTGTATCGTTGTCTGAGCGCTTTAAATCAATGACACTATACATTCTGCAACATCAGCTGTTTACCTTAAGCTTTACTTTCAACAAAGCAATCAGGACTAGCTTACAACTAAGCCTGGTGATAAGCATGACAATTTCAATTTTCAAATTGTTAATTTTCCATTTGTAGATAGTAACATACCTGCTTCCCCTACCCTGCGTCTACGTGTCACAACTGATCCGATATTCAAGGACATGTTCACATTGCTCTTATTATCATGATTTCAATGACAGATACCGACTATTGACGAATTAACAGATTGACCGTATGAAAGGTTTATGATTGATATCATGATCTCATTAGAAAACCGTCTGTTTCCTTGTCCAACATCAAACATCAAACCAGACTGTTGGCATCATGGTTCCGTTGTCACCATATGCAATCTTAATTTGTAGATTTATAGAAAGAATTACGTTTTTTGGGGGATTTTTTTAAATTTTATTAATATTCATTTATTTATTGATGGATTCTTTGTTTAAATGTGACCTCACCCAGATTCGACCTAGACTCGCATGGTCGTCAATTGTCCTTATATATGTGTTCATCAAAAATTCCTATTGAAGGAGTATTTGACGAATTTTACAAAAAGAATCCTTTGTATCTTATCGGGAGATGTAGACATGGAAAATGTTTGTGAGCATAAAATTACACTAATAAAATAAAGATTGAGGTTGGCTACTTTTCTTAAAACCAAAGCTACACGTGCTTGTGTGTTTTGGTTGTAACCATCAATGATTGACTCTTTATATACATGTCTTCTCTTGTATCCTTGTTATATGTTTATGGTACAGACGTATTTCCCAGATGGAATGTATACCTTTTGTGTATGTGTGTATAAACACAGAAGTACCACTTAGTAAAGATACGTTGACTATATATGTATTTTACGTACAGAGAAGGTGTTGCAAGGTCTGTAAGATAAAATACGACAAAAATAGCGTGGTATCAACAGGAAAATAGGAGATTGTACGTCCCTATTAACACAGAAGTTTGGTCAAAACCGTCTTTGCTTACAGAAAATTCGGCAGCTGACAATTCCCCTGGCTCGGACGTAATCCCATACAAGGACTTTTGTGGATGGCATCTTAACTTTTCTGTTATTATTTAGATGTTGTTCTATATGTTTTTATCATACATCAAGTGGATTTAAGTACGATATAAATACACGGCATACATGATCAAGATGAATACCGTGAGTTATCTGATGCTACGGTCCAGCACACGATTGTGTAGTTGTTTTAGATCCTACAGAGAGTGCCGATCAATTAATACATTTTTATTATCTACAAATAATTTGTTTTTCTTATTTTGCGAGGTCATCTGTGGTTCACGATCACTTCTTATCATTCCGTGTCCATCGAATGCCATCAACTGTTCCTTTGAATGCTAGTTCTCCTTAATTACAACCAAATATTACTCGGGAAGGATAATTATTTGGAAAGTTTCCTGAGCAGAGAGGCCCAATTTCGGTATTTACAACTGCCATATGTTTTTGCTTCGTCCTTCTTGGACACTTTTAGTGATGGTAGGGACCATTAAATTGGGAATCTTTAGATGAAGTCGGAAAATCATGATAGGTCTGAACAAACGATGAAATACAGAATGGACTGCGCGATGATACAAACACCATCATCCCATTCATTCGTCAGAATGTGAATTTTGGTAATTGTTAAAGAACTAGAATTCAGTTGTATATTCTGAACGTGTGCCACTATTTATAATAACTTTAGCATACAGGGTAACGACAAACCCCGTGAACTTAAAGTCCACCAGTAGGGTACAGGGACCACAGAACCAAATAAAAAAAGATTGTGGATTTTCTCCGTTTGGGCAGAAGATTTAATAGGAAGGTGAATGCATCGGGGCCTACTGATTTGATATTCAGTTGAGATAAGTTTCCAAAGTTTTATGTGTGGGCAGGGCAATACGTGCATATTTAAGCTATATAGAAACGAAGTTAATTATTTTCTAGCTTGTTTGTCAGGGGGAGTTAATAAAGTGTGTAATTTGTTGTAAATTTAGGTGAATTTTTGGTGCTGAATTAAAGACAAGATGGTGGCCCCCATATAAAAAAAATTCAAAACGGTAGAACTTTTAAATTTTCTATTTACAGGTTTGCGAGAAAAAAATTAGGGCTTGTTTACCAGTGTTGAAAACTCCATATAACCAGTACAGTGTTAAACGTTACCATAATCGTGTATGGGAAATAATTTGATTCCGTGGTTCCTATAAGCGAAGCTCGGGGACATGCTGGCTACCAGCAAAGCTTACCAACCAGAAATTACAAACGATTGTGCATGAAAGATATACACAAGAACATGTAAAGCTTCTTATGTAACAGTGTATGGGGTGTCAAACGGTATGAACATGAATGATATGTGTACATATACCTTAAAAAAATACAAAAAAAAAGAAGAATAATTTGTAATTCATGATTTATTAAACATATTATAAAATACGTGAGTCAAGAAGCCAGACAAACAATATGTATCAATGGACATTGATAAGTACACAAAATATAAATAAAAATGTGTAAAACATCACTTAACAGTCAAATTACGATTCGCAATATTCGGCAACATGAAACATCCAATATATACCTACTGAGGTTATAGACGTGTTGAGTAAACGCTATTTTTTAAATGCAGTACAAACTCAGTGAAATATAACATTGATATGTAACAAAGTAACGTTTAGATACTTAAAAATGATATATATATATATATGTGGTACGCAAAATAGTAAACCGAGGTTAATTGTTATTCTGTGAATACCTTATGGCAGGTAACTACTATAACCAATATATGGAACGTACATAAAACAAATGCCACGATGTCTGCGGTACATTATGGTATTTCAAGAGGTATTTTCTATACATCAATAGAAATAATAGATATATAATTTTAAGTACAAATTCACTAACAAGCCAGCAAATTATCGATATTTTTTTCAAAACCATTACACCATCGCGAGAGTTTGTATCCTCATTTGTCATTTAGAAAACAGAAAAGAATGAAATTTCACCCAAATTGTGCCAATGGAGTGGTTAAAGGTTACGTCATGCATACATAATATATTGCAAAAGAATTTCGAAATGAGCAAGTACCGAATTCCATTGTGAAATTGCTTGTTAGAAGTAGTATTTCTACAATGAAATAATCATGCAGAAAGAGATATCGTCAAATGAGAAATTCAGTTAAATTCGCTGAAACCTAAATCCTGTATGTTTTATCAAAGGTAATTTTTAAAGGACTTTTGGTTGATAACATTATTAATGAGTATCACCAGTTATACAATACACTGCGCATTCAGAACATTAGAATAATGAGGTTGTGAGACTGAATATTGTTGATATTACTCTTTATAAGCTAACCGTGTAAGGAATGCGTGCGAATACATTGGGCGCCGACTCTCACATTTTGGATAAGTTCACAACCTCGCCCTTGGCATGTCTCGTTGACCATTCGAACTCCCCGCCGGATGTATACGCATGTGTAGTCACGTGGGCTAAGCCTCTTGCACGGACTTCCGTTTTCACTATTATCACAGCGTAACTTGGCCCTGAGTACAGTGGAAGGGAACAATCCTGGCTGGTGTGACAGTTCGTAATACCAGGGACACAGTGAAGAGGCATATACAGGAAGGCGGACTGTAGAAGAGTGTGTCATACTGAATAAAAAACATTGAGAATATAATTATTGGTAAATCAAAGGATTCTACAAAACACGTATAGTATTGATACAAATAGAGTAAGATAAAGTAGAAATGAATCATGCAGCATCATACAGCTGTTTCGTCCTTGTAGGACTCGTCAGGGTCTAAAGAGTTGATACAAGAATTCGACAAGAGAAACTCAAAATAAGCCAGTAGATATGTTAGATTCTAGATGTTAGGCGCAATAGCCGCATTATTCAAATGTTACTATTTTTGATATTGGATTTAAAAATACTATTGTAAAACAATAATCTCTTTTAATCACTTATACTCGGTAGCATACATCAAATAAGCAAATCAACGACCATTTCCGATAAATCCATGCTTTTCATTATGATCATGACTTTTCATTATGATCATGACCGATCATATGCTTACAATTCTACACAGTTATAAGCGGACGATATCTGATTTGTTATTATGCATTCAGTGATTTAGTAATTTCATATTCATGCTTGAAAAAAAAACCAAAAAAACCCCCCCAAAAAACCAAAAAAAAAAAAAAAAAAAGAAATAGCTTATGGTTCTGCTTAACAGTATATTATCGATCTAAAATATCAATGTTAGATAAATCTGTATAAAAATAGTACGTTGTTATCAATCAAGGTTGATGCGTTCTTTAGAATAACAATTGGTGAAGAATATAATTTTCCTCGATTAATTTTCTTAATTAAAAATGATACAAAAATACTATGAAATTATAATGAACGTTACCTTTTATTAATTCAATTTAAGCTTACCTGTCACACGTGGTACCGTAAGATTGGCTCTCATTAACCAGGGCTTCAGCTTCTTCTCTAGTGAATATATTTTCTGAGTGCAAAACATTTTGCAACCTGTAATTCCCTACTGGATTGGCTTGGGCCGACACCATTAAGGTAGTCATGATCAGCAAAAGGAATGTTTTGTACATACTGGAATAGATACAGAATCAGATATGATGTCGTGAAATCAGCATACGTAAAATACCCACAAAGGATATAAATCCTAATAATACTATAATAATATACTGATGAAAATTGTAATTGTTCAATATTTCAGAAAATTTCATATTCTAAGGATTTTGTTGTTTGAATTTAACAAGGAGGAAAGCATAATATTACATAATTATGATAATATAATAGTTTAATGTAATAGATGATATAATAATTACAGATATGTTACATTCTGAAAACGGTACAGTTAAATGTTACTGTAAAAGGCATAAACCATACCTGTCTTCTAACCGTGATATGCCAGTCCACCAAAAACCTCTGTATATGTCAAATACAGTCTTCGAATTCAAGCTGTAATATCAGGACTAATTTGTTTTTGTTGCACAAATAGTAATGTAACACAAATTAGCGAACTCTTCTTATATACTTTACATACAAGGAACTTCGTGACCTGATGGACAGTATGAATAGAGTCTAGGATATTTGATGACGATGATCACCGTTGATATTTTAGGGATATTTTGGAAAAAAAAACATTATCTGAAGTTTTGTTATCTACGTTGACGAAATACCTGAATGAACATACCACACGTAAAATGAAGTGGGTGACACTATTGGGCGTGCACTCAAGATAAGTATGTGGGTCGCGGGCTACCCGGAAAATGCGGCTATGCGGAAAACGTTGGTGCTAACGACCTGGTAGAATAAAAACATTGACTTCACCAAAGTTGCATAATTTATCCAAATCAAATAACTCAAATGAATATGTGGCATCGGCTTTATCGTCAACTCATTTAACAAACAGATGTTTATACTTAGTGTTAATCTAAGCGGTAAGAAACTCTAAGCTACTGTTTTCAGCATCTTTGTACATGTGTTATTATCAACAGGACAAAGTATTGGAGAAAATCAATAAAACACGAACTATTTGTGGAAGTGACAATTTAGTGTGATACAATCGGACGATGGCCGGCAACCTATCGTCAACAATTATCATCTCAATTCAATGCAAATGTTTAATGTACAATTATAATTACATAAGTAATTTGATGGCAATACATAAACTACCATACAGTACATAACGGTTCAACAATGAAAGTATTATATTACACTGGATGAGAGCCCAGACTCCTTAGTTCTAAACAGTTTCGTAAATAGACAAGGTTTTTGATGATCTCAGAGGTCTTAGCTGACAAAATGGAAATAGGATTTTCATCTTCTGACTTATCTTATTTCAATTTATCAAGATATCTTTATCTAACTTGATCATACGAAGGGCATTTATAGAAAATGTGGATTTCGTTTTCAATAACATTACAGACTCTTGTTTGTTTAATCTAAATTTAATATATGGTCGTCTTAAATTAGATTCTATATGAATAGTGTTCCAGTTGAAATTCATGTCGCTTACATTTCTAATTTATAAATAGTCTATTATCTTCATTAGGGATCAAACTTCATAAGCAAACACCCGTAGGTGTTTTAGGCGAACTGAAATCTTATCTTCTTTCTTAGTGTAATTTGTATTGTGTTATCAGTACATGTGATAGCGTTTTTATTGTGTTATCAGTACATGTGATATAGATAAAACAGTACTGTTTAGTCTGTCGATGTTTGGATTTTCTGGTTTTGAACGTAGGGGAGCATATTGATCTTCTAGACTAAGAACTTGATGCATGATGATGATTTTAATATTGACATTTTACAATCTGTTCAGGAATATGTTCAGTAAATGTGATAGTCTTTTTCAAAATAAGACAGCTCATTAGTTCTAGTAGCATCACTTATGAACGTATACATACAATGAGTGTTATTATTATGCAGGTGAGGGTCCACGCAGTAAATGTATCAGCGGCGAGATAGCGGATGCCCTGTAAGATTTTTTAAGTGCGCATGACTAACGTTATCTGGAAGTCTTCGCGACCCGGAAGTAGTTGAATGTAAAGTGCAGAAGAATCTTAGAAGATACAGCACTCAGCACTGTCTGCAGGTATCAAAGGTAGGTTTACAAGCTATGCATGTACGTACGTAATTATTTATAATATTATTTTTCATTGTTTTGACCCAGCAAATTAAGACACCTTAACGAAGCTATTTATATTGTCATGAATGTTACAATATACCTGTGGTGAACCCCATTTCCCTATGGAAGTGCCTCTGCAGCACTTGGTCTCTGGTGTACCTGATAAGCTATGGCCACCTGATAATTGTCACCGCTTGCTCTAAACAATATAAATTAGCCAGGTATGTGGTGCTATAAGATGTGCCATTAAAACTAATTGAAACAGATGTCAAGTTAAATTCCCTGCGAAAACACATGATAGAAATTGTATTAAATGCTATGAAAGTATTAATTAACTTGCTTTAAATTAATAAGCATGTGTATATGTTGTTGTTATTTGTAGTCATATAGTTAAGATTCGAAAAAAAAATGAAATTAATTATCTACCTATATGTTATGATAGGGGTGCGAGTGGCTGAAGCAGAACGTACATGTCATTGTCTGCCTAGCACTAACCAAATGCCGTGTGCGGCTCTTTAATGGCGATAAAAAACTCAGCACAACCAGGCAAACCCTGTGTGAGGTAAGCATTCATTTTACTGCAGAAGTTTTTATAAATAAGAGAAAAGGGAGTAGCCTACAATTACTTCTGATGATTTATTTAAAAATAATAGAGCAACCTCTGTCATTTTCTACCAAATGTATTATGTATCAAACTCTCAGTTCTATGTATGAATGCAATCAAACTGCTTCCATATTTCATTGTCTAAAGATGCATTGATTGCAAATGTACTGATAAGCTGTAATTGTTTATAAAGCTTAAGACTGTAAAAAATGACGAGGCATATTTACATCAACATATTCATATAACAAATTGCAAGCTGACATTTTACAATGATTTAAAAAAAAAAATATTTTGACAGCACTTAAGCCATGATCAGGATTTGGAAGACATCTCCGATGACGATAATCGAGATGATCCTTCAACAGGAAATATGAAGAATGGCGTCATCATAGCCATCGTTGATGTTGACCCTTATCTGGCATGCAACAAACCATCTTGTAACAACACCAAACTTGTTACTGTTCTCAACAATGAAAATTATTTTATGCATTGCAAAAATTGCAATTCTAACATGACCGCAAGTGCCGCCAACCACTATCTGAGGGCAACAATAATGGTCGACTTTGCAGAGGAAAGTGGCAATTTTTAAACCGCAGCTACAGCAATTATTTGAAGCCCAAGATTATGAATGGGACAATGACAACTACGACAGAGACACCCCGATGTCGAACATTCTGGACATTGTGCCAGGGCAAATTAAATGTGTTGTTCTGAACAACACAATCAGGAGCCTCTTTGCAAAAGGAAGTGAACTTTTGTTTCATTTTTTCTTTTTTGCTTACTAGTCCTTGTAGTTTATGGAAGATTTCTGCATGTTTTCATAATTACTTCATTAGTGTTAGTTACAATGTATTACATTTGTTTTGTATAAATCATTTTCAAGAGAAAATGTGTTCATTTATTTCATTGTTCAGTCTTTAGGGCAACTTGTTGTTTCATAATGTTAGAAGTAGCATGTAACTTCAGTATGTTAGTATATCAAATACTAGTATTAATGATATCTATATTGTAACTTACGTAGACATTATAGCATGAAAACCATACAATAAACATCTATGTAATTATCTCCTCAGCATTTGGTTTTACACCAATTGAAATACTACTGGTATTATTTTTACAGTTTTAAAGTCCTATAATATAATAATTGCTGAATTGTGCCATAGCAGTATTATATTGATATTTTTTATCTTAGTTATAACACATTACCGTTGGAATGTGCCATTTCCCTTTGTTTGCGTTAGAGCAATCATATACCTAGTGCATTTTTCATACACAGGTATATTTTTTCCTATTATAAACATGTTTGAATGCGCCATATCACTTGATTTGTGTTAGAACAATCACATAATACTTTTTTCATATGTATATTTCAATGAGGACCTCTCATCAGTGTTCATGCCCTAAAGTAAATCATCTGTCAGTTTTTTTTTTTTAAGTTTTTGCTTTTGCAAATAGTGGCCGATTGGATAATAAATCGGCGCCAATTGTCCATCTTGGATTTAGAATTTAACTTTGTTGCTCTTTACTGGGAAACATTTTGAATTCAACTGATGGAAGGTCAAGTTCATTAGGTCAAAATTCAAGGTGAAAATTTCTATTTATGAACCACTTCATATTTTGTTATGACATTGAAAGTGGTTCATGTATCAGTTTGCATTAACATATGCTATCCTTTTGTATTTGTCAATTAAAAAAAAGTTTATTTTATATCATGCAGTTTGCGTGTTTTGTAATGTACTATATGGTAGCTATATAGCTATATATACAGATGATATACAATGTACATGAACATACGATAACTTGGCTGCGTTGATGCATGTATGTATTATGTGCTACCATAACAAGTTCCGACACTTTACACTCTTGGATGGCACAGAAGGTCAAAATCCATATTTCACTCTCATTCTTGCTATGCATGACCGAAGATCAACATTAAAGGTTGTTACTATCAGCATTAATGATAACATTAGCATTGACACAAAGTACATGTTATGACGACATAACTCTTTGCAGAGTTTCTTCCACAAGAATCGGAGACATATTAGACAACTAGTAGATAGTCTTTTCGAAACAACTACCGTTGGTCCACGTATTGCTTTCCTTTTTTAAAGGAAAGGAAACTTGTTTAAATCAAGTATTTCCGTAAAAGGCGGAAGGATGGACAGATTGCGTTTAGAGATTAGGGACAAGTAAAAAGACACTTATGTGTCCTAGTTCACCCTCGCCGCAAAATGTACTGTTTTCCCAACTCCTCAAAGTTTGTTTACAAAATTGTAAATGCACTTGGCAATAGCATTTTTTTCAATTTAGGATAGATAGTCAGAATATTGTGTTTTTCCGGGTTTTGACACCGATCTCTTATAGGAAGAATTTTCAATTTTGTATGTACTTGTTAATTACAATAATTACAAACACAAAAATGTTTTTAGACAAGTCTAAGTCTTAGACAAGTCTTTAACAGAGGGGATAAATTTGCCAGCGGCTAGATAACATTCCGCAGATACCTGTGTACTCATTAGTGGACCAAATAGAGTAATTTCCAGTTTGGTATTGATACTTATTATTATCCCCTCGCGACGAAAGTCGGGGAGGGGATATAGCGTTCCGTTCGTAGGGAAGTACGTACGTACGTATGTATGTTCACTTTTTGTCAGCGCTCTTGCGACTTCATTTTTGAACGGATTCTGACCAAACTTCATATATGGGTCCAGCATGGGAATACCTCGAACGAGTTCGTGTTTCAGGGTGCCAAGATCAAGGTCAAGGTCACCGTTACTATTTATAGAAAATCTTTGTCAGCACTCTTGCAACTTCATTTCTGAACGGATCCTGACCAAACTTCATATATGGGTCCAGCATGGGAAAACCTCAAAAGAGTTCGTGTTTCTGAGTGTCGAGGTCAAGATTAAGGTCACCGTTACTATTTATAGACAATCTTTGTCAGCACTCTTGCGACTTCATTTCTGAACGGATCCTGACCAAACTTCATATATGGGTCCAGCATGGGAATACCTCGAACGAGTTCGTGTTGTAGGGCGCTAAGGTCAAGGCCCATGTCACCGTTACTATTTATAGAAAATCTTTGTCAGCGCTGTAATGCGACTTCATTTTTGAACAGATCCTGACCAAACTTCATATATGGTCAAGCATGGCAATACCTCAAACAAGTTCGTGTTTCAGGGCGCCAAGGTTAAGGTCAAGGTCACCGTTACTATTTATAGATAATCTTTGTCAGCGTTGTTGTGACTTCATTTCTGAACGGATCCTGACCAAACTTCATATATTGGTCCAGCATGGCAATACCTCGATAGCCCATGCCTGATAATAAGCCCATCCATGTTTATTGCATTTCAGTGCAAATGACAACTGATGTTATTTCAATGTCCTGCAATAACCCCACCCCCATTTTGCGTCAGAGTTCATGTGTTAGTACGCGAGGGGATTTGTATCGTTTGCGATGCCTTGTTACATTTGTAGACTGACTGAAAGATCACGGATTAACTTTTATCCAGGTTAACGGATTCTATACAAATACTTGAGATTGTTGTTGTTATGTTGCATGTCTTTAAGAGACGACTATTTATGCTCCGCCTCCTTACAGGATCAGGGATGGTTTCTGTAATGTATAATGTTTAGGGTACAATGGCACACCCACGGTTTAACCTTATCTATCCCAGTGATTGTGGTCGAAGGAAGGAACTAATCGTAGCCTCCTGCATTTATGGTGATTTTTTAGTAGAGGCCTTACGACTTGGGTTACTAGATCCTGTGTTTGGATTACGAGGTCCTGTGATGTTATCTACTTCACTCAGTATTGCTTGTATTCTGAACTGTAGGGCTTCAAATATGAGTTTCTGAGCTGATATTTCCGAAAGGCTCTGTTTTGTACGTAATTTCGTGAGCTAATCTATCAAACACGGCATACATGATCAAGATGAATACCGCGAGTAGCCTCCTGGTGGTTTTCGTCTATGTTTGGATTGTCTGGTCATGAACGTAGGGGAGTATACTGATCTTCTGGACTAAGAACTTTATGCATGATGATGATTTTAATATTGACATTTTACAAACTGTTCAGGAATATGTTAATGATACAAAATGTTTTGAATAACAATATCAGGATAAAATTTCTGGACCTTCTAATGCTCTAATGTTTTAAATACCGTTTTCCAAAATACAGATATTGTATCAACAACTTGCTTCATTGATTAGTTCCTAGATTAATTCATAGATTTATTGATTTATGTATGTCTAGATTTAATCAATTCACTATTGTATTATTTCTATATGAGCACTTATAAATCTTCATTATGTTAATGTACATTATGATATACATGGATGTTTTGGTGGGTTGGTGGGGTAGCTGGTCTCAATCTAACACACCCGAGTAGAAAGCTAAAGGAGGAGTTAATTGACATTGATACCAGAAACCCTTGTGTTGATAGATTTTAGTCTTTATGCCATTTCAACACCCCCAACAGCTACATGCAATATATATATGAAATATTAATAATACATATAATAAAATCTACCTTAACATATACATATTGCAAACTTAAAATGAAGTTATTACCTCCCTTTAACCAATAACAAATATGACACTAATATATTGACCATTCTATATCATATGTACATATTTGTCTGCTTCAATATATTATATCTATTTAGACTAAAATGATCTCGTTATACAAGGAGAATATTTATATTGCCTTAAATCTTATTATCTGTTCCTATTAAAGTCTAATATTAAATATTAGGCAGGTTTACACAGCAGATATGGGGCCTGCCTGTCATCCAAACACAGTCAATTTAACATACTGCATGGCTTCACTTGAAGCTTTTGGAGATTTATGCTCCTCCTTGCTGACCAGTACAGGTCATGCCAAGGCTAAATAAACTGTATCAAAGGACATCTCATGTCCGCTTGTCAACTGCACACATGTGCAAATATATACTCAAAGCACCTGCTAGTCTTTATGTTCTCTGTCTCTCAGATAAACAAACCTTATCAAAGCAACTTCCCAGTCTGAATGTAATGGGCACAGATAAGACTTGCATGCAGATATCATCTTGGGGGAATCTAATTACCCTTATCACCCAGTCTTGACCAGTCTGGCTCTATCTATGACCTCCCTGACCCTACGGTTATCTATGAAGGGAGGTTTCACTCCTGCACCTAATTTCCATATTCTAATTAAACAGCCCCTTACTAACAAGGTAAGGATGTCAAGAGATCCAATCAGAAGACCACGCTCGGTCACATGGCTAATGTCAATTTCTCCTCTGAAATTCTATCCAAATTGCCATTGTTGTTCTAACTGCTCGAACAAACAGTCATATTCCAAAACTCTCTGTGTTTTGTTGGCCTCTCATCAGAGACTGCTACAACTTCATCCATTCACCGAAATTGTCACAACTTAACAGTTACATCCTCAGCAAGACATTCTTCTAAAACACTCATCAGTTAAAGATATGTCAGGACGTGGAAAAGGTCAACCTCGTGGGCGCAAACGAAGGGCACCTGAAGACAGTAATGACACTCTTAATTCTGCTGTCAGTACGACAGGCGGTAATGACAGCAACTGGGACCCTAATAAGCCAGAAAACTGGACTATAGGTGAACTAAGGACACGACTGCTGGAGCAGAACATCAGACCACCATGTGGTTTTACAAAAACAATGCTGGTCAAACTGTACAAAGAAAATAACACCAGTGTTAGTGATGGTAACAGTGATGTTACGCCACCTACTGAGAATGACCTTACACAGCCTGGCTACCACAGCAGGAATCTCCCATCAAATGAGGCAATGAAGGCTCTGCAAGCACATGTTACCAGGCTGGAGCAATTAATACTGTGCCAAAATACAGTAGCAGTCGGACAGGCCCCAGCTGTACCAGGTCATGTCCTGACTGCGACCTCAACAACCTCACCAACCTCACCGACCTTAGAGCCCCCGCCGTAGCAGGAGGCATACCAAACAATTATGTGCCTCAGCCTGATGTCCTTCTACAACAGACAGGAATTTCATCAGAATCTCTGCCATCAATAGAAGTCGTACCTCAAGCCATACGCCAGCAGATAATAGAAGGTAAGGACGTCAACTTAGCTCTACTATTACTGCCATCTTATGACTATGATTGCACTCGCTACAATCGATTCACTGAAGTTGGGGGGCGTACTGTCCCGCTCCAAACAGACCCACGTCTATGTAAATCTCTCATTTTGAATGGACTAGGATCATCAGCAAAAAACCATAAAGGAAACAATAGGAATGGGGACAGCAACACGGACAGTAAAGGAAGGACCAGGGTCATTCACCATGGTAAAGAGGTCTGCAACAATTACAACGACCAAGATGGCTGTAACCGTGACAATTGCCCCTACCTTCACATTAAGAAATCTTCAATTAAATCTGCTAAAACACATAAAACCAACGAATCAGCTAAACAATGACAAAAGGCTAACCTCCAGGATTTCAAGGCGTCAACTCCTATCAATATAGCAGCACTGGAGAGAGAACTAGAAAACCACCCTGATAAGAACTTTGTGCAGTCTTTGATTTCTGGATTATCAGACGGCTTTGACACTGGAATGTCTGCATTACCAGAGACATCTCTAATCTGCAAGAACTTAAAAAGTGCCACTTCTGAACCAGACATCGTCGATGAACTTATAACTAGCGAAGTTAACAAGAAATTCTTACTTGGCCCTTATACAGAACCCCCTTTTGATATATACAGGATTAACCCAATTGGAATAGCGACAGGGAAGTACTCTGACAAGAAACGTCTAATCGTGGACCTTTCTGCCCCCCATGACTCCGAAGGTAACAGCATCAACGAATTAATTGCTAAAGAGGAATACTCATTGTCGTACATTAGTGTTGATGACGCCATAAATCAAATCCAGCATACAGGAAGACACTCCAAGCTGTGTAAACTTGACATAACAGATGCCTTTAAACTTATACCTGTTTCTCAAAAACTCTGGCCTTTCTACGGTATATGCTGGAAACAACAGTACTATTTTTATACCAAACTCACTTTTGGGTGTCGTTCCAGTCCTAAGATCTTTGACCTTTTATCAACCGCTCTCTGTTGGATTTTATCAACTAACTATCAGATAGAATACATAATTCACTACCTGGATGACTTTCTTACAATCGACAGACCAAATGTGGTAGCTGAACGAACAATGGCAATTTTGTCCAAGGTTTTTACAGCACTCAATATTCCAGTGTCTCCTCACAAAACATTGGGTCCATCTGAGAGTTTAGAGTTTCTAGGAATCACTCTGGACACTAGTAACATGGAAGCACGCCTGCCGGCAAATAAAGTGCAGAGAATAACTCAAACAATCAAATCTTTCTGTAAACGCAAAAAGGTCACAAAGCGCGAACTATTAAGCCTTTTGGGACATATGAACTTTGCTAGTCGGGTGATCATTCAAGGACGTTCGTTTATATCTTATCTGTTAAATCTTGCCGCCTCAGTCAAACAGATGCATCATCATGTACAACTTACTGGGGCCTGTCAGCAGGACTTATTTATGTGGTATACTTTCACAGATCAATGGAACGGAAATTCAGTCTTCCTCCAGGAGACGACAACATTAGCTCACGATATAAATCTCTACACAGATGCAGCCGGAGGAATTGGATTTGGTGCTTTTTATGACGGTCAGTGGTTCCACGGCCACTGGCCACATCAAATATCCTTGAACAGTTCTGAAATGTCAATTGCTTTCATGGAATTATATCCTATCGTACTGGCCTGTATGATATGGGGACACAAGTGGTCAGGTCTCAGAATTAGACTACACGGTGACAATCAAGCAACTGTTGATATCATCAGGAAAGGACGTTCTAAATGCGCTTATATCATGCCATTTATGCGACGTTTAACTTGGTGTACCTTTATCCACAACTTCGTTCTCACAACCATGCATATTCCTGGAAAACAGAATAATATTGCTGATGCCTTATCTCGTTTCCAGATGGACCGGTTCCACGACTTGGCACCAGCAGCAAAGAAGAGCCAAAATCCCATTCCGGATTACGACAATGTGCCTCTATACTAGAACCAGCAGTGCGTGACCTATGGAATGCTGCAGTGGCTCATTCGACTAGAACTACCTACACATCAGGTGTTTCCTGTTTCAAGAACTTCATCCTCATGAATGGTATAAACGACCAAGCAAGTGTGTTTACCAACGTTACAGAAGAATTATTAATACTCTTCGTGACTCATTGTTATCATAACCTCAGATTGAAATATTCTACAATTAAGCTGTATTTATACGGAATTAAGTTCCATTGTACTATGCAGGGGCTCAGCAACCCGCTTGTGAATACTCATGGGTTACCACTTTACCGACTCCAGACCATATTACGGGGATTAAAGAAACTACAGGGAACTCCGGTAAAACCTAGACTCCCCATAACTTTCAACATATTGTCTAAGTTATGCTCAGCATTTCGACAGGGTGTTTTCGATCCTGCCACAGACACTACTATGGAGGCTGCCTGCTGTGTGGCCTTCTTCGCATTCTTACGGTGCGGAGAATTCACATGCACCACTAACACATTTGATTCTTCAATTCACTTGTGTATCAGCGACATTCAAGTAGCACCGGACAGTAACAGCATGACATTGCGCCTCAAGGCGTCCAAAACCGACCCCTTTCGTCAAGGAGTCACCATTCACCTGTTCCGCACCCATCACCATGTATGTGCTGTAGCCGCTGTCATCAGAATGCTAACAGAAAGATTCATGAATGGTTGTCGTCCTTCGGACCCCCTATTTTCCATTCATTCTGCTGCCTTGACTCGACATGTTTTCATTGACAAACTAAGACAGACCTTGATCCGACTAGGTCTAAATCATTCACTATACACAGGACATTCCTTCAGAATAGGAGCCGCAACTACTGCCGCCCAGTCAGATGTCCCCGATCACCTCATCAAAGTGCTTGGACGCTGGCAATCGGATAGCTACTGTCGATACATCCGTACCCCTCATCATATTCTCCGGAAAGCTCAAGCAGTAATGTGCAAGATTTCACCTGATACTTAGTAGCCTAGTGGCTGCCTTCTGTGTTCATAGGAGTCTAAGTGTGTACTCTTTATAGGGCGAGTATATCTATAATGAGTACTAATTATTCCACTGGATTAACATGTATATTGATGTGCTAATCTGTCATCATTCACACAGGATTTATGTGCATATTCCATTGGATTTATATGTGTGTAAATGTGCTTATCTGTCACCATTCAGATGGGATATATGTGTGTATTCGTTTAGGGCGAGTATATCTAAACGGTACTATTACGGCCCTCATACTCAACAACTAACAGAAACGAAGGTAACAGAACACATTCTGTAGCCATGCAGGCCAGCATTCTTGTAAGGATTACATCTGGACATTCCGAATTGGGATACAGAACCGAACTAAATGTTTACTAGTCATTGACATTAGTACCCTGTTTTCTTTTACACCTAAGTATCTCTGAGGACAATAACTGTATTCGATACTGAGGCATTCTGCCAGAATTTGTCTATGACTTGCTGTATATCTTCTCAATTATGTCATATTCTCTCGGTGGCGCTGGGGATAAAGGTGTCTCATACCCTACATTCCCTCTTTGGGGTCCTCGTATCATCACATGCTTATAAACCATGTCTCTCATACTCCTTTGGGCCTATGGCAGTAAACTGACACCATGTAATAACATAATAACATGGACTATTAATGATGCCAGACTACTGCTATACACCACAAATCGGTCAATCCAACCCCAGAACCAAGGGTTAGCTGGACTGCATACATCAACTCTATCTGGCCCAGGGTAAGACAGCAAGTCGAACCCTAAGCCTAAGTGATGTAACTCCCAACTCTTGCCGACTCCTGGACATTTGAGCGACCAGGCTATGGTACCCATGAGCTTCAGGTCAGCCATACCTCCAAGTCATGTTCTCAACGGGTTGTTGGCCATAGCTTTTCAGCACCATGCTCTTCAGCATTACGGGGTTCAAATAGCCCACGGCTATACCCCACCCGGTCCAAGGGAGGTAACTGCTAAGGTGATATGCACCCCTTATCTGCAAACTTTTTAATAAATACTGTAAATTTATCTTACATCGTTTGTTATTTTGTTGTGTAAATTAAAGTCTAATATTAAATATTAGGCAGGTTTACACAGCAGATATGGGGCCTGCCTGTCATCCAAACACAGTCAATTTAACATACTGCATGGCTTCACTTGAAGCTTTTGGAGATTTATGCTCCTCCTTGCTGACCAGTACAGGTCATGCCAAGGCTAAATAAACTGTATCAAAGGACATCTCATGTCCGCTTGTCAACTGCACACATGTGCAAATATATACTCAAAGCACCTGCTAGTCTTTATGTTCTCTGTCTCTCAGATAAACAAACCTTATCAAAGCAACTTCCCAGTCTGAATGTAATGGGCACAGATAAGACTTGCATGCAGATATCATCTTGGGGGAATCTAATTACCCTTATCACCCAGTCTTGACCAGTCTGGCTCTATCTATGACCTCCCTGACCCTACGGTTATCTATGAAGGGAGGTTTCACTCCTGCACCTAATTTCCATATTCTAATTAAACAGCCCCTTACTAACAAGGTAAGGATGTCAAGAGATCCAATCAGAAGACCACGCTCGGTCACATGGCTAATGTCAATTTCTCCTCTGAAATTCTATCCAAATTGCCATTGTTGTTCTAACTGCTCGAACAAACAGTCATACCATCCACCTCCCCACCGCCACCTTTATCTAATTGGTTGCTTGTGACTTTATCGGTTTCAACCTTTGGGCCTATGGCAGTAAACTGACACCATGTAATAACATAATAACATGGACTATTAATGATGCCAGACTACTGCTATACACCACAAATCGGTCAATCCAACCCCAGAACCAAGGGTTAGCTGGACTGCATACATCAACTCTATCTGGCCCAGGGTAAGACAGCAAGTCGAACCCTAAGCCTAAGTGATGTAACTCCCAACTCTTGCCGACTCCTGGACATTTGAGCGACCAGGCTATGGTACCCATGAGCTTCAGGTCAGCCATACCTCCAAGTCATGTTCTCAACGGGTTGTTGGCCATAGCTTTTCAGCACCATGCTCTTCAGCATTACGGGGTTCAAATAGCCCACGGCTATACCCCACCCGGTCCAAGGGAGGTAACTGCTAAGGTGATATGCACCCCTTATCTGCAAACTTTTTAATAAATACTGTAAATTTATCTTACATCGTTTGTTATTTTGTTGTGTAAATTGTATATTTTTGTACAATAAAATTTATTGACATGAAATCTTGATATGTGTATATATAAAAGAGTTATGTTATATTTACATATCATACAGATACATTTGAAAATATCAAACAATTTTTGGAAAAGTGATCTATGGTACGTATGGAGATCGATATTTATTTTCAAAAGTATGTTCAAGTTTTAATCTTGCAATAAAAATATAGCATCCATAATCATTAGAAAACGTGCGAAATTTTCAGTGGAACGAATAGCATGTTTATCTGTGATAATGTCAGAAAGTGAAATACCCTGATTAGGGATTATACAAAATCGCATAAAAATAGATTCTGCGTCCTTTTTGAGTAACTAAAATAAATGTTATGGTTAGAAAAAATCAGGATGATTGACATACATGATCTGAAAATGATTTTAGCAAAGTTGGAAGTGAATTATGTTCCTGTAGTGTATCGTTGTCTGAGCGCTTTAAATCAATGACACTATAGATTCTGCAACATCAGCTGTTTACCTTAAGCTTTACTTTCAACAAAGCAATCAGGACTAGCTTACAACTAAGCCCAATGAAAAGCATGACAATTTCAATTTTCAAATTGTTAATTTTCCATTTGTAGATAGTAACATACCTGCTTCCCCTACCCTGCGTCTACGTGTCACAACTGATCCGATATTCAAGGACATGTTCACATTGCTCTTATTATCATGATTTCAATGACAGATACCGACTATTGACGAATTAACAGATTGACCATATGAAAGGTTTATGATTGATATCATGATCTCATTAGAAAACTGTCTGTTTCCTTGTCTAACATCAAACATCAAACCAGACTGTTGGCATCATGGTTCCGTTGTCACCATATGCAATCTTAATTTGTAGATTTATAGAAAGAATTACGTTTTTTGGGGGATTTTTTTAAATTCTATTTTATTGAATTTTATTAATATTCATTTATTTATTGATGGATTCTTTGTTTAAATGTGACCTCACCCAGATTCGACCTAGACTCGCATGGTCGTCAATTGTCCTTATATATTCCTATTGAAGGAGTATTTGACGAATTTTACAAAAAGAATCCTTTGTATCTTATCGGGAGACATAGACATGGAAAATGTTTGTGAGCATAAAATTACAATAATAGAATAAAGATTGAGGTTGGCTACTTTTCTTAAAACCAAAGCTACACGTGCTTGTGTGTTTTGGTTGTAACCATCAATGATTGACTCTTTATATACATGTCTTCTCTTGTATCCTTGTTATATGTTTATGGTACAGACGTATTTCCCAGATGGAATGTATACCTTGTGTGTATGTGTGTATAAACACAGAAGTACCACTTAGTAAAGATACGTTGACTATATATGTATTTTACGTACAGAGAAGGTGTTGCAAGGTCTGTAAGATAAAATACGACACAAATAGCGTGGTATCAACAGGAAAATAGGAGATTGTACGTCCCTATTAACACAGAAGTTTTGTCAAAACCGTCTTTGCTTACAGAAAATTCGGCAGCTGACAAGTCCCCTGGCTCGGACGTAATCCCATACAAGGACTTTTGTGGATGGCATCTTAACATTTCTGTTATTATTTAGATGTTGTTCTATATGTTTTTATCATACATCAAGTGGATTTAAGTACGATATAAATACACGGCATACATGATCAAGATGAATACCGTGAGTTATCTGATGCTACGGTCCAGGGCACGATTGTGTAGTTGTTTTAGATCCTACAGAGAGTGCCGATCAATTAATACATTTTTATTATCTACAAATAATTTGTTTTTCTTATTTTGCGAGGTCATCTGTGGTTCACGATCACTTCTTATCATTCCGTGTCCATCGAAGGCCATCAACTGTTCCTTTGAATGTTAGGTCTCCTTAATTACATCCAAATATTACTCGGGAAGGATACTTATTTGGATAGTTTCCTGAGCAGAGAGGCCCAATTTCGGTATTTACAACTGCCATATGTTTTTGCGTCGTCCTTCTTGGACACTTTTAGTGATGGTAGGGACCATTAAATTGGGAATCTTTAGATGAAGTCGGAAAATCATGATAGGTCTGAACAAACGATGAAATACAGAATGGACTGCGCGATGATACAAACACCATCATCCCATTCATTCGTTAGAATTTGAATTTTGGTAATTGTTAAAGAACTAGAATTCAGTTGTATATTCTGAACGTGTGCCTCTATTTATAATAACTTTAGCATACAGGGTAACGGCAAACCCCGTGAACTTAAAGTCCACCAGTAGGGTACAGGGACCACAGAACCAAATCAAAACAGATTGTGGATTTTCTCCGTTTGGGCAGAAGATTTAATAGGAAGGTCAATGCATCGGGGCCTACTGATGGGATATTCAGTTGAGATAAGTTTCCAAAGTTTTATGTGTGGGCAGGGTAATACGTGCATATTTAAGCTATATAGAAACGAAGTTAATTATTTTCTAGCTTGTTTGTCAGGGGGAGTTAATAAAGTGTGTAATTTGTTGTAAATTTAGGTGAATTTTTTGGTGCTGAATTAAATACAAGATGGTGGCCCCCCATATAAAAAAAAATTCAAAACGGTAGAACTTTTAAATTTTCTATTTACAGGTTTGCGAGAAAAAAAATAGGGCTTGTTTACCAGTGTTGAAAACTCCATATAACCAGTACAGTGTTAAACGTTACCATAATCGTGTATGGGAAATAATTTGATTCCGTGTTTCCTATAAGCGAAGCTCGGGGACATGCTGGCTACCAGCAAAGCTTACCGACTAGAAATTACAAACGACTGTGCATGAAAGATATACACAAGAACATGTATAGCTTCTTATGTAATAGTGTATGGGGTTTCAAACGGTATGAACATGAATTATATGTGTACATATACCTTAAAAAAATACAAAAAAAAAGAAGAAGAATTTGTAATTCATGATTTATTAAACATATTATAAAATACGTGAGTCAAGAAGCCAGACAAACAATATGTATCGAGGGACATTGATAAGTACACAAAATAGAATATCTCCTTAATATGTAAATAAAAATGTGTAAAACATCACTTAACAGTCAAGTTACGATTCGCAATATTCGGCAACATGAAACATCCAATATATACCTACTGAGGTTATAGACGTGTTGAGTAAACACTATGTTTTAAATGCAGTACAAACTCAGTGAAATATAACATTGATATGTAACAAAGTAACGTTTAGATACTTATAAGTGATATATATATATATATATATATATATATATATGGTACGCAAAATAGTAAACCGAGGTTAATTCTTATTCTGTGAATACCTTATGGCAGGTAACTACTATAACCAATATATGGAACGTACATAAAACAAATGCCACGATGTCTGCGATACATTATGGTATTTCAAGAGGTATTTTCTATACATCAATAGAAATAATAGATATATAATTTTTATTACAAATTCACTAACAAGCCAGCAAAGTTATCAATATTTTTTTCAAAAACATTACACTATCGCGAGAGTTTGTATCCTCATTTGTCATTTAGAAAACAGAAAAGAATGGAATTTCACCCAAATTGTGCCAATGGAGTGGTTAAAGGTTACGTCATGCATACATAATATATTGCAAAAAGTTTTTCGAAATGAGCAAGTGCCGAATTCCATTGTGAAATTGCTTGTTAGAAGTAGTATTTCTACAATGAAATAATCATGCAGAAAGAGATATCGTCAAATGAGAAATTCAGTTAAATTCGCTGAAACCCAAATCCTGTATGTTTTATCAAAGGTAATTTTTAAAGGACTTTTGGTTGATAACATTATTAATGAGTATCACCAGTTATACAATACACTGCGCATTCAAAACATTAGAATAATGAGGTTGTGAGACTGAATATTGTTGATATTACTCTTTATAAGCTAACCGTGTAAGGAATGCGTGCGAATACATTGGGCGCCGACTCTCACATTTTGGATAAATTCACAACCTCGCCCTTGGCATGTCTCGTTGACCATTCGAACTCCCCGCAGGATGTATACGCATGTGTAGTCACGTGGGCTCAACCTCTTGCACGGACTTCCATTTTCACTATTATCACAAGCGTAACTTGGCCCTGAGTACAGTGGAAGGGAACAATCCTGGCTGGTGTGACAGTTCGTAATACCAGGGACACAGTGAAGAGGCATATACAGGAAGGCGGACTGTAGAAGGGTGTGTCATACTGAATAAAATACATTGAGAATATAATCATTGATAAATCAAAGGATTGTACAACAGACGTAAAATATTGATACAAATTTATAGTTAGATAAAGTAGAATAAAAAATATAAATTATGTAGACCACACGGCTGTTTCGTTCTTTTAGGATCTAGGACCTAAAGTGTTCATACCCAGAAAGCGACGGAGACAACTTAAACTTGTCCTATATGTCAAAATCTGCATGAACAGGCGATATAGCCCAATACACAATACATGTAATGGTTTCTGATATTGGATTTGGAGAAGGATCTTCATTTATCAGATGTTTGTCCCCTTTACATCACTCTCAATCGGTAGGCTATACATAAGATAATGTTTATATATTGTCGTGGCAAAATTGATGTTTCCCATGTATGAAGCGAAAAAAGGGAGTTGCAAGATATTAAAAATGAAGGTTAAATATCGATCAAGTCACGTTTCGTTTATCCTTAAAACATCAAAAGAAAAAAAGGTTATTTAAAAATAAATTCGATTCTGATATGAAATGTGGAGATTAATAAAAAAAATTCAATCAAGGAAACAATAACTTGAAAAAAAAGGTTTCTCATTAACCATGGCTTCAGCTTCTTACCTGTCACACGTGGTACCGTAGGATTGACTCTCATTAACCATGGCTTCAGCTTCTTCTCTGGTGAGTATTACATTTTCTGAGTGCAAAATATTTCGCAGACGGTAATCTCCTACTGGATTGGCTTGGGCCGACACCATCAAGTTAGTTATGACCAGCAAAAGGAATGTTTTGTACATACTGAAACAGATATAGAATAAGTTATTTACTGTTCTGATGTACAACAGATCTAGAGTTTCTTGATGGTTCTGTTGGCTCGACAGTGGACGTGGTTGCAGGTCACGCTGATCCTTCTTGTTTCACCTTGTTACTGTTCCGGTATACCACACACCTGTATACCATGTGATTCAATTTACTTGAACGCCTTTCTGGGTCCTTGCGCCTTCTCCTTATTTATTGATGCCATTTCAAACTGAAACTTGGTATGAGACAGTGAGATAGTAGCTACTTATTTTTCTGTTTTTCTTCCTAAGATTACTAGATATATTCTGTAACGTGTGAACACACCACTGAATACAAACAGATGTCAACGGTAAGTCAAAGTTACCAGTCTCTTATAAATCTGGTCGAATGCAAAAGTTATGTCCCTTGAATGTCCTCTTTTGCTTGTTTCAAAATAGATCTGTCTATCTTGAAGGAGCAAACACACTCTCCCGTTTGTGTCCATTTACTGATTAAATTTGGAATTGTTCACTATTTAGGAAAGATTTTAAGGATTTTCTCATTTTAGTTTAACCAGGTTAATGATGATGATTTTATGGTTTAATGTAATTACAATTATGTCACATTCTAAAAACTATACAGATACATGTTATTATATAAGGAATCAACCATACCTGTCTTCTAAACCGTCATACGCCAATCCGAACACCTCTGTATATATCAAATACCGTCTTTAACGTTTTTGTCGTTATACAAATACTAATGTAACAAAATTAGCGAAAACTTCTTATATACACTATCTTAAACGGAACTTCGTGACAAGTTAGAAAATAAAGATAGCGTCTCGCGGATATTGAGTGACGATTGTCCCGCCCCCTTGATTAAACATTAATTTGGTGTTTAGGGCGATGGTCACTGTTGGAGAAATAGGGTAATTTGGAACAAATTCTGGTGCACCATTTTATTTCACGTTGACGTAAAACCTGAATGAATATACCACATATAAAATCAAGTGGGTGATATTATTTAGCCGTGCAGTCAAGATAAATATGTGGGTCTCGGGCTGCCCGGAAATAACATAACGCTTTATCGCAATACAGTGATCGGTCTATGATTTATTTAAACAAAACCTTTTTACCTGTAAAACATTTACAAATGTCACAGGCTGAGTGCAACATATTTTGTACACTGCAAAAATGTTTAACCATTGATGTCAATTTTATAACACAATACATTATCCGTTGGTTTTACTCTGAAAGAGGTTCATCTGTCACAGATACATGTTTGCATACGTATCCACGCATGTATTGGATCCTTTTACCTGACATAATTGAAAATATTAAATAAATTCCTAATTTTATTATTGGCTAAACAAGGTCACTTGGAGATTGATATTTTGAGATGTTGACCTGATGTTTCTTTTTCAGAAGCGCCGCGTCAATATTCAGTTGAAGATCTGATGATCACTGTGACGTCACAATGGCTCAATGCAACTTTGCTATTTTTGGCTTTTCTATCTAATGTAGAAATTAAAGATAATTAATTCGGTTAAAACGGTGTTATGCCGACCTGGTTGAATACGCCCTCATTAATGATTAATTTTACCAGGTTGGTATAACACCATGTTTTGCTTAACAAAAATTAAATGAATAACTTTTTAATAATTCAATAGGTAAGAAATGACATCTGCTTTATTGTTAAAGTATTAAACATACAGATGCCTGTAATTAATATTGATTTAAGCGATTTAAAAAAGATATCTGTGGACATATAACATTAATGATACAATCGAACTATGACCATCAACCTCCCGTCAACGGTTACTAATACAACTGTACAAACATTTATGATTGTAGTTATTATGTGACACGTTTTCAAAAGACGACTAATTGTGCCCCACTTCCTTGTTTATGTAAACTTATAGGTTTAGGGTACAAAAGGACACACCCGGTTTAACCTTATCTATACCAGTTTATGTGGCCAAGGAATGGACTAATCGTAACCTCCTGAATTGTCGAGGGTTTTCGTCTATGTCTGTATCTTTTTCTAATGAAATATCGGGGAAGGAATCGAAGCTGATCTTCTATATTTCAGATCTTTATATATGAAAGCGCCATTTTTGGCAAATTAGATTCAAATCTTTCAAAAGATCATTTGATTAAGAATGCATTCATTTGAAAATATTAAACAATATTGACAAAAACAGTTGCTTAAAATTGATACAGATACGTATAAAAATATTTCATAAGTTATTTATTTACAAAGTTCTGCTATTTAACCTTATGATATAGATATAAATGATAGCACTAATTATAACAAAATAATAACATTTTTAAATGTGATTATGTATGGGAGACAAATACGAAGGGATGTTTTCTAAGTCCTACTATTCTCTGACGATATAGGGCCGTGTGTCCAAGGACTAGTCTAATTTGGTTAGTTTATATCGACGAGGTATCACTCGAAAGTAAACAAGAAAAGCGGCTTTTGCAAAATGGACAAAATCGGCGAAAGAGTAGTGATCCAATATTAGCATAAAAAAGGTTTAACACCTAAGGATATCCATAATAATATGGTAGCAACACTAGGGAAAGAAGCCACTTCATATGACAGTGAAAAGGTGGGTGGCGGAATTTAAGCGCGGCCGACAGAGCCTTGATGATGGCCCCGTCCTGGAAGGCTTGTCAATGTTGAAAACCCCAGAAATGGTCAATAAATTTCATGGCATTGTTTTGAATCACAGACGAGTCATAGAAAGATATATAGCCTGTAGAACTGGCATTTAACAGTAAAGAATCAATTCCATTCTGACCGAGGATCTTGTAATGAGAAAGCTTTCGGCCCGATGGGTACCAAGACTTCTGACAGTTGATCAGAAGCTTACCAGGCGCACATGATCGCGTGCTAATCTTAACCTTTTTGAGGAAGATCCTGACAACTTTGTTCAGAGATTTGTCAATATGGATGAAACATGGGTCCATCATTTTACCCCAGAGGCCAAACAACAATCGAAACAATGGAATCACCCTGGCACTCTTCCGCCAAAGAAGGCAAAGACTGTTTCCATCAGCTGGGAAAGTTAAGGCCTCGGTTTTCTGGCATGCAGATGGTATTCTGCTTAAATATAATCTCCAAAAGGGACAAACAATCAGTGACACATACTATGCTTCACTTCTGAGGCGGTTACAAGAAAATATCAAACTGAAGCGCCGCGGAAAAGTTCACCAAAGTTGTGTTATTCCATCAGGACATTGCTCATGTTCACAAGTCTGTCATTGCCATTGCTGCCATTTACGATTGTGGCTTTAAATTGATTGAGCATCTGCCTAAATCACCCGATCTCGCTCCATCAGACTTTTATCTATTTCCAAATATGAAAACAGCTATTTCAGGCACCCTCTTTTAGTCCGATGATGACGTCATACATGCAGTGGATGACTTTCTGAGCAGTCAAGAAAAGGAGTTCTATAAAAGTGGCATTGAGGCCCTAAAACACCGCTGGCAAAATTGTATAGATACTGAAGGGGATTATGTTGTAAAATAATACAATATGCCCGGCAAAACTCAAATCCTTCAATATGAGGCTCACAACATATCAATCAGCCCTCGTATATTTGCATGGCGGTCAATTTTCATATATGCTTTCGCATAATTTTCTTGGTGACGGAGTATATAATAAAATCAAATTGATTTTAAATAGCGACTGTAAATGCAAATCTCGTTAATTGTGTGATATCACTATTTGAATAGTTGTTTTCATAAAATCTTGTCATCTCACCAGGAGATTGCTCATTTGAATAGATGCTTCAACAAACAAAGTGAAGGACATTTTAGAAAGACGTTTGTGGGCATCAAATTAGATGGATTTTCTGTTACTATTTTTAAACTAAAGTTACACATTTTTTTTGTGTTTTGGTTGTAGCCATACTCTTAGTTCAAGGATCCACTCTTTATATGTACATTATCTCTGTACCTTTGTAATATATCAATGGTACCGACGAACTTCAAAGATTGTTGTATCCCTTATATGTGTGTGTATACACACAGAGAACCAAGTATCACTATTATCAAAGATATGAGGACTATTTATAGATATCACAGAGAAGGTGTTGTAAAGACTTATAAAGATAAAATATGACACCCACAGCGTGGTATCAACAGGAAATGAGATTGTACGTCCCTAACACAGAAGTTATGACGACACCGTCTCGGCTGACAGAAAATTCGGCCGCTGACGAGTGCCTCGGCTAGTACGTAATCCAGCTCGAGACATTGTGTAGATCGAAAGTTTCCTGGGATTTTATTTGCGTATTTTTGTATTTTTCTATATCATAAACCATGTGCATTTAAGTTTGGCGTGAATACACAGGATACATGATCAAGGTGAATTCCAGTGAGTAATCTGAGGTTACGGTCCAGTACACCATTGTGTAATTGTTTTAGATACCACTAGACAATACCGATCATTTCATTAATGTCATTATCTACAAATATTATAGTTTATTTTTTTGAGGTCATCTTAGGTTCTCAATTAATTCGTATCATGCTTTGTCCATCGAAGTCAATAAACTTTTCCCTTTGAATGTTGGTCATCCTGGATTGCAATAAAACATTACTGAGTAAGGGTAATCATTTATTAAGTAGGATAATTTTATGAGAAGAGAAATTCGAGGCCCCATTTCGTAGATTATCTTATTTCAACCACAAGAATATTACAATGCGTTATGCTTGCGTTCGTCTCGAACAATTTATTGATAGTAGGGACCCTTAATACTCCTATAACATAAGAGGCCGCTGGTCGGCTCTTTTTTTTATCGGATATAATTTTGCCGACTGCGACCTCATATTTCCGAAGCACGAATTCTTTGATGCAGCTTGCGCCCGAAATCCAGGCGCAACTAAATATGCTTGAAAAAACCCACTTAAGTGGTTGACAGGTCATTACAACGATATCTACGCATCATGTATGCAATATATATCCCATATGTATATCACTGACACAAATATATAGTATAATTCGGTATAGAACACACAAAAGACATGTCCATGTCGTTGAAGCACTTTTCTAGCCGGTTTTAAAAATGGCTGCCTAAAGGTTGATGCAAAATAGTTCTGAGTATTTCAAACGGAACGAAATCATACGGATTTTGTTGTATTCCGTTTGTATGACATAGGTTGTAATCCATTTTTGTATTAACCGGCAAATCACATGGTATTTCTACTTTCACTACCGGCAGTATTGTCCGCTAGAGCTCAGCTTCGCTTCGGAAGAAGACAACTTCATAATTTGTGTGTTTGCTACGAAATTCTTCTCATTTAATCATAGGATTATTGAAAAGAATATATATATGACCCTGTTGATCATTTAGATGTAAGCTGACACGCTATATTTTTTTCAAAATACGAACTTTGAAAATTTCATCGTCAGCATCGGGAAAATCAGCTTTGGGCAGTTAGAGGTTATACGGCGCCTGTCAAAAGTATCTCGCCGTGTAAAACCTCTAACATTCTTGAAGTAGGACCCTAAGTGTAATATTAGAAACTTATTTTGTAAAGGTAGTTATTCTGGCTGCTTGATTCTAGAACTTGAATATTGTTTTAAGATCTTCCTATCTTTCTGAATTATGTCTGTCAGTTCTTGTTGATATATTTTAAGTTGTTGCCCTCGAATGACATCCTGGTAGCAAGTAAACGCATTGTTCGAATTGTCTGACATGTACTCTCTCTCTCTCTCTCTCTCTCTCTCTCTCTCTCTCTACACCATCAAAGTAGGTTTCTTTTTTATACTTGTTTCTTGGTTTTTTGATCATCTATGGTGCTCGTCTGCTATCGCTATATGCCCTCTAGGCCCATACATATCTTAGACATTGCAAGTAAATTCTTTGACTACTTAATTACTGCTTTTCTCTTTTGATGGTTGATTTTTTTTCCTCATAGGTTTTTGCTGTCCTTTCTTTATAATTTTATAACCGGATTGTTGTTCACCAGAAGTAATTAAGCATATTAACTATACTATGTATTAGAATCCCCAAAAATGTCCTTTTTTATAATTATTGGCAATTCACACTTTTTAAATTTAATTCGTTGGTAAAAACTCCCATTCTCTGAGTGTTAAAAAAAAAAAAAAAAAAAAGACCCTTAAGTGTGTAAATCTTGAGGTGAAGACAAAAATCACAATCGGCCTTAACAAACGATGAAATATCATAATTGGTTATTTACAACAAACAAAAGATGTAATACAGAAAGGAGGATTGCACCATCATACAAACAAATTAATTCAATTCAATTATCATGATTTGAATTTTGGCAATTGTTAAAGAATTAGAATTAAGTTGTATATTATGAACGTGTGCCGCTATAACTTTAGCATACAGGCAAACATCGTGGACAGACCACCAGTAGGGTAACGGCAAACATCGTGGACAGACCACCAGTAGGGCAACGGCAAATCTCGTGGACAGACCACCAGTAGGGTAACGGCAAATCTCGTGGACAGACCACCAGTAGGGCAACGGCAAACATCGTGGACTTAAAGTCCTCCAGAATAATTTGTAAATCAAGATTTATTAAACATGTAGTAAATATCCATCAGCCAAGCTGGCAGACCAACAATATGTATCTAGAGACATTAATAAGTACACAAAGTAGAATATATCTCGTATTTTGTAAATAAAAATGTTTAAAACATCACTTAACAGTCAAGTTAAGAGAGAATAATCGTCCCATTTAAAATATCCAATATATGACCTGACCTAACGAGTTTATAGACGTGTTGGGGACACACTATTTGTAAATGTACTACAAACATATATGTGATAAGTATTATAAATGTGTCAACAACTGCAGTGAAATATAACATTGATATGTAACAAAGTTACATATACGTATAAATACTTAGTAAGCTTATGATGATAATAAACGAATAACAGAAGGCTGTTGACAAGCTATATATATATATAGTACGTAAAATAAGTAAACCGAACCATTGTTGAGGTCAATTGTTATTCTGTTAATTACTGATGAGAGGTGAATAATATGATCAATATATGTAACGTACATAAAACTAACAAATGCCACCAAGGTTGAGTTAAATTATGATATTTCAAGAAGTATTTTCTATACACCAAATGGAGTTATACATTTATAATTTCTATTACAAACTCAGCCAAAAGCCAGCAAATTATGGATTTTTTTTTCAAATTGACACCAGCGCATTTAGAAAACAGGAAATAATGACATTTCACCAAAATTATATCATTGGAGTCTTATAGGTTACGCCATTCATAAATATTGAATTGCAAAACAATTAAGAAATGAGCAAGTGCTGAATTCCGTTGTGGAATTGCTTGTTAAAAGTATCATTTCCTCAATGAAATAATCATGCAATGTAATATATCGTAAAATGAGAAATTCATTTAAATTCGCTGAAACCGATATCCTGTATGTTTTATCACAGGTGCTTTGTTGTAAGAACGTCTTTTAGCTGATACAATATACTTTGTATTCAAAACAAAACATTACATTAAAATCATCCGGTTTTCAGACTGAATATTATCCATATAACACTTTAATAAGTTAACCATGTAAGGAATGCGTGCGAATACATTGGGCGCCAAATCTCACATTTTGGATAAATTCACAACCTCGGCCTTGGCATGTCGTATTGACCATTCGAACTCCCCGCCGGGTGTATACGCATGTGTAGTCACGTGGGCTCAACTTCTTACACGGACTTCCGTTTTCACTATTATCACAGCGTAACTTGGCCCTGAGTACAGTGGAAGGGAACAATCCTGGCTGGTGTGACAGTTCGTAATACCAGGGACACAGTGAAGAGGCATATACAGGAAGGCGGACTGTAGAAGGGTGTGTCTTACTGAATACAAACAATGATAATATAATTATTGGTAAATCAAAGGATTGTACATTAGACGTACAATATTAATAAAAAATTAGATCTAGATAAAGTAGACTAAAAAAATAAATCACGGAGACAACTTAAACTAGTCGTATAGAAATATCTAAATATGCATGGACAGGCGCAATAGCCCATAACACAATCAATGTAATTGTTTTCGATACTGGATTTGAAAGAAAACATCTGTATACGTATTTCTATTCATCAGATATTTGTCTCTTTAAATCACTCTCCATCGGTAGGCTATATATATAATCATAGTTAGTATATTGTCGTTGCAAAATCCACGTCCCCATGAATGAATCGAAAAAGTAGAGTTGGAAGATATTAAAAGTGAATGTTAAAAATCGATCAAGTCACGTTTGGCATTTTGTTAACTTATTCTTTCATATATTACTGTACGTGTATAATATATACATATCAACATAGCTTCATACAACATTTAATTTATATTGTTTATTCGTTGATTTTACCGTTGATGTTTATCCTTAAAATATTAAAATGAAAATTTCAACATAAATATTGACCCGAAGATGTTATCTTATTTCTTCATGACTTTCATGTTTAACAGTAAATTCTGACATGATATGTTGAGCTCAATAAAAGGAAATATGTTCAACATACTTTTTCAACCAAGGCAACAATTATCTGAAATATTATCAAACAAATTAACTTAAAAATAACAATTGGTTACTAATACTATTTTCATCGTACTTTTCAGGTTTAATTATAATTTTATAAAAAGTACTCTGAAATTTACTCATTTGATTATTCAATTTAAGCTTACCTGTCACACGTGGTACCGTAGGATTGACTCTCATTAACCATGGCTTCAGCTTCTTACCTGTCACACGTGGTACCGTAGGATTGACTCTCATTAACCATGGCTTCAGCTTCTTACCTGTCACACGTGGTACCGTAGGATTGACTCTCATTAACCATAAATCTAGCTTCTTCCTGGTGAGTATTATATTTTGTGAGTGCAAAATATTTTGCAGCCAGTAATCTCCTACTGGATTGGCCTGGGCCGACACCATTAAGTTAGTTATGATCAGCAAAAGGAATGCTTTGTACATACTGAAATAAATATAGAATAAGTTATTATGAAATCTGTATACATAAAATATTCCGACATGGGCAATAAATCCTATATTAACATGATAATTTATTGAAGAAATTTGTCATTGTTCACAATTTAAGAACATTTCAGATTTTAAGGACTTTTCTCGTTTGCATTTAACCAGGAGGAAAAATCAGATTAACTAGTGGGGTGACACCTAAAGGAGTGTCACAGAAAGAATGAAGTGTAGTGAGGGGCGATAACTCTATTTGAGCATGAAAGACAGATAAATACAAATAAATTCCCTTCCTTTAGCATTAATACCTTCACTTGCACTGATTTTCCTCACTTCCACTAAATTTCCTCATTTGCACTTAATTGACACACGCGACATTTATCTAAGTTTAAAAATTCATACTGGCGTGAGGAAATTGAAAGTTATGGGGGTTACCAGTGCAATAATTCTCACACATTCTACATGTTTTTGGAATATGACACTTTAATTGATTATGAGACATCAATTCGCATCTATCCAAGCATAAGTTCAGGGTCTCTGGTGTGACGTTCAATGAGGAAGTCACCTCTTATACCAATATATACCTCCGATACAGTGATATATATCTGGTACCTCCTATATAATAATAATTCTCAAAATTCTACAGTTTTCTTGAATATGACACTTTAATTGATTATGTCACAACTACAACAGCACATATCGGCCTGATTGTCAGCTTCCCTTTTCTTCTGCAGGACAACTGTTCAAACTTTTCTATACTTCTTCTATAAATATAATATTAATCAACTTGGTGTACTTGGTTTAACATCCTATTAACAACCAAGGTCATTTAAGGACATGCCAGGTTAAGAGGTGGAGGAAAGCCCGAGTACCAGGAGAAACATTACCGGCCTATGATCAGTACAATTTAACTTCCCCACGTAGGTTTCGAACTAGCAACCCAGAGGTGGAGGGCTAGTGATAGTGTCATGACATATTTTAACCACTCGGCCACAGCGGCCCCTCAATAATAAATAATTAATAAACCATATTACAGTGAAAATTGTGGAAAATTTGTTTCTTTATATCTAAATGGCTTGAAATTGAGAGAATAGTTCTACAAAATGAAATGAAAACCATATTTTATGCAAAGTCTCAAAAACATTTTAATGATTTTTTTTAAGTAGAACATAGAGGGTAATTAGTTGTGGTCTAAGGCTTGCAATTACACTAACTGTTTAAAACTTTTTAATTCTTATTTGTCACAGTTGCAATTGTAAAAGATTGGAAAATTCAATCAAATGTGTTATCTCAATATCAAAATATTTGATATTGAGAGAATAGTTCTATAATATGAAATTAAAGCCAAATTTTATGTAAAGTTACAAAATTCTGAATTTGTTTCTTCAGTAGAATATAGAAGGAAATTAACTGCAGTCGTTGGCCAACAATTTAGAACACCCTTTCCAATGTAAATATTTGCATATGGTGGTGTTGGCCTAAAAAAAGAGACATATAAACTGTTTACATGTTCACTAGTCCCTGTGTTACAGTATCTTACCTGTGTGGAGATGACATTATGAAGAAGACGATTTTGTAGAATGGTTATCATTAAAATTATGGTCATTGTTTGAATTTGTCGAATAATTTTCTATAATACCTGTATACAAGTGAAGTTTAAATTCAAAAGATATAAAAAAAAACTACATATGGTTCCCTAACATTGTGCAACACAATAAATACATAATAGTTCAAAAAACTTAAGTATAAATTTGTCAGAATTGGTTTCTTGCATATTGTTTTCTTCGGTCTATGTAAGCGAAAGGTTGAAATATGTTGGAATGGTATTTAAAGCAAAGACATTTCAAAATTTACTAATTGCAACCTGTGTGCAGATGAAATTTTGGAGAAAAACTATTTTGTAAAATAGTGATAATAAAATATTGGTAATTCTTTAATTTTGACAAGTAGTTTTCTATAATACCTTTTGTAACAAGTTGAAACAGATTAAAAATTCAAAAGATAGATTAGTTAATTAACTTAATGTGATATAACAATTGACATAATTTTAGGAAAATTTGTCAGAACAGGTTTCTCGCAAATGGTTTTCTTTGGCACATGTAAGCAAAGAGTTGAAATATGTTGATGTGGAATTGATAATAAAGCAACTTATAGATATCTGAAAATTTACTAATGCAATAGATTCCAAAGTCAACTATTTTGTAAAATTGTGATAGCTAAAACCTGGTAGCTCTTTGATTTTGTCAAATACTTGTCCGTCTCATACCTATTTTGTAATAAGTTGAAATTAATTTAATTTCAAAAGATAAAAAAAAATACATGACATCTTCCTACACACCCAAAGCAGAGACATATAACATATATATATAGATATATATACATGTCTCTGCCCAAAGCAACATAATTTTACTTAATGCAACATAATAATTGACAATATTTTAGCTTAAATTTATCAGAACAGTTTTCTTGCATATTGTTTTCTTTCTTTCAAAATTTAAAGCATTAGAATATAAATATTTCATTAAAAAATTGAAAAAAACCTTCTATTACTGAAAAAGAATTGTTCAATAAACTGCTAGTGTGTACTTAAGTACATGCACAGTAGTTCCTTGAAAGTTCGTGTCATCGTAAGCTAATATGTACGAGATATGATTCTCGAAACGTCGTTGCTCCTCAACATAAACAAATATCAGCTGATCAAGACATCAAAGCATCAACTAACGACACAGTAATTTCATCAAACAAACAAACAGTTAAGAAATTAAATATTGCATATTTAAACGTCACCTGTCTCAAAAACGTTAATAAGCACGTAACATTTACACTAGGCCTACTGGAAACCTACGACTCCGTACGAGTTTAGATTTGTTATCGAAAAGAATTGAACGCTGATGAATACTGATCCTGGAAAGCAACAAATATGGTCATAATAGAACAACTGTAACCTCCAATGTCACTTTTAATATGACATAATATTAAAAAGTCCTGGTCCTGACGGGAAAATGTAATACAACTCACTTAGAATGCAGCTAAAGCCTGGAGTTGAACGAGTAAGCGGCGTGAAGTCCCCGGTGTTATTCCATCCGGAACTCACCGGGGAATCATTTCAGTGATAAAGTAGTAGGACTGTGCCTACTCGGCACACCAAACTACCCAGGTTCTCTAAGGGGTTCCGTGCAGTATAAACCAACGCAAGTAAACGGTTAAATATATTTATTAGGAAGGAATAAAGATAACAGCACAGTAGAATATTACGACACAACACCAACACAGCCCCTAACGTACAACGCACATGGCTACCGTAGGGACGTTACATACACTAGTACTGACACACACACTGACATAACATACTATATAGGGTCAGCCTATCTGGCTTCGCCCGGACACCACATGACCAGTCTAACAGAGAAACGAAAGCTGAGTCTCACCAGCTGAGAGCTTCGATGAAGACTAGCCCAAGTACGGAAAATGTTGTTTATTTATACGTAAGATGGCCAATGAAAGAGGAGAATAGCAAGAGCCAATAGAAAGTGAGTTTATAGAAGAGGTTAGGATAGAAAGTGAAAGTAGAAAATAGCGTTCTGAGAAAGTCCCTTCCGGTAGCCGTGACATAATGGTAACAGAATAAAGATCAGGTAATTATACAAATATCTCCCTCACACACAAAGTAACACTCAATCTTACACACACACTCCACCACGGCCGGGTCCAACTTACAAACATACCACAACTTCCACAATAATACCCGATGAGTTCAGGATGGCGTTATTCTATAGTTTTCCTTTATTTATGCGGACAAGACGACCAAACCAAGTGCGTTCATAATTTCTATTCCGTATAACCTTCATACGGCAATTTTTACGGACCTGTTGATGTTAATGCGGGCTTTAAAAGACATCATCAAGATGACTCGCGCAAAACAAATATAAAACCAGTTGATCTGTAATGATTTTAATGCTGATAACTATGTATGCCGATCCGGTCCATCTGTTCAACCGTGCTAAACGGAAAGGAAACACCTGGCCCTGCGTCATCAAAACAGGCAGCCTATTTATAGGAAATTACCCCAGTCGAGTGGAAAAATACTGGGAAGGTCGAAAAAATAGGCCATTTTCAAAACAATATTGTGGCCGTTCTGCTAAAGATATCGAAAAACTGAACAGACCGTTTGCTTCAGGAAACAGTTATCTCTTTGTATAACCGGTGTATATATCTGTGGATTTTTTTCTGAATTTTGAGGGCGATTTAAACAGAACCTCTCGGTCAAAATGTCGATTTTGGCATGTTTGACCCAAAATATCTCACAAAAACGATTTTCCACAGGGATACCAGATACACCCAGACCTAGATCGAGCCGAGTTTTACAATGGCTTAAAGTATCAACCGAATTGTATGTGCCAATTTTTCTGTCCTCAAATCGCTATTATATCCGGCAAAATAGGCGAATTAGCTCGTATTATCATTACGTTCCGTAAGGAACGATACCTCTAATGAGTTATCGCCCCTCACTACACTTCATTCTTTACTAGTTGGGTGAAACCTAAAGGAGTGTCACAGAAAGAATGAAGTGTAGTTAGGGAAGACAACTCTGAATGAGCACGAAAGACAGAAAAAAATAATTGCTGAGGGTGATACAGAAATGTCCGTCTTGAGTTCAGAGGTTCCATGCACGAGTCCTGGTTTACATCAAAATCGTTCAATGTCAATATTTCGACCAATAAGAAGCATCAGCGTGGTTATATGGCAAGAAAATCCGTGAGGTTGAATTTGCATCTAAAATTTGACCAATTTAATTCCTCCATGTGGTTGCTATGGCAATGAAACCCATGTGGTTGAATTCGAATTCCCCTATTTACAAAAATGTACCATTTTGCATCCAAATCCATTGTCTAAACTTCGACCAATCAGAAGCCTTGATATGGCAATAATACTCATGCAATGGAATTTGCAGTCCCCTAATACCAATATATACCATATACCAATGGTAATCGAAATCAAACAATATCTAAATTTTCACCAGTCAGAGGCAAATAAGTCTGTGGCGGTCATCTTGGCTGACCGATCGGAAAATAAAAGATCAGTTGCAAACCCCATGACCTTGAAGAACATTTGTGTCAATTGTTTTTAAGTGGGGCACTAAATAGATTATTGGTTATCTTATAACACTGGTAACCCCCAAAACCTTTATTTCCTTTCCTTTAGCATAAATAACTTCACTTGCTCTTAATTTCCTCACTTTCACTTAATTTTCTCACTTGCACTTAATCTATTCGCGCGACATTTAAAACTCTCAAATACGTTTAAATATTAATACTGGCGCGAGGAAATTGAAGGTTTTGGGGCTACCATTGTAATAATTTTCAAAATTCTTCAGTTTTCTGGAATATGACACATTAATTGATTATGAGACATCAATTGGCATCTATACAAACATACGTTAGGGTCTCTCGTGTGTTGTTGTTCAGTGAGGTCGTCACCCACTACTATAAGGAGACCCAGCTTCAAAACGATCCTGATTGCAATATATACACGTGGTGATAAAACAACCAAACAATCAACCCTAAGTTCATCTTAGTAACAGATGTACTTGCGGTATTCTAATCGATAAATAATTACATATACCATCAAAGATAAAAACAAATGTCATGCATATCATTATGATGTCAAAATCAGGGCTTCTAGTGACCACAGAACCAAATCAAAAATAGATTGTGGGTTTTTCCCGTTTGAGCAGAAGATTTAATAGGAAGGTGAATGCATCCGGGCCTACTGATTGGATATTTAGGTGACTGGTGACGTAACATCCGCCACCTCTCGACAAAATACGACCCTTTTTCAAAACCCTATTGTGGCCGTTCTATGAAAGATATAGAAAAACTAAAGATACCCTTTTCTTCAGAACTATCTCTTCTTGTTATGTTTAGATTTCAGATTTTTGGATTGAAACGCTGATTTTTATTGTGTGTGTTTATTGCACACTGGTCAACGCCAGTGTTAAATGGACACTGGTCAACGCCAGTATTAAATGGACACCGGACAACGCCAGTATAAAATGGACACCGGTCAACGCCAGTATTAAATGAACACTTGTCAACGCCAGTATTAAATAGACACCGGTCAACGCCAGAGTTAAATGGACACTGGTCAACGCCAGTGTTTTATGGTCACTGGTCAACGCCAGTGTTAAATGGACACTGGTCAACGCCAGTATTAAATGGACACCGGTCAACGCCAGAATTAAATGGACACTAGTTTACGCCAGTGTTAAATGGTCACTGGTCAACGCCAGTGTTTAATGGTCACTGGTCAACGCCAGAGTTAAATGGACTCTGGTCAACGCCAGTGTTTAATGGTCACTGGTCAACGCCAGTGTTAAATTGACACTGGTCAACGCCAGTGTTAAATGGACACCGGTCAACGCCAGTATTAAATGGACACCGGTCAATACCAGTATTAAATGGACACCGGTCAACGCCAGTATTAAATGGACACCGGTCAACGCCAGTATTAAATGAACACTGGCCAACGCCAGTGTAAAATTGACACTGGTCAACGCCAGTGTTAAAGGGACACTGGTCAACGCCAGTATTAAATGGACACCGGTCAACGCCAGTATTAAATGGACACCGGTCAATACCAGTATTAAATGGACACGGTCAACGCCAGTATTAAATGGACACCGGTCAACGCCAGTATTAAATGAACACTGGCCAACGCCAGTGTAAAATTGACACTGGTCAACGCCAGTGTTAAAGGGACACTGGTCAACGCCAGTGTTAAATACAATTTTCGTTACCGCCCCTCACTGCACTTAAGCTGGTTTCGGATTTTAAATTTTCATACTTTGCGAAAATGTGTTAGTGCGTTGGATTCTGAGTGTAAAAAGGCGGGAATTCCCCAGGCGGGAGATCCCCAGTGCAGTGTAAATGTCTGGATTACTGTCTTTCGATCGTCCGTACCCGTGTGTCCTTAGCGGAAACTGTTGCATCACGGACACGACAGGAAAATGAACTTAATGTACCATATATGATAAAACAAGATTAATCCTGTCTTTTGGATGGAGATAAGCAGAACAGACTTAGTAACGTCACCCGTGACGTACGTCCGTACATGTAATAGACTCTCCGGAATGTGTGACGTCGCGGTACATAGTACCTATGTTTAAAACCCTATTGTGACCGTTCTGTGATAGATATAGAAAAACTAAAGTTACTGTTTTCTTTGGAATTATATGTTCTTGTGATGTGTGGAGTTTCAATAAGATGGCTTTATGCGTTAGTTCTCTAGGCCGAGTTGTGCAGAAACCAGCAGTCAAAGTGTCGATTTTGGCGTGTTTGTACCCAAAATATCTCCATAACTAGATTATTCCCAGATATACGGGATATGCCTGGAAAAACATGTAGATCATACCGAGTTTTATAAGTGTGGAAAGTTTTATCAAAATGTCTACTTGTTATGTGTTGAGTTTCAGAATTTTTCATTAAAGCGCTGATTTTTAAGGACCGGTTAAACAGAAGCTACCGGTCAAAATGACGATTTTGGCATGTTTGACCCAAAATATCTCATAAATACGATTTCCCACAGGGATACCAGATACATCCAGACCTAGATCGAGCCGAGTTTTACAATCGTTCAAAGTATCAACCGAATTGTATGAGCCAATTTTTCTGTCCTCAAATCGCTATTATATCCGGCAAAATAGGCGAATTAGCTCGTATTACATTACGTTCCGTAAGGAACGATAACTCCGTTATCGCCCCTTACTACACTTCATTCTTTATGATGATAAGTTAATGGTTTTAATGCTATTAGTTATATAATAATTTGTATAGTTACATTTATGTTACATTCTGAAAACTATCCAGATACATGTTATTATATAGTGCATAAACCATACCTGTCTTCTAAACCGTGATACGCTGACCCCCTCTGTATATATCAAACACCGTCTTCAAATTCAAGCTATAATATTAGGACTAGGTTTTTGTCGTTTTATAAATACTAATGTAACAAAATTAGCGAAAACCTCTTATATACACTATCTTAAACGGAACTTCGTGACAAGTTAAAAAATATAAATAGTCTCACGGATATTACGTGACGATTGTCCCGACCCCTTGGTTAAACGTTAAGTTGGTGATTGTCACAGTTGGAGAAAAAGGGTCATTTGGAAAAAATTTATCGTGCACCATTTCAATTCACGTTGACGTAAAACCTGAATGAACATACCGCATCAAAGGTAAAATCAAGTGAGTGATATTATTTAGCCGTGCAGTCATGATAAATAATATGTTGTTCTGGGGCTGCCCGGATATAACATAACGCTTTATGGCAATACAGTGGTCAGTCTATGATTTATTTAAATAAAACTCTTTCACCTGTAAAACATTTACAAATGTCACAGGCTGAGTGCAACATATTTTGTACACTGCAAAAATGTTTAACCATTGATATCAATTTTATAACACACTACATTATCCGTTGGTTTTACTCTGAAAGAAGTTCATCTTTCACAGATACATGTTTGCATACGTATCCACGCATGTATTGGATCCTTTTACCTGCCATAATTGAAAATATTAAATAAATTCCTAATTTTATTATTGGCTAAACAAGGTCACTTGGAGATTGGTATTTTGAGATGTTGACCTGATGTTTCTTTTTCAGAAGCGCCGCGTCAATATTCAGTTGAAGATCTGCTGATCACTGTGACGTCACAATGGCTCAATGCAACTTTTCTATTTTTGGCTTTTCTATATAATGTAGAAATTAAAGATATTTAATTCAGTTAAAATGGTGTTATGCCGACCTGGTTAAATACGCCCTCATTAATGATTAATTTTACCAGGTATAACACCATGTTTTGCTTAACAAAAATTAAATTAATAATTATTAAACAATTTAAATGAATAGGTAAGATATGACTTCTGCTTTATTGTTAAACTATTAAACATACAGATGCCTGTAATTAATATTGATTTAAGCGATTTAAAAAAGATATCTGTGGACATATAACATTAATGATACAATCGAACTATGACCATCAACCTCCCGTCAACGGTTACTAATACAACTGTACAAACATTTATGATTGTAGTTATTATGTGACACGTTTTCAAAAGACGACTAATTGTGCCCCGCTTCCTTGTTTATGTAAACTTATAAGTTTAGGGTAAAATAGGACACACACGGTTTAACTTTATCTATATCAGTTTATGTGGCCAAGGAATGGACTAATCGTAACCTCCTGAATTGTCGAGGGTTCTCGTCTATTTAAGGATTAAACTGTCTTGATATGGCATCTCTGTTCGATATAAATGACAGAGCTTTGCAGACAAACTGCATAATGCGCGCTAGTCTACGTATCTTTACAAAGAGTGGTACTTGACTTGTGTGTTTAACGCACATAAACACAAGGTATGCATCCCATTATGGAAATACGTCGGCACCATTCACATATTACAACGATACCACAGAAGACCTGTACATACAGAGTTGATCCTTAAAACCAAAACACACAAACACGTGAAGCTTTAGTTTTAAGAAAGGTAACCGAAACTCGGTATTCGATTAGTGTTTGGTCTTTTGATGCACACAAATAATTTTCATTTATTTGTCTCCTGATAGGATGATGGAATTCTTTTCAGTAATACCTATATGATAAATCAACCAATCAACGGCGACAGTTACTACTTATCTTAAAATGCGCCTTGTCAAATACTGCGTTCCTAGGTAATTTCGGTGAACGTAAAAATGAAAATTGACCGCCATGCAAATGTAGTTCGAATCGTGGTGAAGTCACATTTTCGAAATGACAACGAATATAGTGACAACGGAACGTAGTTCAACTTGCTATAAGCTTTATTTCCAGCATGCACGTCCAGCTACAGTACGTTATTTAATGCATGGCTGACCTGGGGTTTAGATGTAAAGAACAAGTCGGTCTTACGAAAATCTCCGAGCAAAGCTGAAAATAGATAAAATATGTTCCTTTTTTCAGCCATAGAAAATCAACTTAACTAATCCAGTACTAAAATATTGTTGGGAATCTCGGAAGAGTTACTTCCCCTTGTGTGGACTTTCCTGTGGCGGGAGGTGCGATTCGCTCTCTTCGACCCAAGCTATGAACCAGCAGGACGTGCGGTAATTCCCCCTGTCATAAACTTCGTCGAATTGGAGCGTTTGGTGGCCTCTCCGGGTCTTTGTGAACGGGGACGGCTACAACAGGGATCTGTGTGACCCTTTCTGTGTTAAATGTAGACTTGTTTAGTTGTTGTAAACCTGTTATCGTAAATAAAGTCTGTTGAAATCTTACAATATTGTCTAAAACATATCCAGAATTATTCACAGTTCATCAAAATTACAGAAACGGAGTCGTCCTCTGGTGCTTCCATTCTGTCTGCACTCCCGACACCAGCAATACGGGGACAGCGCGTTAAGCCAGCGTTTTTATACGAATCGCGCCTTTCAAGTACAGCAATTTTCCCGGAACTCTAACTTTTCACGATCAGATACACACCTAGCTTTTCTACCATAAAAGGAGTTGTTTACAATCACCTCCGTCACGTGATTTTAGATCGGGCGTGCACCAATACACTACGCGATTTGCACGCCTATAAATTGTGGACTAATCATATTATCTAAATAGAGTTATTTTACATTAAAGAACTGAGTGAATGATTCATTCTTTCATGTGTGTTTTTTTAACAATTGGACACTTAGGCATTTGTAAAGTCTAATACACACACATATATATAAATATAATTGTCAAGTGATAATAACGACAGTACAGACAAGTAAATTGTCGAATTTTAGAGGCAATCTGCCCCTTTATCAAGACACAGGTAAATTACATACGATCACATATAGACTTGTTTGTTTGTTAATTTTTGTTTAACGTCCTATTAACAGCCAGGGTAATTTAAGGACGTGTCAGGTTTTGGAGGTGGAGGAAAGCCGGAGTACCCGGAGAAAAACCACCGGCCTACGGTCAGTACCTGGCAACTGCCCCACGTCGGTTTCGAACTCGCAACCCAGAGAGGTGGAGGGCTAGTGTTAAAGTGTCGGGACACCTTAATCACTCGGCCACCGCGGCCCCTCACATATAGACATATAACATGGAACAGTTACACAAATATAGTGGGTATAAACAACAATAAATATCGTTATGTTGTAAGAACGATCCCCCTCGGCCGATAATTAATTCGCCGAGGGCCTATTATGATTAATTAGAAAACATCTAAGCTGGTGTACAGATGGTAAAAGTTAATGAATAGATAAATAAATAGATAAATTAATAAATAATATAACTAAAAGGTATATGTGTATTTTAAAAAAAGATCAATGTTTTCATTTTTCGTTTCGCTTGATTTCATTTCGTTTCATTTCGGTTGATTTCCTTTCGTTTCGTTTCGTACTTTACAGGTAACCGGTCAACCTGTGCCTTCCGTCAATATTCGGTAACGGTCATGGAAATCATGATAATATGAAAAATTTGAACGTGTCCTTGAATATATCAGCTTGGATATGTAAACGTAGGGAAGGGGAAGCAGGGATGTTACCATCTACAAATGGAAAATTATCAATTTGAAAATTGAAATTGTCATGCTTATTATCAGGCTTAGTTGTCAATCTAATCAAAATTAGACTTGTAATTTCCGTTCCTCTACAATACTCTAGGATACACTTCAATATAAGATCTAACGATACCTCGTATGAGGTCATCTCAGCATGACCTTTGAGCTTCAAATATAAGCCAATGAAAACTGGTCAATGATGTCATTAATCAACCAATGACAAAAAGTCTTATGCGAGCCTTCGGTTGTGTCTCCTTAGTATTTGCGACTCGGTTCAGCGCTTAATTTGAAATACATGTACGCAAAATATCGCAAAAATAACTGCATAATGTTAATGGCCAGGGTAATAATTCAATTTGTCAGACAACGAAACACTACAGGGACATAATTCGTTTCCAATTTTCTCTTCGCTAAAATCATTAGTGTTTAGTGTTCCTTTTTTTTTTCGAACCTTCTGATTTTTCCAACCTTACACTTTATGTTAGTTCTTCCACAAGGACGTAGTGTCTATTTTCATGTGATTTCGTATATTCCCTAATCAGTGTATTTCACTTCAAGACATTATGGATGCAATATTTTCTTTCCACATTGTACGATTAAAGCTCGGACATAATATTTAATGTTGTGACTACATATCTTATCGAACTCCATATGTACTAAAAATCACTTTTTAAATAAAGATATGATCTCCACCTTCCCTAAGTTTATGACTAGAAAATCCAAACATAGACGAAAACCCCCGACAATGCTGGAGGTTGTGATTAGTTCCTTCCTTGATCACAGACACTGGGGTAGATAAGGTCAAACCGTGGGTGTCCTATTGTACCCTAAACATAAAACATAACAGAAACAATCCCTGATCCTGTAAGGAGTTTGAGCACAAGTAATCGTCTTTTAAAGACATACAACATAATAACAACAACAATCACAATATTTGTATATATTCTATCCGTTTATCTGTTTATAAGTTAATAAGTGATTTTTCAGTCAGTCTACAGATGTATAATAAGAATCAATTCCAAATTGGAAATAACTTTATTTGGTCCACTAAAGTCTTGTCTAATAAGAGTCCATAGGCAGTTTTTTTTAGCAATAAAAAAAGTATTTACAAAAACTCTTCCTGTTAGAGCTCGGTATCAACGTTTTGAATCTGTAGTTAAACCAATACTAACATATAACTGTGAAATACGGTATATAGCTCTCTATCAAATGTTACTGATTGCCAAAAATTGAAGAAAAAAATTGAATTGTACCCTTCATTGACAAATCGCCATTTGAGTGCATTTCCAGTTTTGTAAACAAACTTTGGTAGTTATGAAAAACCAGTAACTTTTGTGGTGAGAGGTGAACTAGGACATACAGCTTCCTGTTGCATGTCTATAATCTCTAAAACAATCTGTTCATTTAATCGCTTGTTCAAGAAGCACTTAATAAAAACTTGCATAATACAATTTATTGCTAATATAACTTCACAAGTAGCTACCTCAGTAGACCCTATATATGATTTATAACATAATAAAAAGTAAAATAATTTATTTAAGGATTCAGTCATCCTAAAAACAGGTATTTGATGATGAATTTTGATTAGTTAAAGAAGATAAAAAAATATATTGATGCATATGAAATTAAAGCAGCAGGAATTTCAACAGTTACCATATTCTATAGCATTAGCGCCGCCAATCTAAGACAACTGTATACTAAGTATATACTCTGTGAACACGACTTGATACTGTTTTGTAATAAGATCAGTAACATTTCAAGAAACTTAAGAGTCTTTGTAACGTTATTGAAAATGAAATAAACTTCTTTTGAAAATGCCATTTGTATGGTAAAGTTCGGGACAAATTTTGATAAAATGAAATCAGAAAAGAAAATAGATGAGAAACTTATTTTCAGATTGGTCAGCTAATAACTTTGCGGTCATTAAATACCCTGTTTATTCACGAAACTGTTTAGAACTTAGGAGCCTGATCTCTCATCTAGTATAATATAATGCTTTTGGTAGTTTGTGTATTGCCATCAAATTACTTATGTAATTAGAATTGCTCATTAAACATTTAGATTGAATTGCTAATTGTTGACGATAGGTTGACGGTCATCGTCCGATTGTATCACGGTCATCGTCCGATAGGTTGACGGTCATCGTCCGATTGTATCACGGTCATCGTCCGATTGTATCACGGTCATCGTCCGATTGTATTACGATCATCGTCCTATTGTATCACGGTCATCGTCCGATTGTATTACGGTCATCGTCCGATTGTATCACGGTCATCGTCCGATTTTATCACGGTCATCGTCCGATTGTTTCACACTAATTTGTCATGTTCACGGATAGGTCGTGTTTTATTGTTTTTCTCCGATATTTTGTCCTGTTGATAATAACACATACACAAAGATGCTGAAAACAAAGTAGCTTAAGAGTTTCATACCGCTTAGATTAACATTGATTACAAACATCTGTGTGTTTAATGATATAACGATACAGCAGATGCCATATCTCACATATTCATTTGAATTATTTAATAATTATTAAAATGCAGCTTTGGTGAAGTCAATATTTTATATTCGACCAGGTCGGTAGCACCAACGTTGTTTTCCGCATAGCCGCATTTTCCGGGTAGCCCGCGACCCACATATTTATCTTGAGTACACACCCAATACTATCACCCACTTAATGTTATTGTGGTATGTTCATTCAGGTATTTCGTCAACGTAGATAAAAAAAAATCTCTTTTTTTTTCTCTTCAAAATGTCCCTAAAATATCAACGGGGATCATCGTCATCAAATATCCTAGACTCTATTCATATTGTACATCAGGTCACGAAGTTCCTTGTATGTAAAGTATATAAGAAGAGTTCGCTAATTTTTGTTACATTACTATTTGTGTAACAAATACAAGTTACTCCTAGTATTACAGCTTGAATTTGAAGACTGTATTAGACATATACACAGGTTTTTGGTGGACTGGCATATCACGGTTTAGAAGACAGGTATGGTTTATGCCTTATATACATTCATCTGTATGGTTTTCAGAATGTAACATAACTGTAACTATATAAATTATCATCTATAACGCTAAACTATTATCAAATGTAATCTGATGTTTTCCTCCCTGTTAAATTTGTTTTTAAATCCTTAAAATATCTTCTTTTTTTATTTTGAACAATTACAATTTTAATCAATAAATTATCATAGTATTATAAGATGTATTGCCCTTGTCGGAATGTTTTACGTATACTGATTCACTACATTATATCTGATTCTGTATCTATTCCAGTATGTACAAAACATTCCTTTTGCTGTTCATAACTAACTTGATGGTGTCGGCCCAAGCCAATCCAGTAGGAGATTACGGTCTGCGAAATATTTTGCACTCAGAAAATATAATACTCACCAGGGAAGAAGCTGAAGCCATGGTTAATGAGAGTCAATCCTACGGTACCACGTGTGACAGGTAAGAAGCTGAAGCAATGGTTAATGAGAGTCAATCCTACGGTACCACGTGTGACAGGTAAGAAGCTGAAGCCATGGTTAATGAGAGTCAATCCTACGGTACCACGTGTGACAGGTAAGAAGCTGAAGCCATGGTTAATGAGAGTCAATCCTACGGTACCACGTGTGACAGGTAAGAAGCTGAAGCCATGGTTAATGAGAGTCAATCCTACGGTACCACGTGTGACAGGTAAGAAGCTGAAGACATGGTTAATGAGAGTCAATCCTACGGTACCACGTCTGACAGGTAAGAAGCTGAAGCTATGATTAATAAGGGTCAATCCTACGGTACCACGTGGGACAGGTAAGCGGAAACTAAATAATTAAATGAATGATGACTATTTTTTAAACTATTGTTAAACATGAAAAGTAATTGATGAAAATGGTTTGGAAACCTTTTTTTTTTCAAGTTATTGTTTCCTTGATTGAATTTTTTTTTATTAATCTCCACATTTCATATCAGAATCGAATTTATTTTTTAAATAACTTTTTTTTCTTTTGATGTTTTAAGGATAAACGAAACGTGACTTGATCGATATTTAACATTCATTTTTAATATCTTGCAACTCCCCTTTTTTTGCTTCATACATGGGGAACATCAATTTTGCCACGACAATATATAAACATTATCTTATGTATAGCCTACCGATTGAGAGTGATTTAAAGGGGCAAACATCTGATAAATGAAGATACTCCTCCTAATCCAATATCAGAAACCATTTATTGTGTATTGGGCTATATCGCCTGTCCATGCATATTTTTACATCTCTATAGGACAAGTTGAAGTTGTCTCCGTCGCTTTCTGGGTATGAACACTTTAGGTCCTAGATCCTAAAAGAACGAAACAGCTGTGTGGTCTACATGATTTATATATTTTATTCTACTTTATCTAACTAAAAATTTGTATCAATATTTTACGTCTGTTGTACAATCCTTTGATTTATCAATGATTACATTCTCAATGTTTTTATTCAGTATGACACACCCTTCTACAGTCCGCCTTCCTGTATATGCCTCTTCACTGTGTCCCTGGTATTACGAACTGTCACACCAGCCAGGAATGTTCCCTTCCACTGTACTCAGGGCCAAGCAACGCTGTGATGATAGTGAAAACGGAAGTCCGTGCAAGAGGCTGAGCCCACGTGACTACACATGCGTATACATCCGGCGGGGAGCTCGAATGGTCAATACGACATGCCAAGGGCGAGGTTGTGAATTTATCCAAAATGTGAGAGTCGGCGCCCAGTGTATTCGCACGCATTCCTTACATGGTTAACTTATAAAGTGTTAACAGAATTATATTCAGTCTCACAACCTCATTATTATAATGTTTTGAATGCGCAGTGTATTGTATAACTGGTGATACTCATTAATAATGTTATCAACCAAAAGTCCTTACATAAAAATAACCTTTGATAAAACATACAGGATTTGGGTTTCAGCAAATTTAACTGAATTTCTCATTTGACGATATCTTCTTTCTGCATGATTATTTCATTGTAGAAATACTACTTTTAACAAGCAATTTCACAATGGAATTCGGCACTTGCTCATTTCGAAATTCTTTTGCAATATATTATGTATGCATGACGTAACCTTTAACCACTCCATTGGCACAATTTGGGTGAAATTCCATTCTTTTCTGTTTTCTAAATGACAATTGAGGATGCAAACTCTCGCGATCGTGTAAGTATTTGAAAAAAATCCATAATTTGCTGGCTTCTTAGTGAAGTTGTTATTAAAATTATATATCTATTATTCCTATTGATGTATAGAAAATACCTCTTAAAACACCATAATGTATCTCAGACATCATGGCATTTGTTTTATGTACGTTTCATATATTGGTTATAGTAGTTACCTGCCATAAGTTATTCACAGAATAACAATTAACCTCGGTTTACTATTTTACGTACCATATATATATCAATCACTTATAAGTATCTAAACGTTACTTTGTTACATATCAATGTTATATTTCACTGAGTTTGTACTGCATTTAAAAAATAGTGTTTACTCAACACGTCTATAACCTCAGTAGGTATATATTGGATGTTTCATGTTGCCGAATATTGCGAATCGTAATTTGACTGTTAAGTGATGTTTTACACATTTTTATTTACATATTAAGGAGATATTCTATTTTGTGTACTTATCAATGTCCCTCGATACATATTGTTTGTCTGGCTTCTTGGCTCACGTATTTTATAATATGTTTAATAAATCATGATTTACAAATTATTATTCTTTTTGTTGGTATTTGTTTAAGGTAAATGTACACATATAATTCATGTTCATACCGTTTGAAACCCCGTACACTATTACGTAAGAAGCTATACATGTTCTTGTGTATATCTTTCATGCACAATCGTTTGTAATTTCTGGTTGGTAAGCTTTGCTGGTAGCCAGCATGTCCCCTAGCTTCGCTTATAGGAACCACGGAATCAAATGATTTCCCATACACGATTATGGTAACGTTTAACACTGTACTGGTTATATGGAGTTTTCAACACTGGTCTACAAGCCCTAGTTTTGAAGAATGTCATCTCGCAAACCTGTAAATAGACAATTTAAAAGTTCTACCGTTTTGAATTTTTTTTATATGGGGGCCACCATCTTGTATTTAATTCAGCACCAAAAATTCACCTAAATTTACAACAAATTACTCACTTTATTAACTCCCCCTGACAAACAAGCTAGAAAATAATTAACTTCGTTTCTGTATAGCTTAAATATACATGTATTGCCCTGCCCACACATAAAACTTATCTCAACTGAATATCCAATCAGTAGGCCCCGATGCATTCACCTTCCTATTAAATCTTCTGCCCAAACGGAGAAAATCCACAATCTGTTTTGATTTGGTTCTGTGGTCCCTGTACCCTACTGGTGGACTTTAAGTTCACGGGGTTTGCCGTTACCCTGTATGCTGAAGTTATTATAAATAGTGGCACACGTTCAGAATATACAACTGAATTCTAGTTCTTTAACAATTACCAAAATTCAAATTCTCACGAATGAATGGGATGATGGTGTTTGTATCATCGCGCAGTCCATTCTGTATTTCATCGTTTGTTCAGACCTATCATGATTTTCCGACTTCATCTAAAGATTCCCAGTTTAATGGTCCCTACCATCACTAAAAGTGTCCAACAAGGACGAAGCAAAAACATATGGCAGTTGTAAATACCGAAATTGGGACTCTCTTCTCAGGAAACTATCAAAATAATTATCCTTCCCGAGTAATATTTGGATGTAATTAAGGAGAACTAGCATTCAAAGGAACAGTTGATGGCCTTCGATGGACACGGAATGATAAGAAGTGATCGTGAACCACAGATGACCTCGCAAAATAAGAAAAACAAATTATTTGTAGATAATAAAAATGTATTAATTGATCGGCACTCTCTGTAGGTTTTATCATAGGATCTAAAACAACTACACAATCGTGTGCTGGACCGTAGCATCAGATAACTCACGGTATTCATCTTGATCATGTATGCCGTGTATTGATATCGTACTTAAATCCACTTGATGTATGATAAAAACATATAGAACAACACCTAAAAAATAACAGAAAAGTTAAGATGCCACCCACAAAAGTCCTTGTGTAACAGGCGAGGTACACCCGTCTAGTCGTGAAGTATAGTACCCAGGTTCTGTACTCGAGGTTCCGTTGTGTATGTAATAATAGGCTATAAGTGGAATAAGAAAGAAAAGCAGATAAACATTCAATAACACATTTAGTATAGCCCTTGGACATTTGACGAGTTTATACATACGCAAATACAAACAATAATACCTAGAAATATACGTACCCTTACTACCCTATCACCTAGTATATAACCCTGTCCTACTCAGTAGCTACTTATAACTTCGCCTACCGGTATACAGATATGTGTGTGTAATAAACCACCCCAACCCGGTTCCACAGAATGTGTGACTACAATGTTAATAATATAAAGTACCCTACACTACTACATCACAGTTAGAGTTAGAGAGAGAGAAGAAGCTAAAGAATGAGCTGACCTGCGACTAAACGCACCCGTCTGGCTATCGAAATACACGTGCAGACGCTATTTATACTCTAGCCAACAATACACAATTACTAACCAATGAGAGCTAAGGTTACATAACGGATTACGGAAGAATAGATTAGCGGAAGTAGATATACTTCCGGTATATAACTAACGACGCTAAGTGAAACACGAGGTATGTTCTAATATATATAACCTACACTATTCATTCCTGCTACACTTGTATGGGATTACGACCGAGCCAGGGGACTTGTCAGCTGCCGTATTTTCTGTAAGCAAAGACGGTTTTGACCAAACTTCTGTGTTAAAAGGGACGTACAATCTCCTATTTTCCTGTTGATACCACGCTATTTTTGTCGTATTTTATCTTACAGACCTTGCAACACCTTCTCTGTACGTAAAATACATATATAGTCAACGTATCTTTACTAAGTGGTACTTCTGTGTTTATAAACACATACACACAAGGTATACATTCCATCTGGGAAATACGTCCGTACCATAAACATATAACAAGGATACAAGAGAAGACATGTATATAAAGAGTCAATCATTGATGGTTACAACCAAAACACACATGCACGTGTAGCTTTGGTTTTAAGAAAAGTAGCCAACCTCAATCTTTATTCTATTAGTGTAATTTTATGCTCACAAACATTTTCCATGTCTACATCTCCCGATAAGATACAAAGGATTCTTTTTTGTAAAATTCGTCAAATACTCCTTCAATAGGAAGTTTTGATGAACACATATATAAGGACAATTGATAACCATGCGAGTCCAGGTCGAATCTGGGTGAGGTCACATTTAAACAAAGAATCAATCAATAAATAAATGAATATTAATAAAATTCGATAAAATAGAATAAAAAAAAATCCCCAAAAAACGTAATTCTTTCTCTAAATCTACAAATTAAGATTGCATATGGTGACAACGGAACCATGATGTCAACAGTCTGGTTTGATGTTTGATGTTGGACAAGAAACAGACAGTTTTCTAATGAGATCATGATATCAATCATAAACCTTTCATATGGTCAATCTGTTAATTCGTCAATAGTCGGTATCTGTCATTGAAATCATGATAATAAGAGCAATGTGAACATGTCCTTGAATATCGGATCAGTTGTGACACGTAGACGCAGGGTAGGGGAAAGCAGGTATGTTACTATCTACAAATGGAAAATTAACAATTTGAAAATTGAAATTGTCATGCTTATCATTAGGCTTAGTTGTAAGCTAGTCCTGATTGCTTTGTTGAAAGTAAAGCTTAAGGTAAACAGCTGATGTTGCAGAATCTATAGTGTCATTGATTTAAAGCGCTCAGACAACGATACACTACAGGAACATAATTTCACTTCCAACTTTCTCTTTGCTAAAATCATTTTCAGATCATGTATGTCAATCATCCTGATTTTTTCTAACCATAAAATGTATTTTAGTTACTCAAAAAGGACGCAGAATCTATTTTTATGCGATTTTGTATAATCCCTAATCAGGGTATTTCACTTTCTGACATTATCACAGATAAACATGCTATTCGTTCCACTGAAAATTTCGCGCGTTTTCTAATGATTATGGATGCTATATTTTCATTGCAAGATTAAAACTTGAACATACTTTTGTAAATAAATATCGATCTCCATACGTACCATAGATCACTTTTCCAAGAATTGTTTGATATTTTCAAATGTATCTGTATGATATGTAAATATAACATAACTCTTTTATATATACACATATCAAGATTTCATTTCAACAAATTTTATTGTACAAAAATATACAATAGGATCAGATAATAAGCTTTAAGGCAATATAAATATTCTCCTTGTATAACGAGATCATTTTAATATAAATAGATATAATATATTGAAGCAGATAAATATGTACATATGATATAGAATGGTCAATATATAAATGTCATATTTGTTATTGGTTAATGGGAGGTAATATCTTCATTTTAAGTTTGCAATATGTATATGTTAAGGTAGATTTTATTATATGTATTATTAATATTTCATATATATATTGCATGTAGCTGTTGTTGGGGATGTTGAAATGGTATAAAGACTCAAATCCATCAACACAAGGGTTTCTGGTATCAATGTCAATTAACTCCTCCTTTAGCTTTCTACTCGGGCGTGTTAGATTGAGACCAGCTACCCCACCAACCCACCAAAACATCCATGTATATCATAATGTACATTAACATAATGAAGATTTATAAGTGCTCATATAGAAATAATACAATAGTGAATTGATTAAATCTAGACATACATAAATCAATCAATCTATGAATTAATCTAGGAACTAATCAATGAAGCAAGTTGTTGATACAATATCTGTATTTTGGAAAACGGTATTTAAAACATTAGAGCATTAGAAGGTCCAGAAATTTTATCCTGATATTGTTATTCAAAACATTTTGTATCATTAACATATTCCTGAACAGTTTGTAAAATGTCAATATTAAAATCATCATCATGCATAAAGTTCTTAGTCCAGAAGATCAGTATACTCCCCTACGTTCATGACCAGAGAATCCAAACATAGACGAAAACCACCAGGAGGCTACTCACGGTAATCATCTTGATCATGTATGCCGTGTTTGATAGATTATCTCACGAAATTACGTACAAAACAGAGCCTTTCGGAAATATCAGCTCAGAAACTCATATTTGAAGCCCTACAGTTTAGAATACAAGCAATACTGAGTGAAGTAGATAACATCACAGGACCTCGTAATCCAAACACAGGATCTAGTAACCCAAGTCGTAAGGCCTCTACTAAAAAATATCACACACCATTAAATCTAGACCCAAGTCTTCAAGGAGTACCACACATTCCAATAGTTCATCAGATTTAGTACAGATAAGAGCTAAGGCTGCATCATCTAGAGCTGGACTAGAGTTCGAACGACGTGAGACTGAATTAAAGAAAGAAAAAGCCAAACTTGATGAGTATAATGCAAGATTACATGCTGAAAATGAACGCAAAAGGACTGAAATAGATGCTGATCTTGATCTCCTGGAGAAGGAAAAGGGTGTTGTGAAAGCAGAAGCTGAAGTCCGAGCTTATGAATCAGATCTGAGTGAAGGTAGTGTTTCTACAGAAATTAAAACATGTACCAAGCAACACAACAGAGAGGACTCAACAGTATGTCTTGGAACAGTGTCAGCTTAATTCAAATGTGGCAGCATTTGTACCGTGCAATCCAGTTCATGTTCATGAATCCATATATCATAGATTGGACCCTGTTCATACCGCTGAACCAATCCATCATACCTATGAACCCAGTCACCGATCACCCGACCATGTTAGTGCTGTCAGATCAAAACATCATGCTCATGAACCCAGTCATCCTGAATCTGACCCTGTTCATGCTGCTGAACCAGATAATTATATTCATGAACCTATTCATCAGACTCAACATTCGGCGCAGCCTCATAAACCAGCTTATGCCTCCCACCCCTGGTCAGGTCATTGAACCAGGTCATCGTGCTCATGAACGTGCTGAAATAACCCGTGAACAAGTTCACCATGAACCGACGGATCCTACTCAGGAATTTCCTCAGAATATAAAGCGCGAACTGGCTAGCCCTACTCAACCTTAACCTCGCCTACATAAACCGAAACAGGAAGAATTTATCCAGTCCCTTCCTCCTGAACAGATTTGTGAACAAGGTCAACCATCATATTATGAATTCCATAGACATATGTCCAACAAACCAGCCAACTATTATCCTGAAATTTCACATCGTAGAAATTATGGTGAAGTTCAGCACGTGCTACATCAACCAGCCTAACATACATCTGAACTTGTTCAAACTCCTTTGTCAATGCAGGATTGCCCTCAACTTCAGGGACAAGTACGTACTACTACACATCCTAAATGGCACGTTTCTCTCAAAATAGATTCATCACCTACCCATGAACCAGGCCAACGTGGTTCAAACAAGTCGATACAGTTCACACCCCGAGAAGGAACCCGAATTACTTGCGAACCAGCATCCATAAAGGCCTGTGAACCCGTTGAGTATAATTCTCAATACCAGCGTGAACCAACAACTTGGGAACCTTTCATACCTTTTCATCAAACAGCTCATGCATTTCATGAACCAGTTGGCCAGTCGTCGAATACTAAATGCAGCTTTGGATATCAACAGCCAAATCACACATCATCCGGCGTACAGCACCATATCAGTTGTGAACCATCTCTCCCCAGGTTTAGTGAACCAGACTGCCGTACATCTACAGGATTCACGGAATTCACAGTTTCTAATGAAAAGGGAACTTATTTTACAAAGACTTAGCTGTCTCGACGACAAACCTGAACATTTCTCCGTGTGGAAAGCCAGCTTTTCTGGAATAAAATCTGAATTACACCTCAGCCCTTCTGAAGAGTTTGATCTGCTGATTAAGTACCTTGGGTCAGAGTCTGTGAAACATGCCAAGAGTCTTCGGGCGTCAAACCCAACAGACCCTGCAAGGGGTATACTTAGATTGTGGCAGCGGTTGGACGAAAGATACGGATGCCCAGAGATGGTTGAAAGGGCTTTACGAGACAAACTAGAAAACTTTCAGAGAGTGGGCAAAGATATGAAGAAGCTTTATGAGCTGTCGGATATACTATGGGAAATAGAATCATTGATCGAGGATCCAAAGTATGGAACCTTGTTGAGCTACTTCAATTCCTCAATGGGGGTACTCCCAGTCGTTAACAAGTTACCATATGGGCTTCAGACCAAATGGACTAACCGAGCCTCAAAGTACAAACAACTTCACGGTGTCTCTTTTACCCAATTTACAGAGTTTTGTGACTTTGTTAGAGAACAGAGCACTATGATGAACGACCCAGGTCTCGCATGTACTCCAGCTTCAGCTGCAAATAGGCAGGACAGCACATCCTACAGCAAACAGAGTCATAAGCCGGCGGGACCGAGACAGATTTCGTCAGTCACAGTCAGGAAAACACAAGTAGACAACACATCGATGAACACGTCATCTATTCCTCTGTGTCCTATCCATGAGACTAAGCATTCACTGAATAATTGTAGAGGATTCAGGAAGAAACCATAACTCAACGAAAGCAGTTTCTGAGATACAAAAACCTGTGCTTCAGGTGTTGTGAGTCTTCAACCCACAGCTACAAGAACTGTACGGCAAAGTTGCGGTGTAACGTTTGTGGTAGTGATAAACACCCAGGTGCATTACATAACAAGGAGGAATTACAAGATAAAACAAAAACAGAGGATGATAGTGTGTCTGCAAGGTGTACAAAATTGGGTGACCCAGGATTTACAGGACGATCCTGTGCAAAGACTGTTTTAGTTAATATCCACTTAGCTGAACAGCCCAACAACAAGCATCAGGTGTACGTTATTCTGGACGACCAGAGTAACCGGACATTAGGACACTCTGATCTGTTTCATATGTTAGATATCCCGGACAAAGACACATTTCAATACAAACTTTTATCATGCGCAGGCAGTCTTGAAATGCAAGGACGAAAAACTACTGACATTGTCATTACGTCGCTCGATGGTAGCTTCAGTCTCGTTCTTCCTACAGTCACTGAATGTGCGTACATCCCTAATTCGAGGGAAGAAATACCTACCCCTGACATAAGGAACCATTTCGATCATCTCGCCGATGTACAGATTCCAACGTTGAATGATGATGCCTCCATTCTCCTTCTTGTCGGTAGAGATGTACCAGAGGCCCACCATGTCATAGAACAGCGCACTGGTTCTAAGGGGGCACCGTTCGCCCAAAACCTTGGCCTATACTGGACAATAATTGGCGTAACGGTCGTCCCAATGCACTCAAAGAATGTGACAATAGACTTATGGTCAAGGATCAACCAAATCTCGGAGCGGGTCTATTTGAGAGAACAGCACATGATGACAAAATCGGCCTGTCTGTAGAGGATAAAGAATTTTTGCAAATCACGGATCGTGAATTTCAGAAAGATGCGAATGGTCATTGGTCGGCACCTTTGCCATTTCTGAAATCGCGACCAAGATTACCAAACAGCAAACCGCAAGCCTTAAAACGTGCCCGCATCTTAGACACGTCACTAAGGAAGGACCCAGTTAAGCGACACCACTTCCTTCTGTTTATGGATAAACTCTTAAAGAACAATCATGCAGAGGAGACCCACCCCTACAAATAACCGATGAATGCTAGTACCTCCCTGTGTTCGTGTTTATCATCCGCAGAAAAGAGACCAAATACGCGCAGTATTTGACTCTTCAGCAAAGTGCGACGGTATTTCACTCAACGACGTTCTTCTCTCAGGGCCAGATCTGAACAACACTCTTATTGGTCCTGCTAAGGTTCCGTAAAGGTGCTGTTGCCTTGACAGCAGACATACAACAAATGTTTTACCAGTTATACGTACATGAGAAACACAGGGACTTTCTGAGGTTTATTTGGTATAGGAACAACGATATAGATCAGGACCTTATTGAATACAGGATGAAGGTCCACGTATTTGGGAACAGCCCCTCCCCAGCGGTGGCTACATACGGTCTACGGAAGACAGCTGAGCACGCCTCAACACTTTATGGTAAAGACACAAAAGACTTTATCGACAACAACTTTTGTGTCGATGATGGACTTATCTCCCTCCAGTCAGCAGAGGAAATCATCAGTCTTGTACAAAGGACACAAAAGGCACTCTCGGAAGTTGGAAAGTTAAGGCTTCATAAGATTGCATCTAACAGCACAGCAATGCTAAAGGCATTTGACAACAGCGATCTTTCCAGTAGTATCAAGGATCTCAACCTCGATGTTGACACCCCTCCTGTCCACATGAGTCTAGGTCTGTGTTGGAATATAGCAGCTGACCATTTCACATTCCAGTCTACTGCGGAGCCCAAACCGTATTCACGGCGGGGAGTATTAGCAACAGTCAACAGTCTCTATGATCCTTTAGGCTTTGCTGCACCCGTCAGTTTGAAAGGAAAACTTCTTCTTCGGGATCATGTTAACTGTACCCTAGACTGGGATGATCCCCTACCCAAAGATCGTCGTGAGGAATGGGAAACATGGAGAAACTCCCTATCGTACCTTAACCAAGTTCAAGTTCCGCGGCAGTACGTCAACATGTCATCGTCTGCAGTCAATGGTCAAATTCACATATTCGGCAACGCTTCCCAGGAGGCTATAGCTCGGGAGCATACATGAAAGTGTCTGATGAAGATCTCTCCCATGTTGGTTAGAGCTGTGTGCAGCCGTTTTAGCAGTTCAACTAGGTCAGCCCATAGAGGAAGAACTTAGCATTCCTTCAAATGAACTTTTATACAGACAACAAGGTCGTACTCGGATATCTACATAATCGTGTTCGTAGATTCTATATTTACGTTTCAAACCGTGTTGGCAAAATCCTGGCGTTCTCACAGACTGACCAATGGACCTATATACCAACAAATCTCAACCCAGCTGACCAAGGTACCAGGTGTCTTATTGCAGAATCCTTACAAGACAGCGTGTGGTTGACAGGACCATCAGTTTTGAAGGACGAAGTGCAACCAGTTGGCACAAAGTTCGAATTAGTCAACCCTGACGAGGATGCAGAAGTACGTCCACAAGTCAAGGTCGTTTCCAAGGTTACAGTTGCCAAAACAGAAGTCAGTCAGTCTGGTCTCGGGATAGAAACATTCGAGAGCTTCTCTAGTCTTCAGAGTTTATTGAGGGCTATTGCATGGATTATCCATATAGCCGATAGCTTTCGGAAAACTAATGGGATCTGTCGCGGCTGGCATCGTTGTTCGTCATCCCTTACTGTTGACACTGGGAAGCGTGCTACTAATCTCATAATCAGAGAGGTACAGAACAAATTTACGGCACCGAGATAGAGGATTTGAAGGCAGGAAAACCTATCTCAATGAACAGCAACATTCTTTCTCTGTCCCCTGTCTTGCATGAGGATGGACTACTACGCGTTGGTGGTCGACTGTGCAGGGCTCAAATACCTTTGTCTCAGAAGAACCCAGTATTGATACCCGGTAAAGCCTACATTGCAAAGCTCGTCATTATGGATTGTCATGAAAAGGTCCGACACCAGGACCGCCATTTCACTGAAGGTATGGTTCGACAGTCAGGTTACTGGATTACAGGAGGGAAACGCTTGATATTCCAGTTCCTCAGCCAGTGTGTTAAATGCAAGAAGCTTCGTGGGGAAATGTGTCAACAAAGAATGGCTGACCTACCAGATGCTCGTTTAACGCCTACTCCACCCTTCACGTATGTAGGGGTTGATGTTTTCGGACCGTGGAATATCGTTGCGAGGAGGACACGAGGAGGATTTTCCAACTCAAAACGCTGGGCCGTGATGTTTACCTGCTTAACCTGTCGCGCAGTCAATATCGAACTTGTTGAAGAGATGAATCATTATCCGTCATCAACAGCCTCAGAAGATTTCAGTCTATACGTGGGAAAGTCAAGGAATTCAGATCTGACAGGGGTACCAATTTTGTTGGTGCTTCCGACGACCTCCATATTGACGCTATAAACGTTGAGGACATCTCCTTGAGGAAACATCTCTACGCTTCAGGAACAGTCTGGAAATTCAATCCGCCATGTTCGTCACACATGGGCGGCAGCTGGGAAAGGATGATTGGAGTGATTAGGCGAGTATTAGACTCTCTGCTCCTAGAAGAGAAGGGCAAAACCTCACACATGAGGTGTTGTCTACCTTTATGTGCGAGGTGATGGCAATTGTTAACGCCAGGCCCATCACAACAGTTTCATCAGATGCGGAGTCACCATTGATATTGACACCAAACATACTCTTAACTCAGAAGACTGGAGACTCTGTGGAGCCATTCACAAACCTGGATGTAACGGAAGCGTATAAATCACACTGGAAATACACCCAAGTTTTATCGGATCAGTTTTGGAAACGGTGGCAAAAGGAATTCCTGCCAACTCTTCAACAACGACGTAAATGGCACAAGGAACACCCCAACCTCCAGGAAGGAGATGTCGTCTTGCTGTAAGACAAAGGCCTACCACGTAATCGATGGCCCCTAGGAGTCGTTTCGCGCGTCTTTCCAGGAGATGATGGCTTGGTCAGAAAAGTGGAAGTTCGTATCAGTCGCGATGGAAAACATTCAAATTTCATTCGCCCAGTAGTCGATCTGGTCGATTTGAAATGTTAAGTATGGACATTATAGTTATTGAGACATTGAGTTTACGTTATTACGAATTCGCTTGGACTAATTCAAGTCCAGATTTTGAATTTAGTTTACATGGAGACTCTCAAGTGATTGTCATCAAATGCGTAGAGTAATGATGAGAAATTGTATGTGATATTTGAAATATCAGACGGAGAGTGTGCTGCCACGCGTACGGTGTGCGCTTCCTTAAAATATGTAAGTCACTTAGAGTTACTCCCCTTGTTCTAACTCTTGTGTAAAACGTGGTTACAACGAACGGTTTTCTCGATGGCAGATGTCGAGGCATCTTGATTGCTTATCCCAACATGGTTAATGCCCCCATACGATGTGAGTTTCTTTGTTTTATGTAAACGCTATACAAGTGTATACATGTACATTATGTAAATTCGAGACGTTTTCAGGATTCGCGATGAATACTTGATTTGTAAATCTAACGATTTTGTGTAAATTGTGGCTGATACAACTTGTAGTCTCTGTATTTCAGCCTTACTTGATTCGTCAGCATAAAATTACAAGTTAGCACAAGACCAGGTCTCGTCGTCGTAATTTGTCGCTGTACAAGGGTCCACTCTTCATATGTACATCATCTCTGTACCTTTTTAATATATCAATGGTACCGACGCATTTCAAAGATTGTTGTATACCTTGTGTGTATTTGTTTATAAACACAGAGAACCAAGTATCATTCTTATCAAAGATATGAGGACTATTTATAGGACTCACAGAGAAGGTGTTGTAAAGACTCTTATAAAGATAAAATATGACACCCACAGCGTGGTATTAACAGGAAATGAGATTGTACGTCCCTAACACAGAAGTTATGACGACACCGTCTCGGCTGACAGAAAATTCGGCCACTGACAAGTACCCTGGCTAGTATGTAATCCAGCTCGAGGCATTGTGTAGATAGAAAGTTTCCTGGAATTTTATTTGCGTATTTTTTATTTGTATTTATCACTATAAAATTTGTAGATAATGAAATAAATGAATTGATCGGTATTCTCCGAATTTCAGTCTGGTGTGAATACACAGGATACATGATCAAGATGGATTCCGTGAGTAATCTAAGGTTACTTTCCAGCACACCATTGTGTAATTATTTTAGATGCTATGATATGTCCACCAGAGAATACCGATCATTTCATTTATTTCGTTATCTACAAATATTTTTTTTTTTTTTTTTGTATTTTTTTTTATTTGTTTAGGTCATGTTAGGTTCACGATTATTCATATTCTTATCAAGCTTCGTCCATCAAAGTCCTTCGAATGTTGGTCATCCCGGATTTTAAGAAAACATAACTTAGTAAGGTAATCATTTGTCAATTAGGAACGTTTCATGTGAAGAGAAATTCGATGCCCCATTTGGCAGATTATCTCATTTCAACCACAAGAAAATTGCACTGCGTTATGCTTGCGTTTCGTCTTGAAAAAAAATATTGATAGTAGGGACCCCTAAGTGGGTAAATCATAATCGGCCTGAACAAACGATGAAATATCATAATTGGTTAATAACAACAAACAAAAGATGAAATACAGAAAGGATTGAACCATCATACGCACAACTTAATTGTATTCATTTATCATGATTTGAATTTGAGCAATTGTTAAAGAATTAGAATCAAGTTGTATATTATGAACGTGTACCACTATAACTTTAGCATACAGGGCAACGGCAAACCTCGTGGACAGACCACCAGTAAGGCAAAGGCAAATCTCGTGGACAGACCACCAGTAGGGCAAAGGCAAACCTAGTGGACAGACCACCAGTAGGGTAACGGCAAACCTAGTGGACAGACTACCAGTAGGGCAACGGCAAATCTCGTGGACAGACCACCAGTAGGGTAACGGCAAACCTAGTGGACAGACTACCAGTAGGGCAAAGGTAAACCTAGTGGACAGACTACCAGTAGGGTAACGGCAAATCTCGTGGACAGACCACCAGTAGGGCAACGGCAAATCTCGTGGACAGACCACCAGTAGGGCAACGGCAAACCTAGTGGACAGACTACCAGTAGGGCAAAGGTAAACCTCGTGGACAGACTACCAGTAGGATAACGGCAAACATCGTGGAAGACCACCAGTAGAGCAACGGCAAATCTCGGGGTCATTGCAGTCACCAGCAGAGCTTACCAACCAGAAATCTCAAACGATTGTGCACGAAAGATAGTAACTGATCACACTCTGGTGTTGGGATCGGGATCCTGAATTTTCTGATACACAAGAACACTAAAAGCTTCTTAGATAAAATTGTATGAGGTTTTAAACGGCATGAACATAAACAATACATCTGTATGTGTACAAATACTAACAAAAAGGAGAATAATTTGAAAATTATGATTTATTAAACATGTAGTAAAAATCCGTGAGCCGAGCTGGCAGACCAACAATATGTATCTAGAGACATTAATAAATACACAAAGTAGAGTATCTCCTCAATATATAAATAAAATGTTTAAAATATCACTTTAAAGTCAAGAAAAGAAAGAATAATCGTCACCATTACAATATCTAATCTATGTCCTGATCTAACGAGGTTATAGACGTGTTGGGGAAACACTATTTTCAAATGTAGTACAATCATAAACATTGTTTATTTACGTTAACATATGGTGATAAGTATTATAAATATGTCAACAATTGCAGTGAAATATAGCACTGAAATGTATCATAGTACATGTAACGTGTAAATACACTAGGATGATTAAAAAGCGAACAATGAACGGCTGGTGACAGGTAATATATATATATATGTTACGTAAAACCAGTAAACCGAATTGCTGATGACATGTGACTAATATGATCAATATATGTAACGTACATAAAACAAATGCCGCCATGTTTGAGGTAAATTTTGATATTTCAAGAAGTATTTTTAATTCAGCAATAAAATGAGATATATGATTTCTGTTACAAACATAGCCAAAAGCGACAAATTATGAATTATTGTTCTCAAAACTACACCATCACAAAGAGTTTGTATATTCTCTTTTAGAAACAGGAAATAATAAAATTTCACCAAAATCATACCATTGGATAGATAATCATGCAATGTGATATATTTTAAAGTTAGAAATTCAGTTAAATTCGCTGAAACCTGAATCAAAAGTGCTTTGTTGTAAGGACCTCTTTTAGCTGAAATGATCAATAAGTATCACCAGTTATACAATACACTGCGTATTCAAAACAAAACATTACATTAAAATCATCCGGTTTTGAGACTGAATATTATCCATGTAACACCTTATAGGTTAACCACGTAAGGAATGCTTGCGAATACATTGGGCGCCGACTCTCACATTTTTGATAAATTCACAACCTCGCCCTTGGCATGTGGTGTTGACCATTCGAACTCCCCGCCGGATGTATACGCATGTGTAGTCACGTGGGCTCAACTTCTTACACGGACTTCCGTTTTCACTATTATCACAGCGTAACTTGGCCCTGACTACAGTGGAAGGGAACAATCCTGGCTGGTGTGACAGTTCGTAATACCAGGGACACAGAGAAGAGGCATATACAGGAAGGCGGACTGTAGAAGGGTGTGTCATACTGAATAAAAAACATTGAGAATATAATCATTGATAAATCAAAGGATTGTACATTAGACGTAAAATATTAATAATAAAAAAATTAGATCTAGATAAAGTATAAAAATAAATCACGCAGACAACTTACTAGTCGTATAGAAATATCTAAATATGCATGGACAGGCGCAATAGCCCATAACACAATCAATGTAATTGTTTTCGATATTGGATTTGAAAGAAAACATCTGTAGAAGTATTTCTATTCATCAGATATTTGTCTCTTTAAATCACTCTCAATCGGTAGGCTATATATATAATCATGGTTTGTATATTGTCGTTGCAAAAGCCATGTTCCCCATGAATGAAGCGAAAAAGTAGAGTTGGAAGATATTAAAAGTGAATGTAAAAAATCGATCAAGTCACGTTTGGCATTTTGTTAACTTATTCTTTCATATATTACTGTACGTGTGTAATATATACATATCAACAGAGCTTTATACAACATTTAATTTATATTGTTTATTCGTTGATTTTACCGTTGATGTTGATCCTTAAAATATTAAAATGAAAATTTCAACATAAATTCGACCCGAATGATGATATGTTATTCCTTCATGGCTTTCATGTTTCACAGTAAATTCTGATCTGATATGTGGAGCTCAATTAAATGAAATATGTTCAACATATTTTTTCAACCAAGGCAGCAATTATTAGAAATATTATCAAAAAATATAACTTAAAAATAACAATTGGTTACCAATACAATTTTCATCGTACTTTTCAGGTTTAATTATAATTTTCAAAAAAGTACTCTGAAATTTACTCATTTGATTATTCAATTTAAGCTTACCTGTCACACGTGGTACCGTAGGATTGACTCTCATTAACCATAACGTCAGCTTCTTACCTGTCACACGTGGTACCGTAGGATTGACTCTCATTAACCATGGCTTCAGCTTCTTACCTGTCACACGTGGTATCGTAGGATTTACTCTCATTAACCATAACTTCAGCTTCTTCTCTGGTGAGTATTATATTTTCGGAGTGCAAAATATTTTGCAGCCGGTAATCTCCTACTGGATTGGCTTGGGCCGACACCATTAAGCTAGTTATGATCAGCAAAAGGAATGTTTTGTACATACTGAAATAAATAAACATGATAATTTATTGAAGAAATTTGTCATTGTTCACAATTTAAGAACATTTCAGATTTTAAGGATTTTTCTCGTTTGCATTTAACCAGGAGGAAAAATCAGATTAATGATAAGTTAATGGTTTTAATGCTATTAATTATATAATAATTTGTATAGTTACATTTATGTTACATTCTGAAAACTATCCAGATACATGTTATTATATAATGCATAAACCATACATGTCTTTTAAACCGTGATACGCTGACCCCCTCTGTATATATCAAACACCGTCTTCAAATTCAAGCTGTAATATTAGGACTAGGTTTTTGACGTTATACAAATACTAATGTAACAAAATTAGCGAAAACTTCTTATATACACTATCTTAAACGGAACTTCGTGACAAGTTAAAAAATATAAATAGTCTCACGGATATTACGTGACGATTGTCCCGACCCTTGTTTAAACGTTAAGTTGGTGTTTAGGGCGATGGTCACTGTTGGAGAAATAGGGTAATTTGGAACAAATTCTCGTCCACCATTTCATTTCACGTTGACATAAAACCTGAATGAACATACCGCATATAAAACCAAGTGGGTGATATTTAGCCGTGCAGTCATGAGAAATATGTTGGTCTGGGGCTACCCGGAAATAACATAACGCTTTATCGCAATACAGTGATCAGTCTAATAAAAACTTCTCACCTGTAAAACATTTACATATGCCACACCCAGGGTACAACATATTTTGTACACTGCAAACATGTTTAACCATTGATGTCTATTTTGTAAAACACTATAATATATGTTGGTTTTGCTCTGAAACATGTTCATCTTTCACAGATAAATGTTTGCATACGTACCCTCGTTTGACCTGCTATATTTGACAATATTTGAGGATTTTGAGGATGTTGAAATGGTGTTATGCCGACCTGGTTACATACGCCCTCGTTAATAATTAATTTTACCATGATTAATATTGATTTAAGCGGGAAGAGACTCTAAACTACTGTTTTATACATTTTCGTGGATGTTATGATGTACAGACAAAACCTCAGCAAAAACCAAATACAAAAAACAAAAAAATCACGAACTACCTGTGGACTTATAAAGTGATACAATTAGTGATACGACTAATTGTTCCCCGCTTCCTTTCAAGATCGGGGTTGTTTCTGTAAAGTTTTATGTTTAAGGTACAATGTGACACCCACGAACTAAACCTTATCTATCCAAGTTTTTGTGGCCAAGGAAGGAAGTAATCGAAACTGCAGCAATGAGCAGTGAAAATATAAGATTTTGTAGTGAAAATATAAGAATTTGCAGTGAAAATATATTTTTTTCGTTTTTGACCAATCAAAGCGAACCTTTGTATTCACCTCATTGAATTGTTGATTTTTCCAATCGAAACGAAGATGGATCAATTGGTTATTTTGCTGTATTTCCGAAATATTCAGACTAGTTTTCGAAAAATACTCACTTGGCGTTAACTAATTATGCACATGTTATCTGATAACAGCAGAAAATGCTTTAATTGCCTGTATCAGTCCTTTCAAAATGGCGCCGTCAAGTTGACGTGCAGTAACGCTACAAAGAGATGACGTCATGCATTATGTTACTGATAATCGGACATTTGACACTATTAGTTTTACTCGTATGACAGAATATTTCGATGTTTTTTACTCGTGCTTCGCACTCGTGAAAATGACGATATTTTGTCATACTCGTGAAATATATATTATATTAAACGGGAAACCATTCGATTCCCTCTGTATCTTTTATATTTCAGATCTTTATATATAAAAGTGTCATTTTTTTGGCCAATTAGATTCATATATTAAAAACGTCATTTTGATTATAGAGGCATTCATTTGAAAGTATTTTTAAAACAACATTGTCAAAAAACAGCTGCTTTCAATTGCGAAACGTAAATAAAACTTTTTTTTTTCGAAAATTGATACAGATACGTATAAAATGGAGTTTTCATAAGTTATTTATTTACAAAATTCGGCTATTGAACCTTACGATATAGATAGAAATGATAGCACTAATTATAATAATATAATAGCATGTTCACCTGTGATTATGTCTGAGAGACAAATACGTTGATTAACGAATGTTATTTTATGTAAGGGTAAACAAAATCACGTAAAAGTCTATAGTTTTGGAAGAACTAACATAAAGTGTAAGGTTGAAAAAATCCACAAAATGACAAACATAGTACAGTCGAACCCACTTAATTTGAAATCGGATATATTGAAATATCGTTTAATTTGAAGTGAAATAAAATCCCCGTCCAAATGCCTTCTTTGTCTTTGTATTGTTTCATCGGTTATTTTGAAATCGGTTTATGTGAAATATCGCTTTATTTGAAAAGAAAGTATTGCCCCCGGCAATGCTAAACCATTGTTTATGTATCGCTTATATTGAAAGTCGCCACGACTGGCTTACATTATATAATTACCGGCCGTTACGGTATGTGCGTCCGATCAATAGATAGGTAAAATGAAATTCTGATTTACACAATACAAATATATTGTGACTTTTAATCATTAACTGCGTTCGTTATGAGCATGAATCTGTATTTGTTAACGAAAATACCTTGAGGGACACAACTTATTTTGGCTACTGATACATATATACATCGAAATTGACTCTCATTTAACTACGAGCGAGACAATTACAAATGAGGAGGCCATTATTAGGGATTTGACAGACAATGATAACAACGTAACCAGAACAGTGATATTGACAACAACACTCAAGCAATTCGTGAAAATCCATCCATCATCGACGCACATGTCCGATTTCAGACGGTAGTTTCTTGGAAAGTAGCCCGGATGTACCGGAAACTGTTCTCACGTGTGTCCGCGAACTCAACATAAACAAAAACAAGCAACAGTCGAAGACCCCTCCCGTCGAACTTAACATTATGTTTAATAAACTGTGAAATTATTATCATTTTGGCACCGATTGTAAATACTGACTAAGTAAAATCAACTATATTGAACAATGGTGTGTTGTTTGACGTAACGCGGTACTGAAATATGTCGGCAAAAGGCTGGATCCCGGTTATATTGAAAACCGGTTAATTTGAAGTATTTTTCCATTCCCCGAGCATTTCAATACAACCGGGTTCGACTGTATTAACATAAAAATATTTCAGTTGAGAGAAAATTGGAAAATAAAACATGTCCCTGCCTTATTCTGCTGTTCGAGAACTTGAAATCAATTGTACTGCATGCTGTTAAACATCAGCCGGTTACCTCGATACTTACAACTTAACAAGCATGACAAGCGTGATGATTTTAATTTCCCAAGTGTTAATTTCCCCTTTTTTGACCGTACGGCGTTTACATATCCCAGCGACTCTATATTCAAGGAGTTGTTCACATTTTTCACATCGTCCTGATTATTTTCCATGAGAGGTATCGGCCTCTGACGGAAGACACAGGTTGATGAAGACCATGTGACAGTTTTATGGTTATAACATCATAATCTCCGTGATTTTCTTTTCCAACTTAACGTCAAACTATTTGATGCTTGTAGATAAGCCAGGTGATTCTGTTGTTACCATATTCGTTATCATTTTGTGAATTTGACTTAACCCAGATTTGACCTATATTTGCATGGCGGTCAATTTTCATATATACATTCGACTTAATTTCCTGGTGACGGAGCTTTATATACATGTCGTCTGTGGCACCCTTTTTATATGTCAATGGTACCGACGTAAGATTGTTGTATATCTGTATAACACAGAAGTACCACTCTTTGTAATGATATGTGCACTATTTATAGGTCTTACAGAGAGGGTTTCGTTAAGACTCTTATAAAAGATCAAATATGGCACAGACAGCGGGGTATCAACAAGAAAATGGGATTGTACGTCCCTAACACAGACGTTATGACGAAATCGTCCCTACTGACAGAAAATTCGGCAGCTGATAAGTAACCTGGCTGGTACGTTATCAAGCTCGAGACCTTTTGTGGATCGAAAGTTTCCTGGCATTTTATTTGCGTATTTTCTGTTTGTTTTTATAATACACCACGGGCATTTAAGACAATTTGGTAGCTGACAAGTCCCCTGGCTCCGACTTGACCAGATCTCTGTATTGTGTGGATCGTATCTCATTGTTTTTGTTTTGTTTTTATTTTTTATTTTATCATACATCAAGTGGATTTAAGTATGGTGAACATACGCAGCATACATGATGAAGATGAATTTCGCGAGTTATCTCAGGTTTTATTCCAGCACACAAATGTGCTATTGTTTTAGATCCTATGACAAAACCAACACATGATACCTACCAATTAATTTATTTCAATTATCTACAAATGTTGTTTTTGTGATCATCTGATGTTCACGGTAGCTTCTTATCATGCTTCGTCGATCAGAGTCAACAATCTAAATCCTTTGAATGTTAGTTCTCCTGGATTACAACCAAACGTCACTGAGGAAGGGTAATCATTTGTTAAATAGGGAAAGCTTACTGAGGAGAGAGGGCCGAGACCCATCTCAGAATCGTCCTCCTCGGACTCTCTAGTTATGACAGGAGTCCTTTAGTGTGGAAATCGTTAAATGAAGTCGGAACATCATAATTGAATTTTGGCAATTATTAAACAATATAAAATACGTTATATATCCTGACTTTGTACCACTATTTAAAAGAAGGCGTGGCATACATGGTAACAGCAAACCCCGTGGACTAAAAATTCATCCGGTGGGATATCAGCAAACCTTGGGAACTTAAAGTTCATCAATAGGGTAACAGCGAATCTCAGGGATATGCCGGCCACCAGCAGAGTTTAACAATCATCAATCTCAAATGACTGTGCAGAAAGGTCTGATCACACAATGGCGTTAGAATAATATAACGGTGAACGAGACCCTGATTTTCCTGGATGCACCCCACGACGATTATGTTAGAAGTTAGCCAGCACAGCGGGTTAACCAGCAGGTCCGGTTTGGATACACGCCTACTGCGGTGATAGGCCCCGCCTACTTCTACGCCTGCTTCCTGTCTAGAACTTTACACGCATGCTATATTGTACTCACAGGCACTTGTGGACATGATTATGATGTTTTTAATTTAAATGTTACATTATTGACGAGTAAATCATTGTATTACAATCGCATGGTTAATTTGTGGGGAAAAAATCGTACCTCGGCCTTACAAATAAATAGTTTTTTCTTTTTTGACAAATTCAGCATGCGAATGTGATTGTACTCTCCGTCTATCCATGTACAGTACTGTACATACATTAAGCTTAGATTCAGTTTGTTTGAATCGACTTGAATTTTTTGAAATATTGAATTTAAGAACGCAATTTTTTTTAAACCTTAGCTTACAAACAAACTTTGACTCTGAATTTTTAATAAAATACCCACACCCGATCTGTATTTTTTGTCATGCGTTACAAGTATGAAGTTGAATTTTCATATGTGTAGTTATGGCCTGGAACCACCTTTTTAGTATTCTCCTGGACGAAGTTCGCGCCATTCGCCGTTTTGACCCCGTCATTTCGCATGCTGTTATTAACCAGATTGCTGCATCAAGAAGTGAGTTCATAATGAAATAATAATTTTTTTTGTACATTTCATTCTTGATGTGCAACAATATCAGCAATAGATACGTGCATTTTGTATCCCAGTACAGTATATATCCGCACAGCGACTGGCCATGCTTTGGTTACGAAATTGATTACTATTCATGTGTTGGTGCAGCTGTTGTATTTTTTTCCAATTTGAGACTGAACTTTAACCGGATTAATTGTCATTGCAGTTGTACTTTAGTGAGTTAATTGGAATTTCTGTTTAAAAATCGGAGACAGTGAAAACAATTATAAATAGCTAGAGTGTTACTACTTAGTGAAAATAATGCCCCAAACGCCATGCTGGTGTAATTTGACAAATAGTCAATACTTAGACAAATAATTATGAATCAAACAATGCCATTTATTTAACTATACACTAAGTATTTAGTCAAATGACCCCCACCAGCTGTGGTGGTCAACCCCACTTCACACACTTACTATACACCAGGTATTCAGCCAAATGACCCCCACCAGCTGTGGTGGTCAACCCCACTTCACACACTTACTATACACCAGGTATTCAGCCAAATGACCCCCACCAGCTGTGGTGGTCAACCCCACTTCACACACTTACTATACACCAGGAATTCAGCCAAATGACCCCCACCAGCTATGGTGGTCAACCCCACATCACACACTTACTATACACCAGGTATTCAGCCAAATGACCCCCACCAGCTGTGGTGGTCAACCCCACTTCACACACTTACTATACACCAGGTATTCAGCCAAATGAGCCCTACCAGCTGTGGTGGTCAACCCCACTTCACACACTTACTATACACCAGGTATTCAGCCAAATGAGCCCTACCAGCTGTGGTGGTCAACCCCACTTCACACACTTACTATACACCAGGTATTCAGCCAAATGAGCCCTACCAGCTGTGGTGGTCAACCCCACTTCACACACTTACTATACACCAGGTATTCAGCCAAATGACCCCCACCAGCTGTGGTGGTCAACCCCACTTCACACACTTACTATACACCAGGTATTCAGCCAAATGACCCCCACCAGCTGTGGTGGTCAACCCCACTTCACACACTTACTATACACCAGGTATTCAGCCAAATGAGCCCCACCAGCTGTGGTGGTCAACCCCACTTCACACACTTACTATACACCAGGTATTCAGCCAAATGACCCCCACCAGCTGTGGTGGTCAACCCCACTTCACACACTTACTATACACCAGGTATTCAGCCAAATGAGCCCTACCAGCTGTGGTGGTCAACCCCACTTCACACACTTACTATACACCAGGTATTCAGCCAAATGAGCCCTACCAGACCCTGGATACACACGATGATGTAGAGCTGCTTGTATAGCGGTGTATGACGCTTCAAACGGTATCAACATTAATAATATGTGTACAAATATATCAAACAAATACTTACACAAAAAAAGGTTATTTTGTAAATCAATATTTATTTAACATATTATTAAATATGCGAGCCAAGATAGTGAACAAACAACATGTATCTAGGAACATTAATTAAGTACAGAAAGTAAAATATCTCCCGTCATATGTTAATTAATTTCACAAATATATCTTAAGAGTCAAGTAAAGCAATATTCGTCGACATCAAATATTTAATATTTATGCATTGATGTCAATTGTTTTTAGTTTCATCGGGGTATGAACAAACTTTTGTTCATACCTCTATGAAACTATAAAATAATTGATATCAACGTTTATAATTAATTTTTGAAAATAATTGTCTCATTTAAAACATGTTTTATGTACAATTTTACTAGTTTTATATGGTATTCTTTTTCTCTAATCAATAAGCAACGTCAATTGTCGTATTGTGACGTCGCATTCTGCGTAAAAACACTGGAAAATTAATTATATGTCTTTACCTACTGGTTTTATAGAGGTGTTGACTAAACACTCTATTTTAAATGCACTGCAAACGGAAACATTGTTTATTTACGTAAACATGTCTTTGATCAGTATCAAAATTGTGTCAACAACTGACGTGAGATGTTACATTGAAAAGGTAACATAGTTACCTGTACATAAATAGGATAATAAGCGAATAACAGACGGCAGGTGACTTGAAATATATATATATATACATAAATACTTGTGTTATGTATATACATAAATATTTATACATACATATATATATATGGAAAGTAAAACATGTAAACCGAACAATTGTTGAGGTAAATTGTTATTCTGTGAATTACTGATGACAGGTGACTACTACGATAAATTTTTTCAATTACAAATTCATTTAAAAGCCAACAAATTAAGGATTTTTTTTTTCAAAATTGCTGCATCGAAAAGTTTGTACCATACATTATATTTTAGAAACAGGAAATAATGAAATTCCGCCAAATTTGTACCACATGCTTCGTAAAGGGTTAACGTCATGCAAACATAATATATCTATATTGAAAAAAAAAATTAAGAAATGGGCACGTGTTGAATACCGCTGTGCAATCTTTTTTAAAAGAGGTATTTCTACAATGAAATAAATATGTAAAATGATACATTGTGAAATTAGAACATCAGTTATATCCGCCAAAACCCCAATCCCGTATATTTGATCATATGTCTGTTTTGATATGGACTTCGTGTAGATTAAATGATTAAAGTGAATAAACCAGTATATACTGCGTATTCAAAACAAACTATTACATCAAAACTATCATGTTGTTCATATAACACTATAAGCTAACCGTGTAAGGAATGCGTGCGAATACATTGGGCGCCGACTCTCACATTTTGGATAAATTCACAACCTCGTCCTTGGCATGTCGTATTGACCATTCGAACTCCCCGCCGGATGTATACGCATGTGTAGTCACGTGGGCTAAGCCTCTTGCACGGACTTCCGTTTTCACTATTATCACAGCGTAACTTGGCCCTGAGTACAGTGGAAGGGAACAATCCTGGCTGGTGTGACAGTTCGTAATACCAGGGACACAGTGAAGAGGCATATACAGGTAGGCGGACTGTAGAAGGGTGTGTCATACTGAATAAAAACATTGATAATATAATTATTGATAAATCAAAGGATTTTACAAAGGATGTTTAAATTTACTACAAAATTAGAGTTAGATGCAGTAAAAATAATGGTTATATGATAATATGATTTTTTTGAAATATTACAGATAAACAATGATTTCAATATTAAATTTAAGCTTACCTTTCACACGTGGTACCGTAGGACTGGCTCTCATTTATCAGAGCTTCAACTTCTTCTGTGGTCAGTATTATATTTTCCGAGTGCAAAATATTTCGCAAACGGTATTCACCTATTGGATTGGATTTGGCCAAAACCATTAAGTATGTTATTATCAGCGTAAAGAATGTCTTGTACATACTGAAACAGAAAAAGAAGGAGTTATTATCAGGTGAAATCATAGGCGTGGAATATTTCGACAAGGACAACAAATCAACATGGTAATTTATTAATGAAAATTAAGAAATTTTAAGATACCGCCAGAATGATCTCGGAGAATTTGTAATTATGAAAATTCTAAATAAAATCTTTTATCGCAATTCGCATTTAAAATCGATGAAACGAGGGTAAAGTTTGTGGAAATATTTACATAGATAACCAAAAGTGTTTACAGATCAAAGAATCTACATAGAAAATATTAATCTTTTTTCTTATTTTGTTTGTTAATATGACTATTTGTTGAAATTATAATAAATAATACTAATACAGAATAACACGAGTACAGATTGATTTTGTATGGTTCATATTTTACGCTTTAACATATGTTTGAAACACGAATTATGTATTCATTGTAGGTTGTTTTTAAATGGCCAAAAACTAAAAACAAATTAACAAAGAAAAGTAAAAAAAAAACTATCATTATTTGCATGGATAAAAGCAAATTACATTTTTAACAATATCCAGCAACATGTTCTAATATAAGGTATAACACATACCTGTCTTCTAAACCGTGATACGTCGATCCGAAAACCTCTGTATAAATCAAATACCGTCTATGATATCAGGAATATGTTCTATCGTTCGACAAATTTTGATGTAACAATATAATTGAAATCTTCTTATATACACAAACATAGACGGAACTTCGTGACAAGTTAAAAATATAATTCGAGTTCTGCGGAAATTTAGTTCCGACTGTCCCGACCCCATGGTTAAACGTTAAGGAGGCGTTTTAGGGGTTTTAGAGCGATGATCGCCGTTGGATATATAGGGACATTTGGAACAAATTTTCAGGCACCTGTCAATTTACGTTGACGTAAAACCTGAATGAACATCCCATACATAAAAACAAGTGGGTGGCACCATTTGGTACTCAAGATAAATGCGTGGGTCGTACGCCACCCGGAAAATGTGACAAGTTGTGATAGGGAAACCTCCCAATTCAATGTCAACAGTGTCCCAAGTGTTCAATATCAAGGGCATTGCTCACACAACTGCCTCTACTTGAATGATAACGATGTATTTCTGATGATATGGATCAAATGATTTTTATAAAGGTGAGGGTTGATAGGGGTTACCAATGATAACGCCATCATCCGGATATCAATGGAGGAAACACAATAAGTATGATAAACTCAAAAATACATATACATATGGAATGTGAACCTGCGTATTGTATCTTTCATTTACTTTTTATTTCCATTTTATATAATAGAACACGGATAACATATATTGTTAATAAAATAATTATATGTAATATTTTATCTGAATCCATACCAGAGACAAAATACGCCTTCAGCTATTGTGATAGCTATTGTAAATAATATCATGGTGACATGACATGCTTTACTAATCAGTATCGCTTACCATTCCGGAACCTCTGGTCTAATGTCCTATCACGGATATCCCAATATAAATATAGATTTTTTCTTGTTCCTCTTTTACCGTTGTTTAATCGACTTTAAGTTATAATTATATTTCGTTATTATGTCATTATTCTCTGTTGTTTTTTTAGTTAGAATTACGGTTTAGTTATTATGTCGTTATTCTCTGTTGTTTTTGAGTTAGCATTACGGTTTCGTTATTATGTCGGTATTCTCTGTTATTTTTCAGTTAGAATTACGGTTTCGTTATTATGCCGGTATTCTCTGTTGTTTTTGAGTTTAGAATTACGGTTTCGTTATTATGCCGGTATTCTCTGTTGTTTTTGAGTTTAGAATTACGGGTTCGTTATTATGTCGGTATTCTCTGTTGTTTTTGAGTTAGAATTACGGGTTCGTTATTATGTCGGTATTCTCTGTTGTTTTTGAGTTAGAATTACGGGTTCGTTATTATGTCGGTATTCTCTGTTGTTTTTGAGTTAGAATTACGGGTTCGTTATTATGTCGGTATTCTCTGTTGTTTTTGAGTTAGAATTATTGTTTCGTTATTATGTCGGTATTCTCTGTTGTTTTTGATTTAGCATTACGGTTTCGTTATTATGTCGGTATTCTCTGTTGTTTTTTAGTTAGAATTACGGTTTCGTTATTATGTTGGTATTCTCTGTTGTTTTTGAGTTAGAATTACGGTTTCATTATTATGTCGGTATTCTCTGTTGTTTTTGAGTTAGAATTACGGTTTCGTTATTATGTTGGTATTCTCTGTTGTTTTTGAGTTAGAATTACGGTTTCATTATTATGTCGGTATTCTATGTTGTTTTTGAGTTAGAATTAAGGTTTCGTTATTATATCGGTATTACCTTCTGTTTTTGAGTTAGCATTACGGTTTCGTTATTATGTCGGTATTCTCTGTTGTTTTTGAGTTAGAATTACAGTTTCGTTATTATATCGGTATTCTCTTCTGTTTTTGAGTTAGCATTACGATTTCGTTATTATGTCGGTATTCTCTATTGGTTTTGAGTTAAAATTACGTATTTTATTTTTATATCGGTATTCTCTTCTGTTTTTGAGTTAGAATTACGGTTTCGTTATTATGTCGGTATTCTCTGTTGTTTTTGAGTTAGAATTACGGTTTAGTTATTATGTTGGTATTCTCTGTTGTTTTTTAGTTAAAATTACGTATTTTATTAAAATGTCGCTATTCTCTGTTGTTTTGGAGTTAGAATTACGGTTTTGTTATTATGTCGGTATTCTGTTGTTTTTGAGTTAGAATTATGGTTTCGTTATCATGTCGGTATTCTCTATTGTTTTTGAGTTAAAATTACGGTTTCGTTATTATGTCGGTCTTCTCTGTTGTTTTTGAGTTCGAATTACAGTTTCGTTATTATGTCGGTATTCTCTGTTGTTTTTGAGTTAAAATTACGTATTTTATTAAAATGTCGGTATTCTCTGGGGTTTTTTTAGTAAGAATTACGGTTTCGTTATATTGTCGGTATTCTCTGTTGTTTTTGAGTTAGAATTACGGTTTCGTTATTAGGTCGGTATTCTCTATTGTTTTTGAGTTAGAATTACGGTTTCGTTATTATGTCGGTATTCTCTGATGTTTTTGAGTTAGAATTAAGGTTTTGTTATTATGTCGGTATTCTCTGATGTTTTTAGTTAAAATTACGTATTTTATTAAAATGTCGGTATTCTCTGTTGTTTTTGAGTTAGAATTACGGTTTGTTATTATGTCGTTATTCTCTGTTGTTTTTGAGTTAGAATTACGGTTTCGTTATTATGTCGGTATTCTCTGTTGTTTTTGAGTTATAATTACGGTTTCGTTATTATATCGGTATTCTCTGTTGTTTTTGAGTTAGAATTACGGTTTCGTTATTATGTCGGTATTCTCTGTTGTTTTTGAGTTAGAATTACGGTTTCGTTATTATGTCGAACTTTTTTATTGTTTTTGAGTTAGAATTACGGTTTCGTTATTATGTCGGTCTTCTCTGTTGATTTTGAGTTAGAATTACGGTTTCGTTATTATGTCGGTATTCTCTATTGTTTTTGAGTTAGAATTATTTATTTTATTATTATGTCGGTATTCTCTGTTGTTTTTGAGTTAAAATTACGGTTTCATTATTATGTCGGTATTCTCTGTTGTTTTTGAGTTAAAATTACGGTTCGTTATTATATCGGTATTATCTTCTGTTTTTGAGTTAGCATTACGGTTTCGTTATTATGCCGGTATTCTCTGTTGTTTTTGAGTTAGAATTACAGTTTCGTTATTATATCGGTATTCTCTTCTGTTTTTGAGTTAGCATTACGATTTCGTTATTATGTCGGTATTCTCTGTTGGTTTTGAGTTAAAATTACGTATTTTATTAAAATGTCGGTATTCTCTGTTGTTTTTGAGTTAAAATTACGTATTTTATTATTATGTCGGTATTCTCTGTTGATTTTGAGTTAGAATTACGGTTTCGTTATTATGTCTGTATTCTCTGTTGATTTTGAGTTCGAATTACGGTTGCGTTATTATGTCGGTATTCTCTGTTGTTTTCGAGTTAGAATTACGGTTTTTATTATCATGTCGGTATTCTCTGTTGTTTTTGAATTAGAATTACGGTTTCGTTATTAAGTCGGTATTCTCTGTTGTATTTGAGTTAGAATTACGTATTTTATTATCATGTCGGTATTCTCTGTTGTTTTTGAGTTAGAATTACGGTTTCGTTATTATGTCGGTATTCTCTGTTGTTTTTGAGTTAGAATTACGGTTTAGTTATTATGTTGGTATTCTCTGTTGTTTTTTAGTTAAAATTACGTATTTTATTAAAATGTCGCTATTCTCTGTTGTTTTGGAGTTAGAATTACGGTTTTGTTATTATGTCGGTATTCTCTATTGTTTTTGAGTTAAAATTACGGTTTCGTTATTATGTCGGTCTTCTCTGTTGTTTTTGAGTTCGAATTACAGTTTCGTTATTATGTCGGTATTCTCTGTTGTTTTTGAGTTAAAATTACGTATTTTATTAAAATGTCGGTATTCTCTGTTGTTTTTTTAGTAAGAATTACGGTTTCGTTATATTGTCGGTATTCTCTGTTGTTTTTGAGTTAGAATTACGGTTTCGTTATTAGGTCGGTATTCTCTATTGTTTTTGAGTTAGAATTACGGTTTCGTTATTATGTCGGTATTCTCTGATGTTTTTGAGTTAGAATTAAGGTTTTGTTATTATGTCGGTATTCTCTGATGTTTTTAGTTAAAATTACGTATTTTATTAAAATGTCGGTATTCTCTGTTGTTTTTGAGTTAGAATTACGGTTTCGTTATTATGTCGTTATTCTCTGTTGTTTTTGAGTTAGAATTACGGTTTCGTTATTATGTCGGTATTCTCTGCTGTTTTTGAGATAGAATTACGGTTTTGTTGTTATGTCGGTATTCTCTGTTGTTTTTGAGTTAGAATTACGGTTTCGTTATTATGTCGATCTTTTTTATTGTTTTTGAGTTAGAATTACGGTTTCGTTATTATGTCAGTATTCTCTATTGTTTTGAGTTAGTATTACGGTTTCGTTATTATGTCGGTATTCTCTGTTGTTTTTGAGTTAGAATTACGGTTTCGTTATTATATCGGTATTCTCTGTTGTTTTTGAGTTAGAATTACGGTTTCGTTATTATGTCGGTATTCTCTATTGTTTTTGAGTTAGAATTACGGTTTTGTTATTATGTCGGTATTCTCTGTTGTTTTTGAGTTAGAACTACGGTTTCGTTATAATATCGGTATTCTCTGTTGTTTTTGAGTTAGAATTACGGGTTCGTTATTATGTCGGTATTCTCTGATGTTTTTGAGTTAGAATTACGATTTCGTTATCATGTCGGTATTCTCTGTTGTTTTTGAGATAGAATTACGGTTTCGTTATTATGTCGGTATTCTCTGTTGTTTTTGAGTTAGAATTACGTATTTTATTATTATGTCGGTATTCTCTGTTGATTTTGAGTTAGAATTACGGTTTATTATCATGTCAGTATTCTCTGTTGTTTTTTAGTTAGAATTACGTATTTTATTATTATGTCGGTATTCTCTGTTGTTTTTGAGTTAGAATTACGGTTTTGTTATTATGTCGGTATTCTCTGTTGTTTTTGAGTTAGAATTACAGTTTTATTATCATGTCAGTATTCTCTGTTGTTTTTGAGTTAGAATTACGTATTTTATTATTATGTCGGTATTCTCTGTTGTTTTTGAGTTAGAATTACGGTTTTGTTATTATGTCGGTATTCTCTGTTGTTTTTGAGTTAGAATTACGATTTCGTTATTATATCGGTATTCTCTGTTGTTTTTGAGTTAGAATTACGGTTTCGTTATTATATCGGTATTCTCTATTGTTTTTGAGTTAGAATTACGGTTTCGTTATTATATCGGTATTCTCTGTTGTTTTTGAGTTAGAATTACGATTTCGTTATTATATCGGTATTCTCTGTTGTTTTTGAGTTATAATTACGGTTTCGTTATTATATCGGTATTCTCTGTTTTTTTTTAGATAGAATTACGGTTTTGTTATTATGTCGGTATTCTCTATTGTTTTTGAGATAGAATTACGGTTTTGTTATTATGTCGGTATTCTCTGTTGTTTTTGAGTTAGAATTACGGTTTCGTTATTATGTCGGTATTCTCTGTTGTTTTTGAGTTAGAATTACGGTTTCGTTATTATGTCGGTATTCTCTATTGTTTTTGAGATAGAATTACGGTTTCGTTATTATGTCGGTATTCTCTGTTGTTTTTGAGTTAGAATTACGGTTTCGTTATTATGTCGGTATTCTCTGTTGTTTTTGAGTTAGAATTACGGTTTCGTTATTATGTCGGTATTCTCTGTTGTTTTTTGAGTTAGAATTACGGGTTCGTTATTATGTCGGTATTCTCTGTTGTTTTTGAGTTAGAATTACGGTTTCGTTATTATGTCAGTATTCTCTATTGTTTTTGAGTTAGAATTACGGTTTTCGTTATTATGTCGGTATTCTCTGTTGTTTTTGAGTTAGAATTACGGTTTCGTTATTATGTCGGTATTCTCTGTTGTTTTTGAGTTAGAATTACGGTTTCGTTATTATGTCGGTATTCTCTGTTGATTTTGAGTTAGAATTACGGTTTCGTTATTATGTCGGTATTCTCTGTTGATTTTGAGTTAGAATTACGGTTTTGTTATTATGTCGGTATTCTCTGTTGTTTTTGAGTTAGAATTACGGTTTTATTATCATGTCGGTATTCTCTGTTTTTTTTTTATTAGTCTTTTATTGTTCGCTGCTGCATCCTACCACAACTCTACAGATGAAACTGTCAGCATCTACACCAAAGAATGCTTTTGTGAAACTACTTATTAATACACATTGGTATATATTACGTGGATATTTGCTCGTTTTTATAAGTCAACATTGTTTTCCTATATAGACAGTGCATTCTAGGAAATTTTAAGATCTATCTATGTTAAGTAGTATTCTAACATCATATTCACCTTTTTGGCAAATTTTCATTGTTTGAGGGTAAAGTCCTCTGTACTAAATGAATGTTTTTTGTATAGTGTTTACGTTCTATACATTATATCCTGTGATAAACATGTATTACATTTTACATACGTTCAATATCATTTCACTTGTATTAAATAAATCGTTGTTTTTCTCTTTCTGGCTTGATTTGGTGTAAGTATCCGTGGTGAGGATAGATCGGAATGGTACATATTTTTTGTTGTTGAAAATCTGTATAATTTGTACAAGAGTCAGACAAATGACAAGCAGGGTAACAGCAACCGTCTGCGACTAAAACTCCATCACTATGGTAACTGCAACCGTTCGCGACTGAAACTCAATCACTAGGGTAACTGCATCACTTCGCGACTAAAACTCCATCACTAGGGTAACTGCATCACTTCGCGACTAAAACTCCATCACTATGGTAACTACAACCGTTCGCGACTAAAACTCCATCAATGCAGTAACTGCAACCGTTCGCGACTGAAACTCCATCACTAGGGTAACTGCATCACTTCGCGACTAAAACTCCATCACTATGGTAACTGCATCACTTCGCGACTAAAACTCCATCACTATGGTAACTACAACCGTCCGCGACTGAAACTCCATCACTAGGGTAACTGCATCACTTCGCGACTAAAACTCCATCATTAGGGTAACTGCATCACTTCGCGACTAAAACTCCATCACTATGGTAACTACAACCGTTCGCGACTGAAACTCCATCACTAGGGTAACTGCATCACTTCGCGACTAAAACTCCATCACTAGGGTAACTGCATCACTTCGCGACTAAAACTTCATCACTATGGTAACTGCATCACTTCGCGACTAAAACTCCATCACTATGGTAACTACAACCGTCCGCGACTAAAACTCCATCACTGCAGTAACTACAACCGTCCGCGTCTAAAACTTCATCACTAGGGTAACTGCAACCGTTCGCGTCTAAAACTTCATCACTAGGGTAACTACAACCGTCCGCGACTAAAACTCGATCACTTGCGTAACTGCAACCGTCCGCGACTGAAACTCCGTCAGCAGGCTAACGACATCTGCCGAGGACTAAAACTTCATCACTATGGTAACTGCAACCGTTCGCGACTAAAACTCCATCACTAGGGTAACTGCATCACTTCGCAACTAAAACTCCATCACTGCAGTAACTGCAACCGTCCGCGACTAAAACTCCACCACTACAGTAACTACAACCGTCCGCGACTAAAACTCCATCACTAGAGTAACTGCATCACTTCGCGACTAAAACTTCATCACTACAGTAACTGCAACCGTCCGCGTCTAAAACTTCATCACTATGGTAACTGCAACCGTTCGCGACTAAAACTCCATCACTAGAGTAACTACAACCGTCCGCGTCTAAAACTCCGTTAGCAGAGTAACGACATCTGTCGGGGACTAAAAGTTCACCAGCAAGGTAACGGTAAACTCCGCGGACCAAAAATTCATCAGCAGGAATATAACTCCAAGCAGAAAGAAATCAACTAAAACAGGAGTATAGGATTAAAGGGCATGTTGCTGTATTATCTCCCAGGATGTATTGCGAAAACTAGAGGGGGCAACAGTGCATAACGGGAGAAATTTAGTCTTTAACTGAAATTACGTTAAAACGGCAAGAATGTGTTATAAATATGCCTATCTGATTAATAATAGCAATAACGAAAATAAAATTGGAAGTTTATTTTATCATTGATGCAAGAAAAATGTGCTGGTGATTTTACATCCTTGAGTATTGCTGGTCTATTTCCGCTATCTTTGTATGACGGATTCCACCACTCCTGGTCTGTGTAAACACACACGGGATATACACAACTTTTATCAATGACCACTGTAATTATGCATATTTTAGGGATGAATAAAGGAACTTTCTGACCATGATATGATCGAGATGTCATCGTAGTTGTAAGATATATTACAGTACGTCAATATGACGTCATATTGATCAATCACGCGCACTTTCGGCCTTCATTTGTCATTTAACATGTATCGACAATAGTCCAGTCCCACGCCTGTCAAAAAGACATATTCATTGACTCCTTACACATACGCTAACATTTTGGAAGGGATAGGATTGCTACACAGTGGTTCAAAGTTTTCTGACATTTTCGAAGATCTAACACTCTGGACTCTAATCTAATTTGGACGGATTTTACTCTTAAGTGGTAGTTAATGAAACAATAGACATGGGAAGCGATAGTGATGTTATTAATCTCTCTTGTAAGCAGTGTGCACGGCTTCAGTTCCGGGGCGCCCTTTGACTTTTGTCAGTACCGAGACCTACCTACCAGAAATGTCGGTCTTCGCCCTGGTCACGGAGGTATAACCCCTCAGAATGGACAGTCAAGCCAACACACGATACAGATTGACAATTTTAATCCAACAACTTCTACATATAGAGGTAAGAACACATACATATATATATGATCACCATATAGGACTTCAATCGCCGTAAATACCCATTCGAGTACATGTATATATCAGTAATATGTAGAATCCCTTTGAAAATAACTTTAATTTGTTTTAATTTTGCAATTTACAAGAGATCCATCGTTTCAAACGACGGATCACATAGAATTTGAAAAACGTTTGAAAACTTCCGAATCCGCAAAAATCTCGGTTCGTTTTTCTTCGAAATTGGTTTTAACTGATTTTAGTCTTGACTTCTATCGGCTATATGCCACCATAAAGCCTGTGTTTCGGTTGTGTGAAGTAATAAGTCGCCTGTGAAGATGACGGAACATAGACAGTTCGTCATCATGTTTGTTCTCCTTATACAATAGGGACGATTTAATGAAGGGAATACGCGACGCGTGAAGGTTTATTTGTAAACAGGTCTGAGCATCGGGAGTAAACATCTTAATGAATTAGTTATATAGGCAGTCAAGGTCGATCGCACGCTTCTAGGTAATATCAATGACTTCAGTGATGGACTGAATTTACGAATTATTCTGCAACTGAATTTGCTTATAAACTGCTTCTTCTATCACAAGAGGCTAGTAACAACCAATTAAAATGCTAATACTCTGAAATGCACCGGCAGTTAAGATTTGTATTTAAAAAAAATATTATTAAGCGCTTCTAAGCTTCTCTATCATAAAAGGCATATTATAAAGCGTTTTATAATGATCTATGTGTATGTATGCAGTGTAGGTATATATAAATGTCGACGTCAGTTTGTTTCTCCGCCTGTAGTGAAATAATTGTCCTGACACGAAGTGACCAGCGCTGGTTGAGTACCGTCGAATCTTGCCTCAGGCGCCTAAAACAGCAAGTGTGTCATTAGTGGCACGGTGTCCTTCAGAAAACAACAAGCACCCGTGCACCACACATGAAAATTATCGCTTCAAAAATGGACATGCACGTGGTAGGTTGTGGACTGGTCATCCTAATAGGTGTGGCGGCCGGGTACCGCTCAGGTGCTCCCACGAATTTCTGCTACTATGATTCACTTGCTGCCCGAAATGTTAATCTTCAACCAGGACACATGGGTGCTACTGCACAAAACGGCAGATTTAGTCGATATACTATCACGGCAAGTCCATATAATCCCGCCACAAACAGTCTCAGAGGTAAGTGTTAGCTTAAAACGCTTGTATTCTTTTTAATATGACCCATAATTCTTCAGTCTAATTGATTGTTTAGAACTAGCAATTAGGCTAAAGAACAATCAATTAGGCTTTTTGACGTCACAATAGACTTTATGCTCGTGTATTCAAGATATATTTCTGTATTCCAATATTTGCTGTATATATCTAAAAATTTCGAAAGACTTACGCCGATAGGATTATAAAAAACACATGGGGTCAAGATGATATGTAACTATAACGTGCAGAAGGTTCAAACATTAGCATTGTTTCCCGTGGCCATAGCCCGAGGTATGTGCCAAGTACATGTCATCACTGATGACTATAAATCGCCGTGGTCACTCGAATGGTCTTTGCTGGCTCGCTACATTGACGTAATTTCCTGTCAGCCATCATGATTTCTGATAGATTTACAAAACTAATTTCGTCACTACCTTTTGCTTTGTTCGTGTTGTTCCTTCTTGCGTCATAAATATATGACGCCATTTTGTGTTTACTCGGAATTCCACAAGTGTTCCTCGCGCAATGCGATTGGTGAAACATTGGGAGAATTTTGAAAAAAAATCTGAAAGTCTTTGGCAGCAGCAAAGCACATTAATCTTTGTTTTTGTTTACCTTAAATGAAAATATCGTAATTGTTTCAATTGAATAAATGACAAAGCCTGTTGAAAGTCTGTACAGTTGTAGTACCGCTGTCGTTTTTAACCTGGTAGAATTGCATCTTTAAAAAACTTTCTTTTTTATCATAAATGGTTTCATGTTTGTCGAGTTCAACATTTATAGGAAAACAAAACAATTAATTAATCGATCTGCAAAAATCACTGTACAGTTTGATATATCGGTAACTAAAACAGCAACCAGTTTCAATCTTGCCAACATCTCCAGTATTGTTTTTGCGAAGAAATCTTTGGGGAAAAAGCAAAGTAATGCTTAAAAAAACCGATAAAGAGACTATATTCCGAAGTGTTACAAAGTATATAAGCATTCCTACGCATACGTACATTGATACATTAATTTAAAACCAAAAAGAGATTCAAATACGGCCCATTATGACGTCACAATACGACCCATGGATTAATATCGTGATATCAGATTTCTCCGATACGAAAGGTCGTTAATGGTCTATGACTGATACTCTCCTGTATCCGTAGTTAAATAAATAGATAAAATAAATAAATAAATACATAAATGTTTTTCCCTCAAACATATATGATAAATCTTATGTCAATATCTATTCAGAGTTATCGGTCCTTTACTCACTAGTTAAAGAGAATAAGTAACCAACTAAATAATTAAATTTTAAATAAGATAAATAAATCCACAAAGTGATAAATGATAATCTTTATTTAGTCCATATTCTCCTTTGGTATGATACCATTTCACCAATTTTTACAACAGATGTTTCGTCAAAATGCATGTGTATATTTCGTTACTGGGGTCATGTATCTAAATTCCACTCTGACTACAATAATCTAATATCCGTTTGTTTCAGACAGAAATATCTAAATAAAAACGCCGTTACCCAGAAGACAAGGCGACCATTAGGTAGACCTGTCATTATCTAAAACGCATTATTTCTGCATTGTTGTGTTCAGGTAGTTAAAAAATTGGTATCTCAAGTATTTATGCCGCCTAGCTAACTGAAATCCAAGTCAATCTTGGGAAATATTTCCCGTTGCGCAAATGAAGTAAACTTTTGTTGTTAACTTAGAAGTGAATCGTCCGCATTCAAATCAATTCTATTAGGGTATATATTTCAAACTTTTGAGATCGTTTGAACGGCAACACGTGATATACTGTAATCTTATTTGGTTTGGCGATCACAAATTTTATCGGATACCTAAATTAACACGATATATAAGCAGTAGTTTTTTTCTGATTGATTGTTTGCTGTTTGTTTCCTTATGTTTATCGTCAGGGACATATTGAGGCTAGCTCTCATTGTAGTAGTTGGTGACTACCTCACTTAATAATGTACGTGAACCCGTCGCATGCCATCCAGAACAATTAGGGTAAAGTGTCTTGCCATAGACCGACCCGTTTCTCAGCTTCCCGAGATGGGTAGTGAGCATCAAACCAAGCCCCTCGGATCTTCACCTGAGATACGTGGTCAGCGGTCTGACCTACTCGGCTATCGCGACCCCTGAATTTAGCGGAATGCTTTCAGCGTAAAAATCGCTAAAATAAGATAACCGCTAAAATTTGTATGTTTACAGAATACCCGGTTACTTCTGACATAGGTAACCTGCGTTTGACATTTCAACCACGTTTTATAATATAACTCTCGACATTTATGGTCGATATCATTTTTTTCATACCGTATTTAGTATTGCATAACTCTAATGATACATGTAAAGTTGAGAAGCGTTTTTTATATACATAATAAACCAACGTTTTCGGAGAGATATTTTCCGACAGTTGTGAACGTTTCATTACTGCCTGGTCAAACCTTTAGTTAAATACTCTGGTGACCTAGGTCTTACGCTAGACAAGGGGTCACGACCCGAGTCTTAGTAACCAGTTGCAGTGTAATAAATTTACTTCCCTACTTGTTGACCCCATGTGACAACTGCTGTCAGATACAGGTGTGGACAATGGTCACTTTGGCCGGATGATAAATAAACTGGCCCCTGGCGACATATTTACTTCTGCTACTTGGCCATTTGACCGCCATTAATAATACCTTAAGGTAATACCATCTTGAAAACAATGTCAGTTTCGTGTCAAACGATAGATTTCTTTGTGAGAATATTATTCCTCATACTCCGTAACATAAATCAAGATTTTCTTCCGTACCGTTACAAGAATAATTGGGTTAGGTATCCACCGCTAGTTTTCTGTTTCTAGATAGTAGCCCTCCTGCTTCCCTAGCATATGTTAACCTATCACAAGTGGTTCGACATTTTTAAAGTGTCTTGATTTCTGAGATAGCTATCACCTGTTGACAGAAAACAAACAATACAGGGTTTCAAGAGATACAGACTAAAACTATAGGGACGTTTTATTGACGATATAATGTCCTGGTACGATATAAAAGTCGATCTATTTTCACACACCTAGACGTTCCTTTGTAACCATCGCATTTTTTGAATGTGACATTACTTTGATTTCACCAAAAAGGAACAGACGCTTTCCCTTATTTAACGTCTGGTCCTTTTCTCATTGTACACTTGTATACCTTGTTATCATTGTTGTCGTTGTTGTTGCTTTTGTTGTTGTTGTTGTTGTTGTTGTTCTTCTTCTTTCTTCTTCTTCTTCTTCTTCTTCTTCTTCTTCCGTCGTAAAGGTTTCCGACACATTTCTCGAAAACCGTTGGACGGAACTTGATGAAGTAAGATGAAGTTGTGTTTGCGTTACTGTATTATGTCCCTTTAATTATGTTTGGATGTTGTCGTTTGATGTTGTCGTTTGATGTTGTCGTTTGATGTTGTTGTTTATGAGTAGGTTGTTGAGATGTTGTTGTTTATGAGTAGGTTGTTTAGATGTTGTCGTTTGATGTTGTTGTTTATGAGTAGGTTGTTTAGATGTTGTTGTTTATGAGTAGGTTGTTGAGATGTTGTTGTTTATGAGTAGGTTGTTGAGATGTTGTTGTTTATGAGTAGGTTGTTGAGATGTTGTCGTTTGATGTTGTCGTTTGATGTTGTCGTTTGATGTTGTCGTTTGATGTTGTTGTTTATGAGTAGGTTGTTTATATGTTTTGTTTATGAGTAGGTTGTTTTGATGTTGTTGTTTATGAGTAGGTTGTTGAGATGGTGTCGTTTGTTGTTGTTGTTTATGAGTAGGTTGTTAAATGTTGTCGTTTGATGTTGTTGTTTATGAGTAGGTTGTTGAGATGTTGTCGTTTGATGTTGTCGTTTGATGTTGTCGTTTGATGTTGTTGTTTATGACTAGGTTGTTTAGATGTTGTCGTTTGATGTTGTCGTTTGATGTTGTTGTTTATGAGTAGGTTGTTGAGATGTTGTTGTTTATGAGTAGGTTGTTTAGATGTTGTCGTTTGATGTTGTTGTTTATGAGTAGGTTGTTTAGATGTTGTTGTTTATGAGTAGGTTGTTGAGATGTTGTTTATGAGTAGGTTGTTGAGATGTTGTTGTTTATGAGTAGGTTGTTGAGATGTTGTTGTTTATGAGTAGGTTGTTGAGATGTTGTCGTTTGATGTTGTCGTTTGATGTTGTCGTTTGATGTTGTCGTTTGATGTTGTTGTTTATGAGTAGGTTGTTTATATGTTTTGTTTATGAGTAGGTCGTTTTGATGTTGTTGTTTATGAGTAGGTTGTTGAGATGGTGTCGTTTGTTGTTGTTGTTTATGAGTAGGTTGTTTAGATGTTGTCGTTTGATGTTGTTGTTTATGAGTAGGTTGTTTAGATGTTGTCGTTTGATGTTGTCGTTTGATGTTGTCGTTTGATGTTGTTGTTTATGAGTAGGTTGTTTAGATGTTGTCGTTTGATGTTGTCGTTTGATGTTGTTTATGAGTAGGTTGTTTAGATGTTGTCGTTTATGAGTAGGTTGTTTTGATGTTGTCGTTTATGAGTATGTCGTTTGATGTTATCGTTTATTAGTAGGTTGTTTGATGTTGTCGTTTGATGTTGTCGTTTATTAGTAGGCTGTTTAGACGACCTTTTACTTTAATGTAACTTTTCGCTCATGTATATTGAGTTGAAGATCATAATATTTACGATTTAATTTTGAGGTGCAATTTCATGTTTTATACTTTCCTGATAAATCTGTGGGTTACTTAATTAGTCTATCTCTCTTAATAAAGCGTGGACATTAAGACATCAGCGATAATTAATTAATCGTGTTGTATGCTGAACAGTTTGAGTAGATTATGTTGTCATGTGTCTAGATTGTGTTGATTATAAGTTCGGTTCGAATATTTAGTTGTGAGTTTAGTTTTTTTTTTATTATATCTACATGTTTCTTATGTAAATATTTCGAATACCTACTAATGTTGTCAATCATAATATAATATAATATAATATAATATTAATATAATATAATATAATATAATATAATATTAATAATATAATATAATATAATGTAATGTATTGTAATGTAATGTAATATAATATAATATACATTCAGTCCGTGGTTGTTTATTTTTAAAGCAGATGAACTTTCGTCGCTCTTCGAACCTTCTTGCTCCGTTGCGTGTTTGTAAAGTACATTTTTTATATTGTGTACATGTATGTAATCAGTAGTTTACCTTTTACATTGCGACACGTTAAAGTCATTAGGAGTTTTTGCCAGCGATGTTACACCACGTGTTCTTTGACGGACGATGTCATTGGTCGCACACAGGGCTGACAAAAACCCTTTGTTGACATTTCAAGTTTTACGACCGCAGTCGACATTGACATATTCATCATACTTGTGTTAAGTGTTGTCTCTTAGATTGGCTGACATTTGGCCTCGTATTGGATTGTCTTACCTCTTACTGATTGACAGCTGCTTTCCTGACATGCACATGTTACCTTTAAGATCACGTGACACCAGGTGAGAAGTCCTTTGGTGTGTCTACTTGTGACTAAGCTGCTCTCTGTTGTAAAATGACCGGGGATGTAATGTGCCTTTTCGGGGGGAGGAGATTGGTGCTGCCGATTTTCCTCGTCATTGTTTTTGTCTGTGCTGTACACGGTTTTATCTATGGTGCACCGCCGGATTCATGCGGAAATCCCGTTACATTTCACACCGAGGCTTTAAATGAAACTCACGTGGGACAATTCCTAGCTCAAAATGCATCCACAAGTCAATACAAACTTGTTATCGAAAAGCTTATATATCGCAACCGGACACTTGGCAAGCGGAAACAAAGTGACGTCATTCGAGGTGAGTTTGGTTAAATTCTGTTCAGTAGTTTAGGAGGAGATGTCAGTGATTATCATCCAAATATGGGTTTCATTGAATACGAACTGTGTTTGTCCTAAAATGTATTTCAAAGATCAAGAGCTGTGTGTTTTTTGAAGATTGACTGTTACTTGTCATTGCTGTACAAGATATGAACAAAACCATATCAAATGTCCGCTGATCGTATTTATCGTGTTCCTATGGCGTTCATGTAAACAATTCTAAAAATGTATCACTCATTCTCTATGGACCGAGAATTGTATCATCTACAAAGTTTGGTTATTGGACTATACTTTCCAGGCCCCAAGATCACGTAACATTAATATAATAATTATTATAACAAATCTAAACTTGTCGTTATTTTTGTCTTAGCCAATCACATTATAACTTAATGAAAAGTGGATTCATCGTGATCGACTGAAGAAAGTCTTAGAAGAAAATTGTTTCGTGATCCCGAAGACTCGACTGTACTTTACATGACGTCATCTATTTATGACGTCATTACTTGTTTGATAATAACTAATAGAGGAAAAACAATTGACTTTGGAAGATGACAAAGACCGGGCTATATTTTCAAATTCAATATACACCTCAGAACGTTTCAATGGAATTATAGAAAGCGTGAATTCATCCATTTACATTTTCTTTCGAAACTCATGTTATTTTAAAGTGTTACGTATAGGATGACACATCATAAAAACTTGTGTGTATCACGTTGAGCCTTAATTATACCAGGAAATACGACGCGATTGGTCAGCGTCAAAACCTTACCTGTGTATCTGGTAATAATGATGTACATTATCATCTTACATTTAGTCCCCAAGCGTTTTACATTGGTACATAGAATATGTATTATCTTAATCATCAGATTTTGTTTTCATAAAAGAAATAAATAAACAATAACTCTCTAAAAATTGGCAGTTTCTCGATCACTGGCTTATCATAGAAATATTACATGTGCATCACAAATGCCGTGCTAACTAGAATATGCCCTCATTGCATCCATACCGCCATAAATCCAATTAAAACCCTTTCTGTGTATTATGTTACAGTAAACAGGGAGAGAATGCGACAAGTTTCACATTTACAAACACATCGATATAAACTAGAAACAATAACGTACAGAGGTGTTAGGAAATTACCCAGAAGACACCTGTCTATAAAACACCTGTCTGTAAAGATCCATTAGAGCTCTATATAAAGATAGACGTTGACCACGTGATTATGGTATACATGTGTATATATCTGTAAAATCATCTGTCTATTACCAAAACTGTCTTAAAACCACTTCCCTATAAGGACCAACTGTCTATAAAGACCTCTGTATATAAAGATATCTTCATAATGATTTATGTCTATAAAGACATTTGTATAAAGATATCTGTCTATACATATATCGGTCTATAAAGATATCTGTCTATACATATATCGGTCTATAAAGATATCTGTCTATATAGAAATCTGTCTATATAGAAGTCTGTATATAAAGATCACTTCTTTATAATGATATTTGTCAATAAAGACATGTGTCTCTAAAGTCATTTGTCTACAGATACCTTTCTATAAAAACCTCTGTGAATGAGATTGGATATCTGTTAAGGTCACATGGGTCAAATGTGTTCCAAGAGATAAAATACTCGGATTCAGGGCTACCAAGATGGTTCAAATAAATGACCCTGACATCTCAATCTAATTAAAATTAGACATTATTGTCCGCTCCTCTACGATACACTGCAATACAATGTTCACAATTTAAAAAAATAACATCTTTCTTATGTTTGCATATATTTTTATTTTATGTTTGCATATTTTATTTTTATTATTATTGTTTGCAGATTTTGAAGGCCAATAACATATAGGTTTAGACCCAGGGGTCACGATATGAAGGGCATATACATGATTCAGTAAAGGACTTCCAAGTCTAGATAAATACATGATTCAGTAAAGTACTTCCAAGTCTAGATAAATACATGATTCAGTAAAGGACGTCCAAGTCTAGATAAATACAACATTCAGTAAAGGACCTCCAAGTCTAGATAAATACTTGATTCAGTTAAGGACTTCCAAGTCTAGATAAATACATGATTCAGTAAAGGACGTCCAAGTCTAGATAAATACTTGATTCAGTAAAGGACTTCCAAGTCTAGATAAATACATGATTCAGTAAAGGACTTCCAAGTCTAGATAAATACATGATTCAGTAAAGGACTTCCAAGTCTAGATAAATACATGATTCAGTAAAGGACTTCCAAGTCTAGATAAATACATGATTCAGTAAAGGACTTCCAAGTCTAGATAAATACATGATTCAGTAAAGGACTTCCAAGTCTAGATAAATACATGATTCAGTAAAACACTTCCAAGTCTAGATAAATACTTGATTCAGTAATGGACTTCCAAGTCTAGATAAATACATGATTCAGTAAAGGACTTCCAAGTCTAGATAAATACATGATTCAGTAAAGGACATCCACGTCTATATAAATACATGATTCAGTAAAGGACTTTCAAGTCTAGATAAATACTTGATTCAGTAAAGGACTTCCAAGTCTAGATAAATACATGATTCAGTAAAGGACTTCCAAGTCTAGATAAATACTTGATTCAGTAAAGGACTTCCAAGTCTAGATAAATACATGATTCAGTAAAGGACATCCACGTCTATATAAATACATGATTCAGTAAAGGACATCCACGTCTATATAAATACATGATTCAGTAAAGGACTTTCAAGTCTAGATAAATACTTGATTCAGTAAAGGACTTCCAAGTCTAGATAAATACATGATTCAGTAAAGGACTTTCAAGTCTAGATAAATACATGATTCAGTAAAGGACTTCCAAGTCTAGATAAATACATGATTCAGTAAAGGACTTCCAAGTCTAGATAAATGCATGATTCAGTAAAGGACTTCCAAGAGTAGATAAATACATGCCTTTTACCTAAATGTACTTTCAGAGTCAAATGGCGTAAATTTGTTGAAGTCTTAGCAACTTCCCCTCTGTAATCAAAGCAAAACGCGCCGGGTTATGACCTTGATCAGCCGGGTTTTGACCTTGATCAGCCGGGTTATGACCTTGATCAGCCGGGTTTTGACCTTGATCAGCCGGGTTATGACCTTGATCAGCCGGGTTATGACCTTGATCAGCCGAGTTTTGACCTTGATCAGCCGGGTTTTTACCTTGATCAGCCGGGTTTTGACCTTGATCAGCCGAGTTTCGACCTTGATCAGCCTTGAAGACTACGGTGTGGACATATATAAATGTATCCCAATTAACGTGATTCTGGAATGAAGGGACGTGAAGTTTAGGGTCCGCACGATTGACCTATGTCAACTTCCACGTGGAATAAGAGAATAATCATAGCATTAACGAAAAAACAAGCAAACAAGTAAAAGTAGCAATACTTGCTGTACTAGAAACAGATGAATAATACAGGTCCATTCGACCTCTTGATTTGGTCCGTGGCATAAAATCGTTCAAGCAAATCGTTATCATTTTGTATGACCTAAGCACTTTTTATTTTCTTTAATACATGTTTTCCTTTTAGAAAGCATCATGCAGTTCTGTCGGCCAATGAAAAAAAAAACAATAAACACTGACGTCATTTCTATAAAATAAAAATTGAGTTGATAACAAAAAATATCTGGTCAAACAAATTTACATTACACGGGTTTACAATCTGTTAGCCATGTTTGTAACGTGTTAGACGTTTAGAAATATCTATACATGTTCCAGGATAATTAAGAGTTTTCATTTGACTAAGCAGCTTCTACAGGGCAAACATTTACTATGATATACATGTAGTAGGCGGGTTGTGGCGATTGATTTATTTATAGTAGCGAACTTGTGACTATGTTAATTGGTATATTACTGACTTTTGTTATTTATAGTTGGTGATATGTTAATGTACACTGTCAGAAAAAATATGATTGTGTTATGTTATACAGGAAGGATGAGACGATCAATCATAATCAACAGGCTGTGTTCTGGTTGAATAACTTACGTCGGTCACAGTCGGTCAACTCAAACCAACCATGACCAGTACAGTGCTAATCTGTTTATCAATACTACCTCGCGTCTACAAACAAAATGATTTATTTTTATTTTGCGTAAATAAATGAAAAATCAATTTTGTTTGCTTATAGTCATCAAACTCCAGTACAATGTATTCAACACAATTAATGGTTTCATCCCATCACTTTTGTTTGCTTATAGTCATTCAATACTCGTATTCCATAAAATCGCTGTTTCCATTTTACCAAAATTACTTATATAATTGGATATATCTTAAATAGAAATGAGTTCAAGTAGTAAGAAGTATCTTTAGATATTGTAAAAACAACTATATTCATTTAAGCATTGAACGGCTTTCAGTTGGCATTCATAGTCAATATGAATGCCAATTGAAAGCCGTTCGATGCTTATATTTACCATCTGCGAGTTTTTATTTGTCGTGCGATTTTTTTTTTGAATTTTTCAGTTGGCAGTTCATAAGCTGGTGAACTCGCAACTGAATTTGTAGGGTTATATAGTGGCAGTGCCATACAATGGTAAATATTGTACATTAACCCCACAGATTTGACATGAATTCCCGACCATGGTACCGATATATATTACCGTAGTTATACATATATATGAACCGTGACTTGAACCTGTGATCTTAGAACTGAAGGAAGACGAGTTATCTGGTCAATATTTAACACGATTATTATAAATACACAAATGAAAACTAAATTGTCTATAATTTTTGATTAGAATTTAATGAAACTGAATACTGAAATTGATTTCCTGGTCAAGAAAAAATAGCCAATTTTGATTGTAACATGATATCAATGTTTATATGGTAAATTACAAACCATACACGGTAAAAGCTGTTCCAGGGTATCCCAAAACTTTAGTGATGGGTAGGTGTATCTCCCTTTTGAAACGATGCGTAGCCTTCTTGCAACCTAAAAGATACACTAGTCACCAGACTTGTGCCATTTGAAATAATTCCGGAAATTTTTCAAAATTATGTTTTGAAAAACTAATTGATATATGGGTAGTTATGTGTGGCATTCTATTGTCAGGTTTTCCAAATCTCTTAACGTATTTATTTTATTGTTTAATTACCGGAATTGACGTTAACTTTTAAACTGATCAAGTCTCAAAGTTTCTCACGTATGGTGGAATAAGGTAGATAAAAACGTCAATATCATTAACACGTTTGACATTAATGGGCCATAGAGTAAGACACGTCTGTGTTAATGACACGCTCAGAAAAAACAAATCCCGTTTGATGTGAGAGTTTGAACTAATGTCTCTGTACTTTATTTCTGGAGATGTTACAAAAGTTATTGTACTTTTTATAGGTGATAAAACAATCAATTTGTCATAAAGAGTTGGTAAAGTCCGGTCAATGCCCGTAAAGACATGTACTGTCCATTTCCGGAACAAATCCTACCCGTCATTGGGGGACTCATTTCTAAATTTATTTACCACTAACCATGAATAAAGAGCTCATCAAAGGTAAAAAGTTTAGCACTAGTCTCTATGAATCAGCAGAGATCAACAATGTTGACATTAGTTGTGTATTTAATCATTGAACTGTTGTTGTATGGTATTTATGATCTATTTGAATGCCAGAGCTTTGCAAGCAAACAAATCATAATGTGCTAGCGCACATTACATGTATGTTGTTTGCTTGCAAAGCTCTGGCATTCAAATAGATCATAAATACCATACAAAAACAGATCAACGCTTATATTAACATTCCTTTTAACTTTTTATTTTTTAAATGCTATAATTCATATTTAAATTTCATAATTCCCGCCTTACCGATAGTCAGCAAATTTTTTGTCAGTCGTTGGAACAGCCGGAACATGATCGCGTGCTTTTTGGCAAACAAAATAGTACATGGAAAATTAAAAAAAAAAAAAAAAAAAAAAACCCAATTTTGTTAATCATTTTATTATCAACTTAATGCGCAAATGGCAAATAATGTAGACAAAATAATTAGTCGTTAAACTTAATTATCCTGGATATTGTAGTTCCGGTTTGTGTTGTATTAATACGCTGATAAGTGTAGCGCGTGATGGATGACATTTAAACGTACATCGATGCCAGAGCTCTCAAACAGACTATATAGTGACAATGCCATACAAATGTAAATATATACATGTGAACAGCAACATAAACTGCCAAAGATACAAGTGGAAGAATGTGGAGCCGAAAGTTGATAATTGTCTCATTTTAGCATTAGATAACAAGTATAAAAAAAAAAAAATCCAAATTATGTCACAGTTGAAGTGTATACGTAATTTGTGCAAATCTTGTCTGGTGGTGTTACAGTACATTGTTATTTACAATCTCTTAAATGGTTCTTTACGAAAGCTAATAGTAGGACGTATGTTATTGAGGTGACCGCAATGCACTCTGGGAAACATTGTTTATAATCGATTATCCCGTTATTAGTGTGTCAAGGCGCTGTTTTAGGTCATTGTCTGTTCGCGAGGGAACCGTGTAGAATTCATTGAATAGGAATTGTGGGGGGAAATCGGAAATATCCATACAATACAACTATAGACAGATTTATTTCTGACTGATATTTAATAATTGCTTCAGTTTGTAAATTTGAGGAGTTATTTAAAGATATCACAAATGTTTGCTTGATATTGTTTCCTTTCTCAAACATCGTCCAGAACAGTTTGAATTGTGTACAAAGCATTGAATCTAGATACTGGAATATAAGACTGCCGTTCAATAATACGATCAACATTTTGTAGCTATTTGTTTGTTCGATTGTCGTCGTAATCATTTGGGGCCGCGATAGCTCAGACCATAAGAGCGCCGGCCACGTGACCTTAGTAGAGGATCCGAGGTGCGTGGTTTGACGCTCCCCATCCGGAAAGCTTGGGAAGCGGTCTGTGCTGTCGGGGTTGTGACCTTTGGCAAGACACTTTACTCTGATTGGTCTGGATGGCGGTGAGGAAGTCACCAGCTACTACAAGGAGATCCCGTCTCAAAATGATACTGGTTGCTCACGGAGTGATAAACCCAGCAAACAAACAAACTTTTCGCCATCGCTTACTTGTTCGATACACTCTGTATTTGGTAAAATAGCTTACCTGCTTAAGTTGTTAATTAGTGATTGCGTTCAAACCGGTAGCTCATCGTATTTTATTCCAAGGATTGACACACGATTTGTCAACCAGATTCACATGACTTGTGTTTGTAATGAGAATAAAGTGCAAGCAAACAAATACGCTACATGTACATGATAGTCACCTGTAAAATCTGAACAGGTAATCAACAAAATAGACATGATTACATGACACGGACAGGTACACTATACTCATCACATACAGGTACACTGTACTCCTTTCCTCAAATACTGTAATGCTTTTTATCAAAAGGTTTAAAGTGAAGAAATATTGATGAGATTTAGGCCATTTGAACAAACTCAATGTGCCGGTCAATTAATCCGGATCTAGTATGTACAAACTAATAAGAAACATCTTCAAAATAATATCCGGCAAAGTTGATATTATTGCACATTTTTAAAAATATATATTATTTTCGACAGAAATAAGTTACCTTCATGTATGCTTATATTCTTGACATTTAGGGAAAATGTAGCAACATCTGGTGTTAAAATCATGGTATCGAATCACAGGGACTTCATAACGAATTTTCAACCAAAGGTCCACGCACCCAAGTCTTAATATCGGTCTATGTACAAAGTCCATGTGCCCAAGGTACCCATAGTCCACGTACCCAAGGTCAACTCACCCAAGGTAACTCACCCAAGGTCAACGCACTCAAGGTCAACGCATTCAAGGTCCACGTACCCAAGGTCCACTTATGATGTATATAACTCCCAAGAAGGAAAAACCAAACAAGCGTTTTAGAAAGTGGATTTTTGACATACATCGCCATGTTGACTTTCTTTTCCACTGATTAAAGCCAGTTATGACACAACACCAACGAATACGAGAAGTAGATTAGACCCTTGAATATAGATATGATTAGGCTAGTTAAGCAATATCATGTCCATCTAACAGGGGCTCGGTTTCAGGTTTGTGAGTTATGTATGGCATCAATGAATATACTGTAAATAACTTAGATTTCACGAGTAGTTTATTTCGCGAACTTACTTCTTCAGATGTATTCGTGAATACATAATTTCGCGAACGCCTGTTGGCGTCATGGACTCCGCCAAACTCCTACATCGGTAACTGATAGTATAGCCGCTATGCAAATGTGCTGTTTTCATACAAATAATCGTGAAGGATTTAAATTCGCGATTGACATTCCTCGCGTATTTACGCGAAAATAAATCCCACGTGAAATATAAGTGATTTACAGAATACATATTCTAAGTCTTTGTAATGATCGGGGGTATCGATATATCTCAGTTTTTGTCCACTGTTGGTACACATTGCTCAACATTCTGAAACCGGGTCCCTGTGGTCCGTAATTTTCAATTTATAATTTGTTTATTAACTTTGAGCTTTACAACTCATCAGTACAAACATTTATAACAATTCATACACTGTTCAGTTGGCGGGCACTGCATGATAGCAGTGTAGAACAGACAAAATACATTTTGTAGAGAATGGACAAATCAAAATTAGACAATATATATTAAATCATATTTTCCGTAGTTGCGTAGCATCGTATATATATTTACTCAGCATTGATGAAGCCCCGTTAAATTTACAAAACCGTAAAAGA